>NC_092642.1:23994546-24307761 GCF_039555335.1 Amphiura filiformis | reverse complement strand
TGAGGGGGGGGTGAGTATTTGATCCAGAACGGGGTAAAGATGTGCCACTGCAGTGGATAAAAATCAATAATAGCCCATGAAAAAAACATTGTATAGACGAATCCAATTTCACGCATTCCTATACCTCAATGGCTGCCAAAGTTGGGTCCCCGTCGGCTTTATCTCACCTAAAATGTGAAATAATGCGGCCGTGGAGGGTATTTTAAACTGCATTCTATCACCCTTGTTACACGTAGACAAAAGAATGATGACAGTTTACAACACAAAAGAATCTAACATCGATTTTTAAGCGGCTTTTTGGTGTTGCGGGGACCCAAAGATGGCCGACCAAATCCTGACCATGACTTGGCTCGTTGGATTCGTCTATACTCAACTTTCATGTTGTGACATCGTATTAACAACTCATCGCCCCGACCCATTGTTATAGTTGGAAGTGAAACAGCTTGAAAATGCTACACATATCAGCGGCACATACCTATACCGTACCCCCATTAAATGAGTACCCCCGCCTCGAAGTGGGCCCCCCACCCCGCCTCGTAGTGGGCCTATCTTAGGCCTATCATACCCACTGTGCGTATGCCGCTAATGTATAGGACAGGCGACACGTGACGTACGAGCTGTACCATATCTCAATAATAATGTAAAAGAAAACCAGGGAGGTTAGTCATGATGCAGTCATGTCTACAGTAGAATTCACCACGACCTTTGCAGGACTTAAACCCATTAAAAGCTATTAAACTAAGATAACACTCATTGAAAGCAGCTCAACTATGCTACATCAGAATCTTCTCTGGTTAAATCCACACTACAAGCTACTACTAGTACTACACATGTTTCTGTTTTACCTGTGCAATGAGCAATGAGCTGGTATTATAGTTTCAGTTGGGTGAACGATTATAAAGCGAACGCAAAGGTAACAATACTGAGTGGGCCTTTGTTCACGAAATGAGACAGTAGTGTGCATATTGTTAACCAGCATTCTTGAAAATGAGAAACATAATGGCTGTGGTCCGTAACACGGTTTGGAAATAATTTCTTCATATTTTTTGGTGTTATCTGTCGTTTACATATCCATCCTAAAACACCAAAGTGCGAATATTTCCAAACACCTAAATTAGCTAAAAATTTAGGACATGTTACAAAACTATATTTTCTAGAATTTCAGAAGAGTACTTTAAATATTGGCCGGTTATTTTTCACACAGTGACGTTAACAAGGCAATATCCTATTACCTATAACATACACTAAAACACCAAAGTGAGAATATTTCCAAACATCTAAATTAGCTAAAAATTTAGGACATGTTTCAAAACTATATTTTCTAGAATTTCAGAAGAGTACTTTAAATATTGGCCGGTTATTTTTCACACAGTGACGTTAACTAGGCAATTGCCTATACTTCTAACATACACTATTTGTAGAGGTCACGCGTCAATGAGTGAGAGCACTGTGTAGATTGTGTATAGGAAAACGGACATTAACTGCAGTATGTACAAGTCATACCAAGACTTTTTTCTTAATTGTATACCAAGAATTTTTCTTAATTTGACCTATTATCCTTTCTTCCACTCATCTACTAAACTAAAATAATGAGCGAAGTCTGTGTTTGTGTGCGAGGAGAGTGTCTGGGTGGTTGTCTGTCTGCCCGGTTATGGGTTTCGCCGCGCTGTGACGCCCGGGTGTGACGCTTCGATCCGATATTTCGGATATGGATAGGTTTTCGAAGGGCCCCCTCGAGGTCAAAGGTCATCTATGGGGGAAATTCACATGATTGCCTCAAGTGGATAACATGAAGCAGTCAAGTGCATAAAAAGAAGTTCACCTGTATAAGCTGTCAGAAATATCACAACACCTGTGAACAGGGAACACTGCAATGTTTACCCACAAATCATTGCTGCAAATTATTTTTGAATTTCAAACTTTGTCCCATTGGGCTTAAGGGTTCATACCACTAAATCCGCCAGTGAAGCGGTTTCCGGTAAAAGTTTATCACGACTATAGTCCCAACTTTGCATAAAAAATTTGCAAAATCGGTACAATATTAACAATTTTAGTGTTGCAAATCGTGTTTTGCTAGAACTTGTGAATGTGATCTCTACTAATTTGAACAGAAAACGCGAAAATTTGAGTGATGTTTACGATGATGAGCGCATGAACACACGAGGTCAAAACGCGGTTAGCAGTCGGACGTAAACACGGGAAAATCGGGTCTTTTTATATAGCGCTATTTTTCTCAAAAAGTAGACCTAAAATATGGTGTCATTTTCAGATATGTTAAGCAGAATTTTGTTCTGATTAAGATGATATCAAATATATATTTCAAAGTAAGACGTAACTCGACGTATAGCCTAAAACGTGACCCCTATTTTGCACGTAAAGTCTATGGCAAGCTATTTTGTGGCATGTACCCTTTAAGGAGCAATTCCATGCGTTTTCCGCGCGTCTTTATCTATTTAAAATGCACGCGAAGAAATGAGAAAGGACATCAACAAGCGCGTGCATGGACGCCGCCATGTTTTTTCGCTGTACGTGCGTTTGCCGCGAATAGGCTTACTTTTATTTCCAATTTAATAAAAGTTCCGATTTTGGTAGAAGTTTGAAACCTTTTGATATGAATAAAGAAGAGTTTCAAAATAATGAAAACATTGTTTATTGGTGTTTAAATTACAAAGAAGTTTTTCAATTTCATTGTTATTTTTTAACCAATTTTTTTGTCATTTAAACTCAAGTTTTGGCCTTCAATTTTAATAAAATTACATAAAAAATTAGATTTAAGATGTTTAAGTTTCTAGTTTGCTTTATTTATACCACTGTCCAGTATTTTAAATTGTTATAACATTCAAAGTTTAATTTATATTAATATTTAATTTCAAATAGCCATTCATTACATTTGCTTTTTGGACAAAACGGGTTAAAAGTGACGCTGGAGGGGGTAGGCCTACTTGATTGACATTTCTTGTCTTTTTAAATATTCTGCAGGTACTGAGAATGTTTTAATTTTGAAGTTATGCACTTGTAATAGATGTTCAAAGAACGTTTACTCTTAACATCAATTAATATCTTCATGAAAATAGCAAATCAGCAACCCTTGTGCATTCATGTGCATCAAAATGACGAAAAATGGCAATTGTCGGCTATCATGCGTGTGCTTGAAATCGACATCCTGTCTAAAGAGTGAAAGAAAATAACCCAAAATTTCTTACAATTAATTCAAAATGTAGTGAAAAAGATAACAAAATCATTTTCAAGACTAAAAACGATGTTTTAGCCTCTTCAAGGGTTCATACCACTAAATCCGCCAGTGAAGCGGTTTCCGGTAAAAGTTTATCACGACTATAGTCCCAACTTTGCATAAAAAATGTGTGTCAGTACATTTCCATGGTCAGTAAAATACTATAGAGGAACCTACCATTTTTCTTGTATACACGTTCGATGTTTTTATCAATTACATAAAAAATCCATTTTAGACCCCAAATGTTTTTTTCAGGAAATAAAAGATTAGATTACCATAAAAACGAAACAGTAATCTTTTGCCGGGTCTAATGTTATTTATACATAGAATTTTCAACGTTTTTTCTATCCTTATTCTTGCTCAATTAAAAAATATTTTGGCGTATATAAAATTGAAATAAAATTCTCTGCCTCATAAACGACATCAAATGTGCCACAATTGGGTATCACGAATCGTTATATATGATGTGCAGTTAATAGGCCCCCTATTCATATTTTCGTTTATACAGAGGGGATGCTTCAGTTTTGACAGGAAAAATATTTTCTTGAAAACCCTCTCACTCGGTTATTTCAAAACGGTAACCACGCTTCCCTAGAATGTGCAATAATTTAGCATTAAAATTTTTCTTATTCTAACAGCAAGCGTTTCTAGAATGCAGTATGGCGAAATGTGGTGTAATCCCGAGTATTCTAATTTTATTTTCACCTTTTGCAGCGGAGCGACTTGCAGGGGCCATAGTACGAGTAGGATCCAACCCAGAATACGGACAGAACCCAGCGTGTATGACTCCAGTGCCTGCCTCTCCCGACGAGCGTATCGAAATCGCATGCTATAAGAATGGACAATACATCAGTGTTGAATTACCAGGATCAGGTATTCTGACACTCTGTGAAGTCCAGGCAATCTCGTGCAGTAGATACGACAAAAGTAAGTACATTTTTTGTTCACAAAGGTTGCCCTTTTTGTTTTGGTCCAGTGGTGTCACGCACAGTGCCGTTCCGACCGTTAGGCCAGGTAAGGGGCGCCAAAAAAAAAGGGCGAAAAAAAGAATAAACGGGAACGGAGAAAAAAAGGGAAGAAAAAATGAGGGCGATAAAAAGAAAAAAATGGGCAGTAGGCCTATACAAATAGGTCAAAACTGATGTGTTATCAAGGGGGTAACCCCCCCCCCCTTAACACTTTTTTGGTATGCTTTGGTTTGGCGGCCGGCAGGGAGAGAGGCTTTGCCTAGGGCGGCAAAATCCCTAAAGCCTTCAGCATACTTTCCTGCCGCTTGCCGCTGCGGCAAGCGGCAGGGCGTTTCAACCAATGGCAAGCCTTTATTGTGTCCGTTTGTCTGCAATGCGCGTGCGCCACGCCGCTCAGCGGCAAGCGGCAGGGTAGTATGAAACCAGCATAAGAACGGCCCTGGTCACGCAGCGAATCGTCCGGGCATTCAAGCGGCCGCGGAGCCGGAGTGCCGAAGGCGCGGTAGAGTGGCAGCCGCGACAGCGGCGAGTATTAAACCACTGGTGTGAGCGTGTCACAGTGGCACCCATTAGTAGGCCCATGTCGCATGGGGGGAAATGGTAAATCACACATATATAGCAGCATTTCTCCTCATTTTTCACAATTTTGCAGAATTCAGCAGCCTGTTTTAACAGATTTTGTCGTTATTTTAGAAAATCTGGCTGTTTTTGTGTGATCTCCCATTTTCCCCATGCGACATGGGGCCTGTTCCAGATCATGATTTTACATTTGAAATCACTCGCCTAAAAAAAAAAATCCGCAGCGTTCGAAATCGCTCATATTTTCAACCACTGGAATCTCAAGGCAGCAAATGTCTAGGATATAGCTCAATTTTGCATAGGGTTCAATGTAAAATTAAAACTTCACATGCATTTTCTGGAATTCCAAGTGCTTTTCCTCTGGCGTCAAAAAAAAATAGAATTGATTCCGGATTAAAGTTTCTTAACGAGAACGCACATATTACTTGCGGACTTCGAAATAAAAAAGGGAAATTTAAATCAAATTTGCTCCACAGCTCCAAAGTACACAATGTGCTTACACTGTGATTTGCCAGCCTATACCTGCATGTATATTTTTATATGTCCGATGTGTGAAATACAGCCAATGGGCTGTTCCAGTTAAAATCCTTACACCCTCTAGATGGAGGTCATGACGTCATCTTGCACACAGGAGTGTAGATATCAAATGTAGTCACCCATTCAGGCAACTCCATTTGATATTCACACTCCCTGTGTGGAAGATGTCTTGCCGGGTGGGGAGTATGGAATTCAAATGGAATAGCCCAACAGTTCTTCTTTTGTAGGATTTGAAGGATTTCAATTTTTAGGCCCCATGTCGCATGGGGGAAAATGGTAAATCACACATATTTAGCAGCATTTCTCCTCATTTTTCACAATTTTGCAGAATTCAGCAGCCTGTTTTAACAGATTTTGTCGTTATTTTAGAAAATCTGGCTGTTTTTGTGTGATCTCCCATTTCCCCCCATGCGACATGTTTGGTCCCCTATGGATAATGCTCGGGGATAACGATAGGTAGGCCTACGTGATCTGTGGTATAAAAAATGCCGAAGGTCCAAAAAGTCCCCTTTTTTGACCTCAAAAGTCCAATTTGCGAGCGTAGCGAGCGAAAATTAGAATTTTTTCATGCTTTTTTGGTAGTTTACTTTTAAACATGTTAAAGGGCCACAAGTACATAAGTTTATTTTTTTATGCCCAACGACGTTGTCCTTCTGATTAATAATTATATATTATATCTTATCTGTTTTAACAGGGATGTCTGAGGAAACCCTTTTATTGAACTGGTTGAAGCGTGAGCTTGAGACTGACAATGAGTAACATGTGATTCGACACATTGGATTCATAACACATAGAACAATTCTTTTTTAGTACAAACCAGCAGAGGCAAATACTCCCATCGTCATGTAATGTCTGCATGTTAATACAGGCTGCTATATTGGATGCTGCATGTGCCCGGGTGCATGTGGTTTTAACCGCATGAAGTTTTAAAAAGCTTCATCATATAATAGTCAGAAAGTGTTATACTAGGGATGACCAATGAACCATCAACTTGATTAGAACACTCCCATAGACATGCAGGGAGCTCAACTGTGCACTGCTTGCACAGACATTTCTAAATTGAGCTCATTCTTTTATTTTTCATAATTTTTCTGTAAAAATTGGAGATGTTAATGCCAATTATGTTTTGTAACTATCCTGCAAATTACAGCATCATAACTTATTTGGTTTTTCTGTAAGTGTGAGTCAAAATTGGTCCATCGCCACAGTGCGCTAAATTGCCAGTGGCCCAGTGCAGCACTGCTCAGAATGGCACAAAATATTCAGATGAAAAAGATCAGGTGAACACCTTGACCCACTGAGCTGTAATTTGGCAGAGTTGTTGTTATTACCTCTATCATACCCTCTGTAAAAAGAAAAAAAAACGGACAAGTAGATCTCGAGTTAAAAATTAAATCACCAGCTTCCCTTTGGAATTTCCAAACACCTTTCGAATCATGTTAAATAGACACCTTTCTGAACATAAATGTGAAGTTTCATGCTCATTTGTTGTATTATTCACCTGATCTTAACCCTAAACATTTTCTTATATTTATACCATCTGCACTGACTTGCTGCTATACACGCACAGGAGCTGTACTTTTAAAATACGCGCCTAATCAATAATGAGTCTTTCACTCCATTGTTAAAGTACTGTGCTCTCTGTAGCATATGGAGTGACCAGGCCCTGGATGTGATGGTTTTGTAGCACATGACAGTATTCATTCAAGCCTATCAAGGTCTGTTATTAGCCACTTGCTGAATGGCTGGGCATTATCAGCTATCAAAGAGATAGACCTTATGCTGCTGCCAATCACAATAGAGGTTAAACATTTTGTTAAAACCCCAGAAGTGATATCAGGACAAAGCTGTGCATGTTGGTACTTGATTGTTTGGATTCCTATGTTGAAAATCCCTTGTAGTACATTAGTATTTTTCTTATGTGTAGTGTATATTGTTGTGGAAAAAAAAAAAAGTTCACCTGGACTTTTGATTTTGTGCCACTTTGGCCATTATGGATGATTTTTGGCAAATGTTTTCTAAAAGCATGATTTCAGTGCCTCGGTTTGAAGAAATACTTAATGCTATTGACTAGTAAAGTGCCATTTCATAAGAAACCCCTTTGATACTTTCACAATATGCTTGTTTCATGTTTGCATATATATTAAAATAAAGAAATATAAAAAGGTAAATATATGCTTATACCAATTTTGCTCACATTGCTATATTTAGACTTTGTCAATTTATTTCGTTCCAATGACCGGTCAGAATGGGAAACTTTGAAAATTCATAATTCGAAAAGTTTTTGACCGATTTTGACCATTTAACCACCAAAATACTTCTGTTGATGAGTTCTTTCCAGAAAACAATCTTTTGTAGCAAAAGGGGCAACATGAAATTATGATGGTCATCCCTAGTTATACTCATCGAACACAAAACGTTTCGTAGTAAAAGAGCGCAATGATAAAGGTTGCCAGAAAATGTCAGGTTTGTTATAATGAAAGACAGAGATAAAACAAAAGACTAGTTCGCGTCTGACGTCAGGTCAAAGGCGCGCCGTGATTGGTTGCGCAGTGCGACATTTTTAGTGTTTTTATCTGTCTTTTATTTAAGAAATAAAGGGTAATGCATGATCCTTTACACGAAAATAATGTGTCCGAGGCAGTACAAACGTAAATAATGGGTGAGGCGCAGCCGAACCCATTATTTAAACGTTTTTACTGCCAAGGACACATTATTTGCGTGTAAAGGATAATGCTGCACCCTTTATTTCTATTCTATTACCACAAAATAGTGTGATTTAAAGAGAAAATATCAATTTTTTGCCCAAATATTTCAAGTTGTTTACCTCAGGTGGAGCGCATACGCGTAGCCAAAGCGTATGCACATTCCAATAACACAACCTAACATTCCATTCTCCCCTATAAGCAGGTATGCACATACAATAACACACCCCTGACATTTCATTCTCCCCTACATAAGCAGGTGTGCTGTGCGCTCTGCTGTGCGCTGTGATGATAGAAGAACATAAAGTTCGTTGCCCTTGACACTTTATCGCTAATTAATGGTCTGTCACGTGACGCGTTTCAACAAATCACAGTGCGCGATTTTGAATAATGGGTCGTGGGGGTAATAGAATATATTATACATTATCAATGGTTATATTATAATATCGCAAATATTATTTTATTACCATGATTACTGCATAAACATAACATGCAGATGTGGCATTAATAACATTAACCAATCAAGGGTCGATCTCGTCGGATAGTTTTTATCAGTAACATGCATATGCATGAAACATATTAATTATCTAAATGAAAATAACATTTAAAAACTAACCAACGAAACGAATATAGGAGCGTGTCCAAACCGGGGAGGTCATGAATCACTTAATATGGGTGACGGGATGTGATGATGTGACTGACATCCATTTTTCAAACTCCCTCTCATCGAATGACCCCTTTTTTACTCAATTTACTGTCACCAAAAGACCCCCTTTTTCATGAAGTCTGAAAAACTTTTCTATAAATCTTTCACTGAAACATCCATTTTCTCTAATTTTTCAACAACAAAAATCTAAATTTGAAGACTGAGGAAATTTTGCATCAACTTTTAAATTTTGACCCAATTGCACACTGAGTTGCATATGATGATTTTTCATGTTTCTTTTTTATTATGATTATTATCAAACACTACGGGCTCGATGAAAACGGTACGCATCTGATATTCGAAGGTAATTACTAACAAAACTAACAAAAATCAAGTATATAGGCCTACATGTAACATTAATTAAAAACAATGAAAGCAACAGAATGAAGACAAATTTGCCTTTTTGCATTATTTTGTTATCAGATTTTATAGTGTCTGCCACATAGGGAAAATGACTTGTGCCATGATTGGACCAAGTTGGTGACTTTTAGCCAGTAGCTAAGGTATTGCTTTTGACCGCATTCTTCTTCCATTCTATCTTCTGCCACTAGTTTTGTTCTGATTACTTTTATACCTTGGCCAGTAACATTAGCTCCCAGAGCCAGAAAAGGTAAAACAAAAGATGCAAACAGTGGTGTAGCTAGGGGTTGTGCACTGGCGCCCAGGGCTGAGTATACATATTGGCGCTCCGGTCCTCAATTATTGAAACAAGTGCGCGCGAAAATTTGCACACTGAAAAATTGACAGACGCACTATCAATCATTAATTTTGGTAATAATGAAGTTAAATAACGGGCTTAAATTGATCTTTCAAATGATTTTGTACTGAAAGTTTCGACTTTCATCACTAGGAGGGGTTCAGAATCGATGCTGAATTAGTCAATTCGGCGCTCCCTAAGGGTGGCGCCCAGGGCACGTCCACCTCTCCCCCCGGTCGCTACGCCACTGGGTGCAAAATTAATTTGGTCACAATGCATTGCTTTATGGTTAAATACAATTGATTTTCAAGGCTTGATTCCAGAGGGGCGTAAGTTAATAATGGAAACAGCCATGCAGAAAAGAATGAACTCACACGTACAATAGTGTATCAATCTGAACTGAGGGCCACGGACAAACCGCGGCTCGTGAGTCATCCTATATGTTGCAGGGATAGGGAAGGGGCGACCATGATAGGACCCTATGGGCTGATGGGGGTTGTGATTGTGGGCAGCCGTTTTCGGCAATTTTCCTTTGGATTTTCTAAAGTTTCAATTTTTAAAATTATCCTGGATGATATCTGTCGTGAAATAAATCAATGCTTCTATAGGCTATAATAGGCCTAGTATGCCTATTTATACCCTGATTATGCAATATATAGGCCTACAACAATAACTACAACAACAGTAACAAAACCAACAACCAATATTTTGTTAATCTAATTTGTAATAATATATTCATAGGCCGCGCATATTAGACTAGTATAGCCTAAAAATTCCTGAATTATATAATGAAAAAAAACAGGCAAAAACAATCAATCGCTGCAGTCAGAAAGAAAGAAACGAACAAGTAAAAAGAAAAAAGTGAGAGAAAAATAAAATAAAATAGATGGAATGGACCACATAGGGACTCGAACACGTACCAAAGTTTTCCAGCTCAAAACTATAGTATTATATAGTCGAACGTGAGTCCAGCGCGCTAACCGATTGAGCTACTGAGTGATCTGTGAAATCGATTGATCTCAAACTGACTATTATGGAATAGTGCAAACCAGGCTCTTATGATAAACAATCTCATCACCGCTGTAAATGTCGGAGGTGTCGATGGCGAAAAACCGCGATTTTTGCAAAAGTAGCTTAAATTTGGAGTGAAATTCAAATGGTAAAGGAATCGACATACTTTTGAGAAATAATGTAGGCAGTTAGAAATCAAATTTAATGTTCCACAATCCAGGTATCGATAATGTAACATAACAGTGTTTTGTGGTACAAGATTCTCGAAAATTGTTCCCAAAAACGGGCTAATAAAATTTAATCGGTACTGTTTTTGGTTCTTCCCCATGGCAACATTATTTCTTTGGTCGATTTGTAGTACAATACAAAAAGGAGAAAACAATCACTCGGCGTAGTTTTATACGGAGCGAATATTTGAAAAAAACTGCATGGAACGTGTTTTTGTTTTTTTGAACATGGTGCGTAAGAATGATTTAAACGAAGGATTTTCAAACGGATACTAAAAATTTGTACAAACACACACAAATAATGTTAAGATACATCCATGCACCAACATTTGACTCACTGCGATATCTGAGTGCTGAGAAAACGCGGCCTGAGAGAACAACGGCAGACGTCTGGTATACGTTTTTTATACGTTTCTTCGTGTAACCTTATAGGCCTGCGATAGCAGTAATCATGGCCGAATTTCTGGGCCGAATTTTCAACTCTGATCAATAAAAGCATAATAATCTCTAGCATGACACACCAGTAGGCCTATACAGTTCCTATTCTTGTTAGGCCAACATTTTATTTTGTTCTATCTTGCTGTATACCTCAAATTATTCATCTCATTGCTAGGAATAAATAAAATCAATTGTCATATTGCACTAGGGTACTTTATAGTTCGGTAGTTATGGAGTATAAGGTCAAATGTCAAATATCTCGTGCACAGAAACCAACATTTCAAAATGCTCTGATTGAATCGAAATTTTTCTTAAATTGCTCCTCATGGCAAACCAAATGGGAAAATTATTTATTTGAGAAATGTAAAACCTTAGAATCGGATTAAATTATGGGCTTTGGCTGCATGAACTCAGACATGGCAATACAAAAATGCATTAAAATTGTGAATTAAATATGTTTGACCTATTCGACCTTATAACTTTTAAACTATAGCACCGTATAAAAATATGACAATTGACTGTTTTATTTCCTGTGATGAGAGAAACAATTTGAGATATATTACAACATGATGGGACTACTTTTTAGCTTTGGCCCCACTGTGACCTTCAACCCTTCTTGGGAACCACAGGGGGCATATTAAAATTGGAACTAATCAAATTTTTATCATTTCGCGTTTAAGGATATCAAAAACATTAGTTCCACTAATGTAGGAAATTAAAATCCCAAACCCATAGCATCTCGTACTACACCAGGCACAAAAAGAAACTCGTCAGTTATTTTCATCCTTGCTGTTCAATAACTTGATAATTTTGGATTATTCTGAAATATACATTGTGTTAATTGGACTTTTCTTTCTCATTTGACACCCTGTTCGTGAACATAGAGCAAGAATTGACCAAGATTTGCGCCTCCAAACTCTCAAACCCCAAAATGAAAAGTTGCAATTTTAATGATTCAATTGTGCCTGTTACACCGTGTGCTTTATTGATTAGCCCGTGGTGCTTGTGTGCAATACAACGATGCGTTCCCATTGAAAATCGTTGAAAATGCAACTTTTGATTTTGGGGTTTGAGGCTTTGAGGCGCATATCTTGGTCAATTCTTGTTCGTTTTTCACGAACAGGGTGTCAAATGAGAAAGCAAAGTCCAATTAACAAAATGTATGTTTCAAAATAATCCAAAATTGTCAAGTTATTGAACAGCAAGGATGAATGTAACTGACGAGTTTCTTTTTGTGCCTGGTGTATATACTAAGAGACACTAGTTCGAAATTTCGAATCCTTTTTTCAGTGAAGTCAATCGATAAGGCATGCAGGACCTCTATTAGCATGATGTAACTAAATGTCTAGAAAAAATTTAATTTTAAATAGGTCAAATCTTATTTAAAACCACACCACAATATTCATTACGATTTAGTAAAAGTATAGTGTTCCCAGCAAACACAAAATGTTTTACAGAAAACGTTTAAATGTCGGGTTATATAAAGGGTATAAAAACGTTTTAATAACATTCCAAAAACATTTTTGAAAACCTGATACAAAACATTCTAAACAGAATGTTATTTTTGTGTTGAAAAAATATTTTGCGAAAAATGTTTGCCCAAAATATTTGCAATAACGTTTTAAAACGTTTTCATGACCTTTATATAACCCGACATTTTAATGTTATTAAAACGTTTTTACCTAAACCAAAAGCCAAAATATAACTTATTTAAAACGTTTTAAAACGTTCTTGTGTTTGCTGGGGTTTGAACTATATTAATGCACCTTATAACTCCGGCATGTTCTCAAGTTATAAGCAAGAAGCACAGGTGCACATTTGGTATTTTAACATTTTGCTAATAACTAGCGGACCATACGCCACCGAGGCTCAAACTATAGGCTACTTCCTCTGAATCCTTATGGCCAGAGCAATACTTGACACGATATATAAAGTTTGACCTCTTTCTGGTAATTTTTTAAAGATGCTTATTTTCATACAGGTACAGGGACCTACTATTATTAAGGGGACTATCAGTTTCTTTGCAAGGTGGGGGTCCCAGATTTTCCAAAAGTCGGCGTCAATAAAATGACGTTGTATCTGGTACCGGGTCAGTTCATTACTTTTAAACCACGTGCTTTATTCGTCGAGACAACGTGATTATGACATTATATTAACATCCGGCAACAATGATGCTCAATCCCAAAAATGGAGAGCGTATAAAATTTCCCAAGTTTAGAACTTCAGGAATAGAAGTCGTTACTTTGAGTTTCACGCCTAAAGGCGATCGTCAGACGACATGATGGACAAATTTTGGCTGGACAACAATCTCCTTGGAATGGAACAATTTACATTCCATGGTGTCAACATCTAAACTATTTTTCAGATACGTATTATTTTGTGTAACGTTTTCTGAACGTACTGAAAATTAGGCTCAAACCTGTTGCGGCAGGTAACTTCTGAACCATAAGTCGTGTTTAGAAATAAAATACATATTTGTGATCCTTGGGCATATACAAAAAATTATATTCTTTGAGGTGATATTTGAACACTTTAATTTGCGACCCCTGACTATTCACACATTCTCGGTAAATCCCATAAGCCTTTGCGAGTATACCTGACAACTCGTCATTTTACGTCACGCCGACTTGCAATGTGCAGTAATGATGTTCGATAAACGATGTGCGCATCGGCACAGATCGGCGTGACGTAAAATGACGAGTTCTCAGGTGTACTCGCAAAGGCTTATGGGATTTACTGAAAGGTCATTTTGGGGTCATTTATTTTAAAATGCCAAAGAGTGCTATGGTGGCACCTGACAGATTCTGAATCGGTAGGTATCAGAGATATAGAAAACACAATAAAACATTGTACGGGTCCTACTTTGAGAGTTTTGGCTGAGGCACCAGACTGCAAAGACACTTTACTCTCTGCGGTCACAATTTAATCCTTGAAAAAATCCAGTGGGGCTCCACCCGGCTCCCCCAGGCTACGCCCCTGGATATGGTTATGAAATTGGTTGGCCTATTACGGCTCTACTTTATGATTACAAAATAATAAATACGCAACCGGGAACATTTCGCACCAGAGTCAAAGACCTTAAAGCCATATTGTAATATTTGCTGAGGAGGACGCCCTCAATATTTTAACACGATTGTAATGTAATTTATTAAACCAGAGAAGATGTAAAGAAAGGAGATAGATCCAGCTATCCTCAAACAAAATATGTGTGTTGCCGCTAATTCAAAAGCAATCACGCTATTTAGGTTTAACAATAAAATACAACAAAAGGGTTCGAACCCATGACGGGTGTGATACACAAGTTGCTGCTTACTAGTTTTAGGGAAAGGTCAGTGTCTGTATACCATCAATACTATGCATACCATGCATGCAGATCCTAACATCCAGTTTATTTCAAATAAAATATGACCGAAGTTCCATGGCAAATAATAATTTTGCACGCTTGGTTACGCTTTCAACCTCTACGATTTATGATACAGCCTATTTTCAATTATCAAAATATCTTTATTAGGTTTACAGGAAATGACAGGAAAATACGTGCTTTATTCGTCGAGACAACGTGATTATGACATTATATTAACATCCGGCAACAATGTTGCTCAATCCCAAAAATGGAGAGCGTATAAAATTTCCCAAGTTTAGAACTTCAGGAATAGAAGTCGTTACTTTGAGTTTCACGCCTAAAGGCGATCGTCAGACGACATGATGGACAAATTTTGGCTGGACAACAATCTCCTTGGAATGGAACAATTTACATTCCATGGTGTCAACATCTAAACTATTTTTCAGATACGTATTATTTTGTGTAACGTTTTCTGAACGTACTGAAAATTAGGCTCAAACCTGTTGCGGCAGGTAACTTCTGAACCATAAGTCGTGTTTAGAAATAAAATACATATTTGTGATCCTTGGGCATATACAAAAATTATATTCTTTGAGGTGATATTTGAACACTTTAATTTGCGACCCCTGACTATTCACATTCTCAGTAAATTTAAGCCTTTGCGAGTATACCTGACAACTCGTCATTTTACGTCACGCCGACTTGCAATGTGCAGTAATGATGTTCGATAAACGATGTGCGCATCGGCACAGATCGGCGTGACGTAAAATGACGAGTTCTCAGGTGTACTCGCAAAGGCTTATGGGATTTACCGAAAGGTCATTTTGGGGTCATTTATTTTAAAATGCCAAAGAGTGCTATGGTGGCACCTGACAGATTCTGAATCGGTAGGTATCAGAGATATAGAAAACACAATAAAACATTGTACGGGTCCTACTTTGAGAGTTTTGGCTGAGGCACCAGACTGCAAAGACACTTTACTCTCTGCGGTCACAATTTAATCCTTGAAAAAAATCCAGTGGGGCTCCACCGGCTCCCCAGGCTACGCCCCTGGATATGGTTATGAAATTGGTTGGCCTATTACGGCTCTACTTTATGATTACAAAATAATAAATACGCAACCGGGAACATTTCGCACCAGAGTCAAAGACCTTAAAGCCATATTGTAATATTTGCTGAGGAGGACGCCCTCAATATTTTAACACGATTGTAATGTAATTTATTAAACCAGAGAAGATGTAAAGAAAGGAGATAGATCCAGCTATCCTCAAACAAAATATGTGTGTTGCCGCTAATTCAAAAGCAATCACGCTATTTAGGTTTAACACTAAAATACAACAAAGGGTTCGAACCCATGACGGGTGTGATACACAAGTTGCTGCTTACTAGTTTTAGGGAAAGGTCAGTGTCTGTATACCATCAATACTATGCATACCATGCATGCAGATCCTAACATCCAGTTTATTTCAAATAAAATATGACCGAAGTTCCATGGCAAATAATAATTTTGCACGCTTGGTTACGCTTTCAACCTCTACGATTTATGATACAGCCTATTTTCAATTATCAAAATATCTTTATTAGGTTTACAGGAAATGACAGGAAAATACGTGCTTTATTCGTCGAGACAACGTGATTATGACATTATATTAACATCCGGCAACAATGTTGCTCAATCCCAAAAATGGAGAGCGTATAAAATTTCCCAAGTTTAGAACTTCAGGAATAGAAGTCGTTACTTTGAGTTTCACGCCTAAAGGCGATCGTCAGACGACATGATGGACAAATTTTGGCTGGACAACAATCTCCTTGGAATGGAACAATTTACATTCCATGGTGTCAACATCTAAACTATTTTTCAGATACGTATTATTTTGTGTAACGTTTTCTGAACGTACTGAAAATTAGGCTCAAACCTGTTGCGGCAGGTAACTTCTGAACCATAAGTCGTGTTTAGAAATAAAATACATATTTGTGATCCTTGGGCATATACAAAAAATTATATTCTTTGAGGTGATATTTGAACACTTTAATTTGCGACCCCTGACTATTCACATTCTCGGTAAATCCATAAGCCTTTGCGAGTATACCTGACAACTCGTCATTTTACGTCACGCCGACTTGCAATGTGCAGTAATGATGTTCGATAAACGATGTGCGCATCGGCACAGATCGGCGTGACGTAAAATGACGAGTTCTCAGGTGTACTCGCAAAGGCTATGGATTTACCGAAAGGTCATTTTGGGGTCATTTATTTTAAAATGCCAAAGAGTGCTATGGTGGCACCTGACAGATTCTGAATCGGTAGGTATCAGAGATATAGAAAACACAATAAAACATTGTACGGGTCCTACTTTGAGAGTTTTGGCTGAGGCACCAGACTGCAAAGACACTTTACTCTCTGCGGTCACAATTTAATCCTTGAAAAAATCCAGTGGGGCTCCACCCGGCTCCCCCAGGCTACGCCCCTGGATATGGTTATGAAATTGGTTGGCCTATTACGGCTCTACTTTATAATTACAAAATAATAAATACGCAACCGGGAACATTTCGCACCAGAGTCAAAGACCTTAAAGCCATATTGTAATATTTGCTGAGGAGGACGCCCTCAATATTTTAACACGATTGTAATGTAATTTATTAAACCAGAGAAGATGTAAAGAAAGGAGATAGATCCAGCTATCCTCAAACAAAATATGTGTGTTGCCGCTAATTCAAAAGCAATCACGCTATTTAGGTTTAACAATAAAATACAACAAAAGGGTTCGAACCCATGACGGGTGTGATACACAAGTTGCTGCTTACTAGTTTTAGGGAAAGGTCAGTGTCTGTATACCATCAATACTATGCATACCATGCATGCAGATCCTAACATCCAGTTTATTTCAAATAAAATATGACCGAAGTTCCATGGCAAATAATAATTTTGCACGCTTGGTTACGCTTTCAACCTCTACGATTTATGATACAGCCTATTTTCAATTATCAAAATATCTTTATTAGGTTTACAGGAAATGACAGGAAAATACATAAAACAATAAAATATAGATGATCAAAAATCATCCCTTTTCTAACAAAATCCTAAAACACTCTCCTAAATAATTAATATATGTTCCAAAATGGGCGGATTTTTTTGGAATCTTTACAAAACTACATTTCTTTCTTTTTAGTATCCACGTGTGGCATCCCTTCAGAGCAACATCAGGTACTTATTACACACGTGTCATACTTTCAAGGGATTCTCTATAGAAACATTGGATATGGTTTCAATTCTGGAGTGAAAATTAATCAACCGTAGTCGGCAACACACATCACATCAAAGGCTACTTTCAAGTAGATGTGTAACTACTTGAGAATAAAGGACTATGCATAGGTGCGACAGGATTACCTACGGGATTTCTCAAGAATATAATTCCGTTCTCCCTCCTTCTTTTTCAACTTTCCTGATTAAACTAACATGCCCTCGGCTCACGTTTAAAAGGGTAATCTTCAAAACAGATTTCTGGTTTTCTGAATATATGGCATTATCAGCTATCAAAGAAGTACTTCATACTAAGTACATGTGTCAATTACAGCACATGTTTGATAAAATTTTGATAATGGTCAACCAACGTATACAGAGAAGTATAGTCTAGGCGTAGACGCAAACCAGGTGGATGTGAGTTCATAAGAGCAATGTCGGGGATTATAGATCACAATTTTTCAATCGATGTGGAGAGATGAGGTCCGACCAACAGCCATTATAACGAATGGATCATGTTCAACTAATTCCAGCGGACGGTCTGTGGCTAGTAAGGAATCGTCTTTGACCATGTTGACCATGCGCTGATCTGGCTGGTCAGGAAGATATTTAATATCCCGAATTTATAATATGCCTACCAGTTCCATCGTATAACCGATTGCTAGAGAATATGTGTTACCATTGTAACGGGATTTCCCCTCTATAAATAGCTTGTTTTTCCACTATTTTGCAAGCCAAATAATCACGTGTTTTGCGGCCACATCAAGGTATTTTTTGTACCACACTTAAGTTGTTATTGTAAAGTTCTCCATTGTTTTCAGCGCGTATAAGCACCGTCAGTCAGGAAGCGGATTCGGCCTTTGTGAGGATTTGGAAATCGCGGACGCTGATTGGACGGAGGTCAGCTGATCCAACTTTGGCGTGGGTCTTCGAGTGCGCGGATTGAGAAACTTGTCAGACGACTAGACCGACCGACTGAGTGCAGACCGTGTGACATGATGGACAGGGGAGTGGAGGATGACCAAGATGAAGACAATTTCGACGATAAATTTACCTTTGTGTGCTTTTCTGAAAGAAAGACGAGAGTTTAGAAGAGATGGAAATTACTGGCAATATTTTCGTGTGGAATTGGGAAAGACCAAGTAAATTGACAGCAGCGAATGGACAATGCAAAATTACCCAGTTGACGAGTTTTAATTGTGACGGCATTCCACTTCGTAGTATGCTGAGAAATGGGGAAAGATTCGCATTATTTGAGTGGATATTATCGCCTGGATTGGAGTTATATCTTCAATGGAGTTTTGGCAGCTCATGACGCAATGGACATAGTATTTTAACGAAGTGATTAGCAATTAGCGAAGACTACATTTTCTGCATCGTATTTCTGCAATGGACATTTCGCAATTAAAAAGCTGGCTAGCAAAATGTCGGATTTTATTCAGTGCACTCGCGACAACGACGGACAAGCAAGATCGACAGGCGACGACATTGGACATTGTGTGTATATTTTTCACGGTTGTTTGATGTATAGAGAACTGGCTTCATTATTAAGAAAATACAAACTATAGATGGCGCTATTTATCATAAATCATATTTCTTCATTTGCAAGGGGTAGGTAATCAATACTGCCATTTAAACAGGTGGAATAGGTGAAACAAGCAACAAAGAAATTTTATAAGCATATTTCATCACAAAATAAAAGGAATTATTTTATTAAAAGCCTGAAAGAGTAATTTCCAGTATCTAAATAGCGCCACCTATCTTGTCATAAATAGATACATTTTATATCCAAAAAGCTTTAAAAATGCTGTGAAAGTGAATAATGTTGTAAATAAGGGGAAATTAAAGTTGAAAATGACTCAAAAGCATCTGTATACATTAGTATGATACAGCTTTAAGCTGTTTAAGCCTAAAATTGGGTTGTACATGAAGTTTTGTTTGAAAAACTAATAAATGATCACATGAAACAGCTGTGTTTTAATGTGAGTTTATGATTTTGATGAGATGCATATTTAAATGTAAACAAACAATTTGTGCTTCTTGTGGGGGGATGAGTAAAACAAAATGTTTGCCAAGTTGGGATGTTTTTTGGGCAATGTTTTGGCTTGTATTTGTTTTCAACATTGTTTTGAGAGTCAAAATATCTGAAATTGGGTCAGAGTTCAAGTTCAGGTCATTGTTTGGCAGGGATTGGGTCAAAACCTTGTGGAAAGTAAAATGGGTTAAAATATTATGTTTTTGTAAAACAAGCAGCACAGATGATTGCAAATTGTCATAACATTTTGTGTACAGAAAGTCAAACTTTGTGTAAATAAGCTATTTCATCATGTTGATTGACATTTTGTAGCTAAAGTATGGTGCGCCAAAAGCGTCATAATTGCGATTGTGAGCATGGTTCAGATATTGTGCACTTTGCGTAGAAGTAGGCCAGGTTGAAATAATGTGTGACTTTTGATAAGTAGTTGCATAATTTACCAGATTTGTGCATGCTGATTGCGTAATCATATTTTTGGTTTAGGCTAAATGCTCTGTGTATATTAAAGTAGGCCCTATGTAGTGCACCATTTGATTCAAGATTTGCATAATCTATCAGTGTTATATATTGGATATGTGATAGTGTCATATTTTAGGCCTTCCCTTACCTTAACTGGTTGTGGTGGATACTCTTGTGCTTCTTGGTCTCTCTTTCTTTAATTAGTTGGAAAGTACAGTAAAATTGTCAACTTCAGGTCTTCTTGCTTTCACTAGCCGGTAGTTACCTTTAAGCCCAGTAAAGCACCCCTTAATATCCAATTGTATTTCTGTGTGCATTTTGTGAATGAAAGTCCTTGGTTTATGTAAAATGCTCAATTTGTGAAATGTATAGTAAGCTATTTTCATAAAGATGTGTATTTATAACTTGAGTATGGCGAGCCATTGTTGACAAAATTAGCATTGAAATTGATGATCATTGTGTGACAAAAATAGATCATTTTATATTATGTGATAAATGATGCAGCCATTGTTGAAACCTTGTACTTGTGTTGTAGACTGTCAAGTTGAGCATTGGATAAAAAATTACACGGGATTTGTGTACCAACTCAAAAATGTGTGTTGATGAGTAAACAGGTTGTATTTCATTAAAGACACGTAGAGAACAGGAGAAACCCGAAGTAGAGATACTAGTAACACTGACGGGTGGCTACGGCGTATTACTGCTATACCGGAAGTTTCACTGGCTTCTATTTGGGGCTATGCAGACGCCTCGTGCACTTTGAAGTCTGTGGTGGCCATAATGTGTCATTGTATAAAAAGCTTGTTTTTATATAAAAAGATTATCTTTCAAGTGGAAATCTGCGCAGTGGTGCAGAATGTGTTGATGTGGCTCCCAGCATCAGCTCCCGAAGGTTGTGCGCAACATAGATTTCCATGAGGACATTCGCTAAACATGTGTTCAGTGTGTAGGCGTAATATGGTTTCAAAAATAATGCTCGCAGTGTGCATTCATAATGTCATTTTTGTGAAATAATTGTAAATGTAATAAAAATGTTGGCAATTGCGCTTTTGTGATTTATGCATTAAGGAGTTGCAGATTAGGCGAGTTGTGAGAGAGCTTTTGTGAGAGTTTAGGGACGCGAAGGTTTGAGGCGCTCAAATTGCGAGTTAACATTTGTGTACAATGTTAGAGTTGTGTATGGTTCAGGATTGTGTAACATTAAAATAGTTGGAGAATTGGCGAGTTCATGGTAAAAAGGTGCTCAGGTGATACCAGTAGAAAGAAATAGTGTACAGTTCTAGTAGAGACATTAAGGTTCAGGAGTAAGGTAAAAAGTCAATGGTTTTGAGGTTTGGCATTTTAATTGTGCATGAAATTAATAGTGCAGTGACCTTTGTTTATGTATTTACATGTGTCAGGTGCTTTGATGAGTCCTAAAAAAAGGTACCATGTATTACTTGTCATTGTGTGGGATGCTTTGATGAACCATATAAAAAGTATTCTTTGTCATGTAAATTGTGAAACTTTATATAAAATGATGTAATGTGTTAAAACAACATAAAGTATGGCAGGCCATTTGCGTCATAATAAAGTATGGTAGGCCATTTGCGTCATAACAGCAGATAAAAACACACTGTTGCTAATTGTTCAATTAAACAGCTGTGCATTTTAAAATCAAATCATTCCTTTCAGCCAGGTATGGTAAGCCATTTGTGACATAAACTGTTATTCATGTAGTAGAGTAAGATGCATTTTGTAGGGTAAGAACTTTAATAAAACTTGTTAACAAATAATAATATTCATTGTTTATTGTCTTTATAAGCCTGACCAGGATTCCTTTGACGGATACCTCGGTGTGTTCTGCCACACCAACTTACCCTGATGGTGGCAATATTTTTGTTCGCATAAATCTGCGCTTTTAGAAACCAGTCTTCGCTACTTTTATTTTCCCCTAAAAGGAGGGGTGGCGCTGCTCCAAAAATTGTGGCAAATCCGCTCGGCCATTCAATCAAAAATAGGGTCAGCCAGCCCACCCCCGTTCCTTTTACACCATGTTTAATAAATGTGTATTTATCGTATAATAAAATGTGGCCAAATGTATAATGTGTACATAGTGTGTGGATCACAAGAATAATAATCTTCTACGGACTTGGCTACTAAGCATGTCGGGAAGGATAGTGACCTATGTCAGTTATCATGTTAGAGATGAGGTCCGACCAAATGCTTGTGTCATACTTTTGTCGCTGAGCGGCGTGACGCACGCGCATTGCAGACAAACGGACACAATCGAAGCTTGTCATTGGTTAATACGTCTTGCCTGTTGCCGCTTGCCATGGAGTATGAGGGGGCATTCACTGTGTGCGATCATGCGTGAGAGCCAATTCCCGATAATATATTAAGTTCCCTGCGCAAACTTTAAAGGGGGAAACATAAAACATATTCGCTAGTCGTTGACTTTTTTAAATGGCATGTCGCTTAAGGGGTGGGGTATGAACCTTGGACAGTATTTATTATGGGACATTAGAGCACATCAGACATATCGAATTGCGTTCTGAATACGAAGAATGTCCTTCTGATATCAAATAATTTTGATTTTTTGAAATTCGTAATGTAATACACTTTTTATGGCAAATGATTAAAAATTTATATTTTTGATATTTAACAGTACTCGAAGTAAACTTTATAAATCTGATAATATCGTTATGAACACGGCAGAGTGCCGAATACGCAAAATAGCTGTTCTGAGTAAACGGCGTTTGAAAATATTGGTACTATTCCATTGATCCTTCTAAAAATGTAGAACATTCGTGAGCACTCATTTGAAATGTATATTATAGAAGTGAGTGTACACGAATTATTTACAATACTTGCATGTTCTGAAACAATCGATATATCCCTCAAAACGCGTTTTAACAGCTATTCGGCTTTATGCTATAGCCAAAATGTTTCTACCACTGCGCTGAGAGAGGTCGAATACGCTTTCAACTACGTGTAAACCATAGCACGCATTCTTGATTTGGGACTTTTGTGTATAAATTACTGGTTGTCTTAAAGGTCCGTAACCCCATCGACAGCATCATCCCCCGATTTTTTTTTTTTTTGTTGAGGGTTTGGTATCACATAATAGATACTTTTTTTTCATTACTATCCTGAAATTTGACGCTCCAAGTCGATGTATTTCCGGAGAAATCATGAATCACAGCGGTTTTTACAGGTATACCAGTTTGTAAACAATAAAAATTACTTCGGATCATGGGAAGAGAAAAAGCGAACTACGCTAAGTGCTGAGGAGACGGTCCGCCGTATATAATTAAAACAATTCCTTGAATATTTCAGTTGGTGAAATAGCTCAATTGGCTAGCGCGCCGTTCTTTTACCCAAGAGGTACCCGGTTCAATACCCGGTATCGGAAGGTTTTTTTTTCCTCTCCATTTTAACCCAAACTTTTTATATTCATTTGAAATGTACATATTGCAAGGGAAATATATTTTGTTTCCTTTTTTTCTGAAACGGTACGAAAAACAAAAAAAACAAAAAAAAAAACAAATATTTTCCGTTCAATACGGGCCGGGCATTGCAGCATGTCAGCATTCGTCATACGAACGGGAATTGTTGTTGTTGCATGCCTACCCAGAATGCAATTCTTGTATACAAGGTATTGGATTGCAAATTTGGCTATTTATTCACATTTACGCTGAAAATGCTCTCGTTTTTTCACAAAGCAGCATAAAGGGGAGATATTTGATATTATTATGTAATTTTAAAGACAATCCATATCCAAAACCAATAGGGTTACCCCCTTTAAGGCTATGTAGACTTAACTTGCTATAAAAGTTATAAATAGTCATCCCTGTAATATTTAGCAAAAACTCGACGATTTTAAAGCAGAAATAACAATATTGACCTATATTTTGCGTATGATTTTCCAGGATTTTCCAATTTCACGGGGCGCACTCACATTATTAAACCACAGCAATATCATGTGGGGAATGTTTGTACTTATTTTGGTATCACTGGATAGAAGATACCTACAGCTATACGTTGGTATCAAATATATCAGTATAGGACATGTAATATAGAAAATTCGGGGTTTTCCGCTATACAATACTATAGATCAACCTGATTTGTACAACTAAGTATACGATTCGTCTCTCTGCCGAATTCATTTATCGCAATTAGGCGCGATTCGTCCAAATCAAAATTTCAATAACGACATCGAAGAGTAAGATTTACCATTAATTTGTGGAGGAAATAAAAGACAACCTGAAACATAATCATAAGCATACAAAAACTCAATTTACTCAAAATGCTCGATTCGTCACTCTGCCGAATTCACAACGATTTGTACTTAAAGTGTATGTAGGTGGGATGAAAAGCCGACGATCAATTGAAAATGTTGACTTTTCGTATTGAAGATATGGATTTTGTCCCCAAAACAAAAAAAAAAATTAGGTCTTTTTGGGGGAAAATCTATATCTTCAATATGAAAGGTCAAAATTTTCAATTGATCGTCGGCTTTTTCCTCCCACCTACATACTTTAAATATATCATTAGATTTATAAAATTTACTTCGAGGACTTTTATATATCAAAAATGTGAAAAATATTAAATTTTTATAATTTGTCATGAAATTTGTATTATTTTTTATCGTGAATTTCACAAAAATGAAAATTATTTGATATCAGAATGGCATTCTTCGTATTCAGAATACAATTCGATATGTCTGATTGGCTCTCATGTCCCACAAAAAATACTGTCGAAACGCTCAAAACCCTCATTCCAGATCCCTTAATTGAAATATCACCAAAAAAATATAAACGCATGTGCTTTGAGTTTTGTCCATTAGTGAGCCCTTAAATTTTTTATAATAAACCATTATCGTCATCAGAGTAAGTAAAATGACTTTTATCATATAAATAATAAATATGAGATGGATGAAGAGCGAGAATGTTAATGCATTTTTCAAACAAGGTTCTGCGCGGATTGAGGGGCATACGATTTATTTATTTATTATTACTTTATTACCGGCTGAGTCAAAAAGAAGTAAACTCATGTTTGAGGGGCTGTAACTCGAGATCTGTAAAGAATCTGCTAAAGATAAAAATACCACTGGAAAGAGCAAATTCTACACCTCTAAATAAAAAAAGAATTATTGCAATTTCTTACAGCAAATTTAAGTTATACTCATTTGAATACAACCACCCATTTTGTAGCTGCACACGGTTTCACTTCCCAAGTAGGGGCCTACCTTAATATATTGATTGGTAAGGCGCTATATTCAAATGCTTTTTAAGTTATTGGTGTGGTTTCGATCAATAATTCCTACATGTTAAAGAGCTCTTTTCAATATGAATTTTACCTCGTTGCACTACATTATAATAAAACGGGCCAAATGACAACACTGCACCACAATTTACCGCACGGGAGCGCACGTTTCTGTCGACGAAGTATCATGAATCTAAGAGTCCCACTGAAGTTCCGCGTCTTTTTCGTCTCCAATTTCCTACAGCTAACCGGGTTTCATGTAAGGGAGCAGTATATAAGAATGTGAACAAGCTCAATATGTATGGGACACTAAGGAACAGACAGCCGGAAGCTTCAGGCAGACCACGAACTGCTAGATCACAAGTGAACATAGCTAGAGTTAGACATGCGTTACAGCAAGACCAAAGATCAGCTCAATCCTTTACCTAACATTCCCCAATCAAGCTTCTGCCAGATCGTTCGTAAAGACTTGAATTGGTATCCATACAAACTATAGTACCGTCATGGACTTTGTTGAATATTAATTAAAAGAAAAAGTTGTCTTTACAACAATAAATCCTGTTAGCACTTTGCTGATTCGTCGAAATTGAAATGGATGAAAATCAATCGGCCGTGTGCAGCTACAAAAATGGGTGGTTGTATTCAAATGAGTATAACTTTAGTTTGCTGTGAGCAATTGCAATAATTCTTTTTTTATTTAGACGTGTAGAATTTGCTCTTTCCAGTGATATTTTTATTTTTAGCAGATTCCTTGCAGATCTCGAGTTACAGCCCCTCAAACATGAGTTTACTTCTTTTTGACTCAGCCTGTACATGCATTTCTACATGGCGAGTAAAAAAGTCCAATAAGGTAAAAAATCCATCTTGTTTTTAGAACCAAGTTGACCTTTTTAGGTTTTTAAACGTTATGTAATTGATATATTCATAAGAGGCCTTGTGTGAAAAAAATAAAGTAATTAGCATTTATGATATATTTTACAGCAACGTCCAGTTTTAATGTTTGTCCACGAGACATCTTTTACAGCAACGTCCAGTTTTAATGTTTGTCCACGAGACATCTTTTACAGCAACGTCCAGTTTTAATGTTTGTCCACGAGACATCTAAATTTTGAATGTAAGCACACTCTATCTAAGGTAGATTAGGAACATTTTCAACCTCGTTGGCACTTGAGCTTGTTATTATTTCTTGTTATTTTCATACTTACTTTACTTTAAAGCTCTTCATTCTCTGTAAAAGAAACATACACATTTGTGGGCGGGTTTTTCAAATATAGAAAGGTAATGTGTGCAAATTGAAATGGAGCGAACAAAATTTACAGTAAGATGTAAATATTGCGAATAGGAAAACGGGAGTTGGGGTCGGGTGAAGTAGATCGAGTTAGTCAAAATATCGCCGTCGTATGTCAACAGTGCCACCGACAAGGTGGTGTTAAAGTGCATTACCCCGGGCCTGGAGTTCTAATCTAGGGGTCGTAAAAATAAAGAAAACATACCTTAATTGGCCCATAAATGCAAAAGAATGCAAGGGGCCCGTAAAACGATATCTTGAAATTATGATGGCATATTTTCTGTGCTCTGCGGGCCAACTAATGTCTCTTTGTTTGCTTTTTACGAGTCCACAATAAGGGATGTTTTTCTCTTTTACGGGCCCATTGTATCTTTTATTTGCTTTTTACGAGCCCACTACGGTCTCTTTTCGTTGACTTTTACGATTCCATTAGGTCGTTTTTTCTTCACTCTTTTACAGCAAAAAAAAGCAAACAAAAGAGAGCAACGGGCCCGTTAAAAAGAAAAGAAAAGAGACAATTAATAAACCCAACGATTCCACAGTCTTTGACCCGCAACTGTCGTACTTTCTAATTAATATTTCACTTGAATTTTTCGTCAAAAATTATCATACTTGATATAATGAGGACCTCTAGAAGCCATTGGAGTGCTGCGAAATCCTTCTGTTCTCCAGATTAAAATCGCTGGAACAAATACGTCCACGCCCACGCCCGTATGAATGGCCAAGTGGTCTTAAAACGTGTAGGTAACACGTGTAAGATTGTATCATACACGTGTAAGGTTGCATCTTATACGCGTAATATTGCATCTTTTACATGTAACATGTGTAAGGTTGCATCTTACACGTGTAAGAATGAAGTGGGATTCGTAAGTTGACGAATCACAGAGTAAGAAATCACAAAAAACCAATCATCTTGCGCGTAGCAAACTTCGACCAATAATATGTAAGACATTTTTAGATTTATAACACCTACGACTTCTTAAACGTGTAACCATATCTGTTCATCATCGTCCAAGACTATTGCCTCAGATCTGCAATAGACGGCAGGGAGGAGAGATTAGGCTTCACAATAAAACCTAGAAAAGGCCGACGAGTTGGTCCACTGAACATAACTGATCTTGACTTCGCAGACGACATTGCGCTACTATCTGATACTGCCAACCAAGCACAGGAACTGCTCAAAGATGTAGAAAACGCTGCACTTCGTGTGGGATTACACATGAATGCGAAGAAAACACAATTCATGGTGTACAACCATTCAACAGATGTTGAAATCCAAACTGAGGATGGCAGCTTCCTGGAAGAAGTAAAAGACTTCAAGTACTTGGGGTCGTGGGTCAGGAGTACTGAGCAAGACATCAGTGTAAGAAAGGCAATGGCATGGAAAGCTTGTAACAAGCTCAATAATATTTGGAAATCGTCTCTACCCAGACACCTCAAAACACACCTATTCCAAACTACTGTAGAAAGCGTCTGTATGGTTGTGAAACCTGGACCATTACCAAGAAAACTGGCAAAGCAATGGATGGCTGCTATACAAGAATGTTAAGATCAGCACTAAATGTGAGCTGGAAAATGCATATGACCAATAAGGAATTGTATGGGGACATTCCACCTGTGACCTCAAAAATCAGCACAAGACGACTGCGGTTTGCGGGGCACTGTAAGAGAGCCAAAGGGAGGATTACATCTGATCTGGTTACATGAAAGCCCACCCAAGGAAAACGAACCAAAGGACGTCCCAAGAAGACCTTTGTGGACCTGCTTCAACAAGACACAGGGTACACAGTGGCAGAAATTGAGACCAGCATGCAGGACAGGCGGTTATGGCGAGTCATCATTGATGCCCGACAGCAAGAGTCGACGGAGTAAGAGTAAGCATGGTAAGTAAGTAAACGTGTAAGATTATGAACTGTTATCGAGGCTGATATTATTCGCCGCTCGTCGTATGTACTAGTCAAATATAGGAATACCGTCCATACCTAGTAGGCAATTTTTACACGTGTAAGAAATGTTATGACGAGATTTCATTGGTCGAATATGAATACCCGTAAGATGATTGGTTGTTTGGGGTTTATATATGGGTTCTTTATGTATGATTCGTCAATTTAAGCAATCCGCTAGATTGAAAGTTTATGACTTAATTTAGGCTAATAGTTTAGCCGACAAATCGCAACTTTTAGCGCGCTTTGCGCGCATTGTCCCATGCATTGTTCATATTTGATCATTTTAGCATGAAACTGGCAACTTTTACGTGATTCGTCAGCAAAAGTCGCTACTTTTATATATATCTCGCACACATTTGTCCCATTCAATGTTCATACTTGATTAACTTAAAATTAATTTGGGAGCAAATGACGCCACTTTCAAAGTCCACAAATTAATGTGCTTCACCTGCTTCAATGTGCTTTGTCCCCTTCAGTGTTCATATGTTGATTATTTCAGCATGAAATTGTCAAATCGCGGAATTTGATCAAGAAACTTAATGGCTCTTGATATCATGTGGCATAAGTACGCTTCTTTCGCCACGCTTCAAAACGTGTTCAGGGATTTTACACCAACACCCACCCCTAAAATCACAAAGAAGTTTACGCCACTGCTGTTAACATGCGGCACTTGCCCCCTCACTAAGCCCCCCCCCCACACACACACACACATCTATAATATCCTGCCCGTCATTGCTGATCAAAGAGGGCCCGTGAGTTCATGTTACTCCCGGGTCCGTAATGACACTCAGCGGCACTGTATGTCAAAATCGATCATTGCCAAGTCAACAGGTCCCCCGTGTCCGTCACTACATCTAAAATGATCACAGCCCAATGTCAATGGGCTGCAAACACGATGACAGGTGTGCAAATCAAGCGTGAACCAGTAGCTAATGGTAACTAAGGTATCATGTATTCAATACGACGGTGAATGCCTTGATTAGTACACACTTTCATGAGTTTCATCGGTTACTATACATTAATTCTAATATCGAATTGTAAGTACGATTAGCAACAGCTGACATATTTGATATAGTTTTGCTTTATTAAAAAGGTATACAAGAGAAAATGAATTCTACTCATTCAGACCATGATTGTGACTTATTGCTTTCAGAAGATGAAGCTGTTCCATACTTTTACACTATCTATAAGAAGATCTTCATCTTAATCATCATACCCATTGTGGCAGGATTGGGCATACTTGGAAATTGAGCGCTTTTGTTTGTTGTATATCGCGTGCAAGAAATGCGGACTGTTACCAACTTCTACCTATGTAATCTTGCTGTTAGCGATGCAACTTTGCTAATTACAACTATGATAAGGTTCATGTGGACTTATTTCAATACTCCGATTGAATTTGCTTTTTCGTCGTTTCACTCTGGTGCCGGTTGTGCTTTAGTCTGGCTTATCACGTACCTTTGTTATTTTACATCTGTATTTTTAATAACACTCGTCACCTTTGAAAGATATCTGGCAATAAGCCACCCGTTATCGCATCGAATGCTCAAAGGCAGGACCTGGACTGTACGGATGACAATAAGTATATGGTTGATTTCGTTGATTTCAGCTTGTGTGGGTCTCCATGTTTATGAAACCGAAACGATATGCATAGATTGGTCTAGCAACACTACATTTCATAATATGGCGGCAAAATTCATTGTCTGCAAGGTAGACAATAATTGCTTGTGGTGTAAGCCAACTCTTGTTGCTATTGACTTTGCGCAGTTTTTTCTTGCAGTGATCTTTTCTACATACATGTACTGCAGAATTATTTACACCCTTAGTACAAGGACGGGTCTCACTGGCTCTGAAAATCAAACGACGGCAATATTTCGCGCCAGAAATGAAATTGGAAGAATGCTGATTTTGAATGGAACGGTTTTCTTCATATGTCTGGTACCAGATCAAATATACAATCTCGATTACTTCAAGTATTGGTTGGTTGGTGAAAGAATGTATGAAGCTAAAACGAAGACATTAATCCTTTGGTTTAGTCGCGCTATGTGGTTGTTAAATTCGGCAGTAAATCCGCTCTTGTATAATGTAAGCAACAAACGATACAGGAGAGCATTTGCTGAAGCTTTTGGGTGTGTTGGTAAAAGGAAAAAGAGATCTTCTTCGCGGAATGAAAATATTGGGATGTCTAGCTCACAGATAGCAAATACAAAATTAACTTCAGCTTGCAGCCAAAACATTCATATATAACATCATGACATGAGGTTGTTGCAGTTGCTTGCGTAAATGGGGGATCACCCGTTTCGGAAAAATAAAAGTTTGGGAAACGGCCTAGAATACTCAATGCCAATTTGCGGATTTCTTTCTGTAATAAAATCATAATCTGCCAAGGTTTCGGGTGAACAATGTGGTGAATTATATGACTGGTATTGCCATCAGCAGTAGTTAACGCGCCTTTTTAAGATTATCCTCTAGATGTTGCTGAAGATTTTTGACGTTTCCAAATTCATAAAGGTATTTAGAGTCGACTTAAAGTTGGTTGGCCAACGTTTTTCACATTCTGTTTCGTATCTTTCATTCAAGTGTACCATTAAAATAATATGTCAACCTATACCAACATTGGTGATTTTACCTGCGTACACGGTTTTTCATTATTTATTGCCTCATGTATTATTTGTATCAGCTCATGAGACTTAGGTAAAAATGATTTCTGAAATTTGCTATATATAGCTATAAATATACATCAGCAGTGGCGATGTTACATGCTTAGAAAGTTATTTATTATTTATTGCCTTTTGTTATCATACCACTAAGGGAAACATCAAAGAACACCGCTAACTCGATATACGTTCGTATCTTGTCAGTGAGTGGGCACATATGCTTTATATCCAGATGTGCAATGATTTTGGGGCTGTGGTGACGTCTTTAGTTTATTGGTGTACTCAATGCTGTATGGATTATTGTGGACTACTCTACAGCCCTACAAATGTAGACAACGAAAATTCAATTTCACAATTTCCAATAAGAAACACATATTTGTTTTTGCTATAGTATTGATATTGTCTTTGAAGGTGTACACGTATATGTTTGGTATCTAAATAATTGTATGAATTTACTCTTTCCAAATATGTATTTTGATTTCCCTTCCGCTAATCCTTATAAAAGATATAACGGTTCAAAACGGTATCGAGACTTTTGGGACACCCTGTATATAGAGTAAGGACCGTCGATGTTAGGATTTTTAAAAATCTATATATTGGTCACTCATTATCGATAATAATCGATAAATCGATTTTCCTCCCAATTTTAGTGACCTGAAAATTCAAGTCACTAAGCTTCAAATATTTGAATACGTACGAATTGCGCTGCCAGCGGAAAAGTCGGGTGTCAAATCATTTGTGAAAAGATGTTTAAGTATAGGCTTAAAATCATCAACATCACTCGGTCTCATTGATTCTAGAAGTTTTTACATTTCAAAATATGTCTGTACTGACATAATTGCGGCGGTTAACACACTGCTTACGCCCAATTTTTGGATTTTTTTTTTCATTATCGGCAACTCCGATATATCGATTTTCTTCCGAAAGTGATATCGGCGATATTGATATTATTGGATAGCCGATTTTTTGATTATTATCGATTCATCGACGGTCCTTAATATAGAGTGATACAAATTTACTTCATTATCCGATCTAATTAATTATTCAAAAGGCTTAGTGCTTGTTAGCTGATTAATTACTTAACTACTCTCAGTCATAAATAATCATTCCAAACCAGAAAGAATACAAAATGTCTGGTATTAATTATAGATTTCGAAAAAGCATTCGATATGGTATCATATGATTTTATATTTAAAACTCTAAAAGCTTTTAATTTTGGGACATGGACATGGTTTGAAACCCTTTATAAGAATGCTTCTTCGTCAGTGATAATACAAGCGAATATTTCAAAACCGTTTCATTTGTAGGCAGGGCGATCCTCTTTTGCCATACGATTTTGTTTTCACCACACGATTTTGGCTTCAATGATAAAAGGAAATAAGAACATAGAAGGAATTAAAGTAAATGACATGAAATTAAATAATACTACAATATTCTGAACTATTTAGCAACATGCAATCTTATTTTAAATAAGGTCTTGAAAAAAAGACAAATATGGCGAAGTCTCTGCACTGGTTAATTGATTACAAAATTCTTTGTTAATCTTTTTAATTTTCACGTGTTTAATTATTTAGTGTAATGTAAGGTCATTGGTGGCAGTACAACACGTAAGTTTATCTTTATATCTATACATATTAAAGTCTGCTGCCAGGGGAGAAAAGTTTGTGAAGCGGTCCGGTAGTCATTTTTTCATGCCCCAACCCCGACTCAATACAGGGAATAAAGAGGAAAAACAATTCATGCAATTCAACTGGAGCTATGGCCCAAAACAATATGATTTTTATATTTCGATTTTTTTCAACATTTTATTCCACAAAACGTGCAGAACAAAATGCTTATTAAGTTTCAAAACTAATTCACGGTTGTTCTATTAGCAACGCAAAACCTATGAAAAATTCCGCTGGTTTACTAACTAGAAAGTGAGGCCAGTTATCGATCCGTTATGAATAATTCATGTTCGACCCCTTAGATCATGGTAATTGATATTGGCTAATAACAACGTTGTTAGTTTTGCGAACTTTGCCTGTTCAATGAGAATATATCCATATCTTCAATACGAAAGGTCAAAAATTTCAATTGATCGTCGGCTTCCATCCCACCTACATACACTTTAAGTATAAATCATCAGATTTATACAGTTTACTTCAAGTACTGTTAAATATCAATAATATCAATTTTTAATAAAATGTGTATTACATTGCGAATTTGATATCAGAAGGACATTCTTCGTATTCAGAATGCAATTCGATATGTCTGATGCGCTCTAATGTCCCACAATAAATACTGTCCAAACGTTCATACCCCTTCCCTTAAGTACATTTCAACACTCCAATTGAATTTGCTTTATCGTCGTTTCACTCTGGTGCCGTTGGTGCTTTAGTCTGGCTTATCACGTTCCTTTCTTGTGTTACATCAGTGTTTTTAATAACACTCGTCACCTTTGAAAGATATCTGGCTATATATGTCACCCGTTAACGCATCGAATGCTCAAAGGCAGAACCTGGACTGTACGAATGACGATAATGGCTTGGTTGAGTTCTTTGGCTTTGGCATGTGTGAGCATGGTGACTCTCCATGTTCATGAAACGGAAACGATATGCATAGATTGGTCTAACAATGCCACATTTCATAATATGGCGGCAAAATTCGTTGTCTGCAAGGTAGACCCAAATGCTCGTGGTGTTGGCAAACTCTTGTTGCAGTAGACTTTGCACAGTTTTGTCTTGCAGTTGTCTTTTCTTTATACATGTACGGTAGAATTATTTACGCGCTTTAGTACAAGGACCGGTCTCACTGGAGAACGCGGCTCTGAAAAGCAAACGGCAGCAATGCTTCGCGCCAGAAATCAAATAGGACGAATACTGTTTTCTTCATATGTCTCGCTCCAAATGAACTATACAATCTCTATCATTTTAAGTATTGGCTGGATGGTGAAAGTCTGTTTGGAGCTGAAGCGCAGATAGTCATCCTCTGGTTGGCTCGCGTCAGGGCAGGTATATGGGTAACGGGTGTTGGGTGATTAGAAATAGGCCTATCACGAGAACCGCCCGACCCGAGAACCGCGAAATCTAGTTACCTAGCTGGGGGGTTTACACCCCCCAGCTAGGTACTGTAATGCTCTCCGATTCTTCTTTCTTTACCTAGCTGGGGGGTTTACACCCCCAAGCTAGGTACTGTAATGCTCTCCGATTCTTCTTTCTTTCTTTCTTTCTTCTTCTTCTGGCAACAAACTTCGAAATGCTTCTCCTCCTACATATTACACCCTACAATTACGTAACTTACACATATGTACCGCCTATATCCAGTGCCCATATGGTGCAAACATAATTGGGATCAAAGGTCATTAAAGGGGCATTTTCGGTATATAACCAAATATCTTCAAAATGCTTCTTCTGCCACATATTACATAGCACAATGACGTCACTTACACAAGTGCATCGGCTTTACCCAGTGCCCATACCTTGCACACATAATTGGGGTCAAAGGTCATTAAGGGGGTAAAATCTTACAATTGCATTATCTGGACATCTGTAAGGAGTATGGGGCTCAAACTCGATACAATAAATCTCATGACCAGGGGAACATTTTGCGGGGGTCAGGTCAAAGGTCATGCAGAGGTCAAATTTTAGAAACGCATTTCTTGGACATCTGTAAGGGGTACGGGGCTCAAACTTGGTGACAACAAACTTAATGATCAGGGGAACATGTTGGAACACTTTGCAGGGGTCAGGTCAAAGGTTATCTGGGGTCAAATCTTTATAACTTCATTTTCTGGATATCTGCAAGGGGTATGGGGCTCAAACTCAGTGACAACAAATCTCATGACCAGGGGAACATTTTGCAGGGGTCAGGTCAAAGGTCATGTAGAGGTCAAATTTTCTAAATGCATTTTCTGGACATCTGTTAGGGGTACGGGGCTCAAACTCCACAACAACAAACTTACTGACCTGGGGAACATTTTGGAACACTGTGCAAGGGTCATGTCAAAGGTCATCTGGGGTCAAATCTTAGAATTGAATTTTTTGGACATCTGTTAGGAGTACGGGACTCAAACTCGGTGAAAACAAACCCCATGACCAGGGGAGCATTTTTGGAACATTTTGTAGGGGTCAGATACCTCCACAACACCAACATGCCCCAGCTAGGTTTGTGGTCTATGACCACCATTTGCCACTAGTTCTTCTTCTTCTTCTTCTTCTTCTGGCAACAAACTTCAAAATGCTTCTCCTCCTACATGTTACACCCTACAATTACGTAACTTGCACATATGTATCGCCTATATCCAGTGCCCATATGGTGCAAACAGAATTGGGATCAAAAGGTCATTAAAGGGCATTTTCGGTATATAACCAAATATCTTCAAAATGCTTCTTCTGCCACATATTACATAGCACAATGACGTCACTTACACATGTGCATCGGCTTTACCCAGTGCCCATACCTTGCACACAGAATTGGGGTCAAAAGGTCATTAAGGGGTAAAATCTTACAATTGCATTATCTGGACATCTGTAAGGAGTATGGGGCTCAAACTCGATACAATAAATCTCATGACCAGGGGAACATTTTGCAGGAGTCAGGTCAAAGGTCATGCAGAGGTCAAATTTTAGAAATGTATTTCCTGGACATCTGTAAAGGGTACGGGGCTCAAACTTAGTGACAACAAACTTAATGATCAGGGGAACATGTTGGAACACTTTGCAGGGGTCAGGTCAAAGGTTATCTGGGGTCAAATCTTTATAACTTCATTTTCTGGATATCTGCAAGGGGTATGGGGCTCAAACTCAGTGACAACAAATCTCATGACCAGGGGAACATTTTGCAGGGGTCAGGTCAAAGGTCATGTAGAGGTCAAATTTTCTAAATGCATTTTCTGGACATCTTTTAGGGGTACGGGGCTCAAACTCCACAACAACAAACTTACTGACCTGGGGAACATTTTGGAACACTGTGCAAGGGTCATGTCAAAGGTCATCTGGGGTCAAATCGTAAAATTTCATTTTCTGGATATCTGTAAGAGGTACAGGGCTCAAACATGGTGACAACAAACCTCAAGACCAGGGGAACATTATGGAACATCATGCATAGGTCAGGTCAAAGGTCATCTGGGGTCAAATCTTAGAATTGAATTTTTTGGACATCTGTTAGGAGTACGGGACTCAAACTCGGTGAAAACAAACCCCATGACCAGGGGGGCATTTTTGGAACATTTTGTAGGGGTCAGATACCTCCACAACACCAACATGCCCCAGCTAGGTTTGTGGTCTATGACCACCATTTGCCACTAGTTCTTTATGTTTTCCTCTTTCATATGACACCACTCATGGGCTCATACCTTCGTGGCATTTAGAGATATGTCCATTTCAGACCAAAAGGTTGCTGAGTAAGGAAGTAAGGAAGGAAGTAACATAGGCTGAGACCATTTCATGGTTCAGCAAAAATTGTTTGTTGAATGAGAAACTCTCTGCATGCCAGTTGCTAAACTGAACTGTGCGTAGAGTTCCTCATAGGCGTAAATATTTCGGTAAGGCGATAGAAACAAATTAGTGCGATCTTTCGATAGACCATCGATGCTTGGTCGATCCCTATTATTTATGAAATCAATTAATTTACTATTGTTAATTGGGATAAAATAGTAATCTGTACCTGTAGTGATATTGACCAATATAAATTTAGCGTTAATTCTGATTAATTAGTAGACAATTCAATATTTGTCTCTGGTGCCTAAGGGGGAAGTGTTCAATACAATCACCCCCATGTTGATTCGTGTATGTGGGTTTCTGACCAAATTAACCTTATATTTGCTATTTTAGCTTAAAACGTGTTTTTTTTAAGTGTCAATTATTGTGTCAATTCTTCGCTCAAATTTATGACACTGGCACTTTTGCACCATATTTCACCATTTGAGTTTCAATTGAAGTCATAATGTACGATCTCGATCTTATAATATGAACTTGGTTAATTTTTTTTCAACCCTGATTTTTTGGCATATTTGTAATGTTTACACATGTCACAACTTGCACATAAATGGAATCAGCCAAATTTGTTGTGTTTGTGGGTAAACAGAGCATAGTTCGACATAAAGTCATAATTCAAGAATTATTACTTTATGTCCTCCTATAGAACTGCGTGTTAAACGGCCAAAATAACAAGCAGTGTTTCTTTCACTTTACCTCGTTATTTCAGCTCAAAATGGACAGAAACCATTCCCGATAATTATTACTCGTTATTTATATTATTAATATCTGTTTCAAGATTGAATACAATACCGCTCTAATTGAAGATGCTAATCATTCAGGTGCTAGTGAAACGTACATGCTCTGAGCATTATGCGACATTTCCATACAATTGCGATCCTTTGATGAAAACATCCTTCGTTTTGCAAAAGTTTGTAAGTCGTTCTTACACAATTCCAAAATAATACCCGTACACAAGCCCTTACACATTGTGTCTGTATTGGCTTAAAATATTAATTTATGTGAATATATCTTTGGAAAAGTTCATTTGTAATGTTAGATTCAACTGTTAGTTCTTTTTGTGCAATTTCACCAATACACAAGTGGTTTCATGAGACTGATGAAACTACTAGTGTAGTAGTAAAACGTTACAAAAATCTACTTGTGTTTTTGGAATTGCACAAAACGAACATATTTTACTCTTACAAAGATCTTGTCTTCATGTGTGCACGTCAGAATTATTTACGCGCTTAGTACAAGGACCGGTCTCACTGGCGAACGGGGCTCTGAAAAGCAAACGACGATAATGCTTCGCGTCAGAAATCAAAGTGGAAGAATGCTGATTTTGAATGGAACTGTTTTCTTCATATGTCTGGCACCACCTCAAATGTACAATCTCGATGATTTGAAATATCGGTTGGCCGGTGAGAGAATGTTTGAAGCTAAGTCAAAGACGACAATGCTTTGATGTAGTCGCGTTATGTGGCTGTTGAATTCGGCGGTAAATCCGTTCCTGTATAACGTAAGCAACGAACGACACAGGAAAGCATTTGCTGAAGCTTTTGGATGTGATGGTAAAAGAAAAAAGAGATCTTCCCTGTGGAATGGAGATGAAAATATTGTTATGTCTAGGTCACAGGTAGTAAATACAAAATCAGCTATAGCCTGCAGCCAAAACATTAATATGTAACATCGCAACATCGCTATTATTTCTTTAAGTCATTAAGACACTTAAGATATTAGTTTTTACTATCACTTTCTGCATACAAGTCATTAAGACACTTAAGGTATTAATTTTATTATCACTTTTTATAAGTCATTATGATACTTAAGGTATTAGTTTTTAATATAATTGTCTCCTATATTGCCGTTGTCGTGAGGACATCTGATACCATTAAATTATAAAACGAAAGCATGGTGAGAGAAAGAAGGAGAGTATCAAACGTCATTTGTACAAATAGTACAATGACCCTTATTGTATAAGTAATAAATATAGGATGGATGAAGAGGGAGAATGGTAAAATTAAACATTTTTCAATCAAGGTTTTCAGGGGCATACGATTTATTTATTTATAATTACCTTATCACATGCATTTGTACAGGGTGACTAAAACAAAGTAAAATAGGGCAAAGAAGCCGTCTTTATTTTAGAAATGAAGTAATTAGCATTTACAGTTCTGTTTTTATGATATATTTTACAGCAACGCCTAATTTTAATGTTTGTCCACGACACTTCTAAATTTTGAATGTCAGCACTCTCTAAGGTAGATTATGAACAGTTGCCATTTTAAACTCATTGGCACGGAAGTAGAATAAAGCGCCCAAAGTGTTATTTGCCCCTGGTCGTGTTATTATTTCTTGTAATTTACATTTACTTTAAAGCTGTTCACTCTACATACACATTTGTGGGCGAGTTTTTCAAATGTTGAAAGGAAATATATGCAAATTGAAATAGAGCGATCAAAATTTCCAGATAAAGTTGTACATATTTCGAATAGGAAAACTGGAGTTGGGTCGGGTTAAGTATGAAGACTTAAGCAATTTTAAAAAGTTTGTTTGAACCTATAAAAGTACTTGAAAGAAGGCAAAAATCAACATTGATTCAAGTTAAAGGCAGATTCAAATCTGGTGTCTTTATTGCGTAGTGTGTGCTCTCATTCAAAATACAATTAAATTGGGTAGCGCAGTAAAAAGACTCATAAAAATTAAACGGTAGTTGCGTTTCACTTAATATTTGTTTCATAAAACGTGACTGTTGAGGATAGCATTTATAGAAACTTTCAACAAAAGGAAATTTCAACTTAGATCTCACGTAAATATCAAATTAGTTGTCCTATTGCATTTTTTCCACCATGTTTGTATATGCCAGGTTCAACGGCCAGTATGTTCAAATGTCTTGGCCATTTGTTTTTGCTACAGTACAGCCAGCAACACAATTGTGATGAAATATTGCTCCGTTTTTTCTCTTAGTTACTCGTTAGGTTTAATAATGTTTTTCAAGAACACTTGTGAGTTATGTTCCGACCGGACTTTGTCCTTAAACTGCTGGAGAGCAGTGCGGTAAGATCGGGTGCTGTTTTTTCTGGTAGGGCTAGTTTAGTTCCAAGGTCTCTTGCAATAAACATCAAGCTCTATCTTCATTTTCTTGAGTATTCTAAGGAGTCAAGGACGGTAGTGATTCTCTTCATATTGGAGTAGCCTATCTCAATGACTCCGTAAATTTTCATCACGGGCCATAGAGCGGAAGAGGAAGATTTACTTCCCAACGGTCATTAGGCTAGTGTTGAACATGTCATCATTGGTCAACCTTCCAACACTGGCCAACATGTTCCAGATCAGGGGCGAACTACTGCATATTGGTAGATCTCGGCTGCTGTGTGTCAGAAATAAGCTGAAACAGGGCTGATCACCCGTAAAGCTGATGGGACTGGACTAAAGTAGTTGCCAGCAAAATCTATGATTACGAAAACTACAAGCAAATCTCCCAAAAATACCGAGGGTAGATGAGCGGCAGTCTACTGTTGACTCCATGACGGACCAGCGGGAACTCAGCACACCCTTACGAACTGCTGGCCCTTATTATTGTCACCTGTCCACCTTCAAACCTCTTGTAATATCTAATTATAATGTCCGTACTGCTAATCAACAAGGGAAAATCCATCAGCTATTCATGGGCTCTGCTGATTCAGGTATTGACATTGCCGGAATTCAAGAACATCTTCTCATTACATCAAGCACAATTGATGAACTTTGGTCATACGATAGGAAGCGGCTTTTAATATTCAATTCAAAGTCTCGTCAATCAAGAGAAAGAAACATGGACTCTTATAAATCTGATGAGCTTGCTACCCTCAATAAGCAGGTGGAAGACCTGAAGCTGGCCGACGAGATGGGGAATTACACCACCTGGAAAATCATACACTCGTTCTCTGGGAAGAACTCAAGGAAAGGGGTGAAAGTCAGAAAGAGGGATGGATCAGTCCCAACCAGTGACCATGAACTGCTTGAGGAATGGAAGGAATATTTTAGCTCACTCCTTAACAACGATATTGGCACAGCATCTTCAGAACTCCCTGCACCAGCTGTTGAAGATCTTCCTATTATCACTGAGCCCCCAACTCGTGAAGAAGTAGTCGAAGCAATAGCAGCTATAAAGACCAACAAGGCAGCAGCATTGCACTGTTCTATAACTGTTTCAGGGATGGGGGGATAACATGAGTCATATGATTCTCAAATTCTGTATGGAGGTATTCTTAACGTTGACACCGCCACGTCAATGGGTCACAAATGTAATCATTCCTCTACCAAAGAAAGGCGACCTCTCTCTCATGACAAACTACCATGGTATTTTGCTTATGGCCATTGCCGTAAAAGTGTACAACAAGATCCTTCTGAACAGGATCTGACCTCACATTGATCCTTTACTGAGAAGCAGCCAGACTGGCTTTAAATCAGATCGCAGCAGTGCTCAGCAAATACACATTTTGAGGAGGACCATAGAAGGCTTTCTGGAAACTGGAACGCCTTTAGAGAAGCCCATCCCTGCCAATCGAACCATAAATCAAGCTGTTTGATACAACCTGTGTTACTGCCTTTCTGTACGGGTGCGAGTCATGGGTAATCACCAAGGACATGGAAAATAAGAATAATACCTTTGCAACATCTTGCTACAGAGTCATGTCAAACATCAAGCGTGTGGAATGGATTCTAAATGAAACCATCTACAATCTGACCAGCAACACTCCACTGGTTGCCAAAGTCAAGATTCGTCAACTCAAATTTCTCAGCCATATACTGCATCTTGAAGACGACCAGTCTGTGAAAGAATATGCCCTTTATATTCCACCACATGGGAAGAAGAAACCGGGACGACCGCGCACACTGTACTTACAGTATGTCCAGCATCTCCTGGGAGATACTGAAGGGATGCTGTAGCCAAACAAAATCGTTTCGCTTGCCCAAGATCGCAATAGTTGGAGAAAGCTTGTAGTCTCCTGCGCCACAGCCGACTGATGATGATGATGTCTTCATACAATGATTATTCCATTTGAATTTTACACAAGCCTGTTGATCATCCACAAGTAAGGATGAATTTTAAATGGAATTAACACTTTAGGCAGCTCCATTTGAATTATATACAAACTCTGAGAAAGATTCAATCTGAGCCTACTACTGAACGTGGTGACTTTTTTAGATCGAGTTAGTTAAAATATCGCCATCGTAGCGTGATGTCAAAATCGATCATTGCCAAGTCAACAGGTTCCCGATATCTGTGTTCGACACTACGATCAAAATGATCACAACCCAATGCCAATGGGCTACTAACAGGCATGACAGGTATGCAAATCAAGCGTGAACCAGTAGCTAAGGGTAACTAAGGTACGACGTATTCACAACGACGTTGAATACCTTGATTAGGACACACTTTCATGAGTTTCATCGGTTACTATACATTAATTCAAATTTCGAATTGTAAGTACAATTTGCAACAGCTGACATATTTGATATAGTTTTGCTATATTAAGAGAGAAAATGAATTCTACTCATTCAAACGATGATTGTGACTTATTGCTTTCTGAAGAGGAAGCTGTTCCATACTTTTACACTATCTATAAGAAGATTTTTATCTTAGTAATCGTACCCATTGTGGCAGGATTGGGCATACTTGGAAATGGAGCGCTATTGTTTGTTGTATATCGCGTGCCAGAAATTTTAAATATAATAAGGCTCATGTCGACTTATTTCAATACTCCAATCGAATTTGCTTTATCGGCGTTTCACTCTGGTACCGGTTGTGCTTTAGTCTGGCTTATCACGTACCTTTGTTATTTTACATCCATGTTTTTAATAACAATAGTCACCTTTGAAAGATATCTGGCTATATGTCACCCGCTGGCGCATCGAATGCTCAAAGGCAGGACCGGGACAGTACGAATGACGATAAGTGCTTGGCTGATTTCGTTGGTTCCGGCTTGTGTTGGTCTCCATGCTCATGAAACTGAAACGATATGTATAGATTGGTCTAACAACACCATATTTCATAATATGGCGGCAAAGTTCATTGTCTGCAAGGCAGTCACAAATTGCTCGTGGTGTTGGCCAACTCTTTATGCAACTGACTTTGCATATTTTACTCTTACAGTGATCTTGTCTTCATGCATGTATATCAGAATTATTTACGCCCTTAGTACAAGAACAGGTGTCACTGGAGAACAAGGCTCTGACAAGCAAACGACAATAATGCTTCGCGTCAGAAATCAAATTGGAAGAATGTTGATTTTGAATGGAACGGTTTTCTTCATATGTCTGGCTCCACTTCAAATGTACAATCTCGATTATTTCAAGCATCGGTTGGTTGGTGACAGAATGTTTGAAGCTAAGACGATGGCGATAATCCTTTGGTTTAGTCGCGTTATGTGGCTGTTAAATGCCGCAGTAAATCCGCTCTTGTATAACGTGAGCAACGAACGATACAGGAGAGCATTTGTTGAAGCTTTTACAAGAAAAAAAAGATCTTCATCGCGGAATGGAGATGAAAATATTGTGATGTCTAGGTCATAGGTAACTATAGCCTGCAGTCAAAACATTACTATATAACATCATGACACCAAGTTGCTGCAGTTGTGTGCGCAAATCAGGAATTCTAAAATCGAAACGTAAGTACAATTATTTGCAACAATCGGCATATTTTGATATGGTATTAGAGCGCGCGCGTACAAGTGCTATATCAAAAAGGCACAATCGGGAAAAATGAATTCTACTCAAAAATACAGATGATTACTGCCACCTAATGCTTTCATCATCAAGACGGGACATGACCAAATCCGGGGTATGACCCGATATATCTGTCGGGCCTACAACGTGCTGATGAAACTGAGACCGGTATTCTTCAAGACATTAGTGTCATATTTTTTCGGGTGTCAGAGCTAGTGAATTTATTCTCAGATGGATAGATGGTCTAACAAATCCACATATCAGAAAGGGGCGACAAGTTCCATCGTCTGCAAGGTGGACACAAATTGTTCATGGTGTTGGCAAGCTCTGGCTGCAATTGACTTTGCACAGTTGGTACTCGCAGTGATTTTGTCGCCATATATGAACGGCAGAAGACTTGTAAGCATTCCAATGATACTGCTGAAACATCCGGGTACTTGAGAATCAGTCTAGTAATCACAGAGTTTCACACCATTCTTCACTGTTGATTCCCGTTCCAAAGACGCGATTTTCAAACACTCAAAATATGTCCAAAACTTGGGTCGATAAGCATTTTGAGATAATCCCTGAAAAGAACATCGGTACCCTGTTCAATTGAGCTCTTTTTTGTTACTATCGACCCACATTTGAACGAGGAATAAAAGTCTGAAAGTACAAGAAATCGGTATACTAAAAGTTAAAAAAAATCAATTTAATGGACGCAGCTGCCCGCAGCTGTATGCGATGCGACCGATTTTGTACGTCGCGTATTTCAAAGTACAACGCAAACGCACGATCATGGATACAATAATGAAAATACTAACCAATCATGAGTGAGTTGGCAAGGTTTGATTCAATTCCGCGTTACGCACAAGCGGGCGTTCATCACACAGTGTGCGCCGAGAATCACCACGCTGTTGACAGCTGTGTTCATTCAATTTCTAGTACACTGGTTTTCAAGTACCCGGATGTTTCACTACTATCATGGGATATCGCCTATAAATCTTCTCTGCGGCAGAATTATATCCGTGCTTAGTACAAGGTCCGGACTCACAAGAAAATGTGGCTCTGAAAAGCAGACGGCAGCATGCAATGCTTCGTGCCAGAAATCAAATTACAAGAATGCTGATTTGAATGAAATTGTTTTCTTCGTATGTCTGGCGCCATTGGAATCAGTCAATTTCGATCACTCCAAGTATTGGTTGGTTAGTTCATTTCATTCGGCTGCGAAGCAGGCGACTACAAAGTTTCTCCATGTACTACGATCTGAAGCCAAAGTGGCAATGGCATCTGGCAGTAGAAAGTTGTCGAAATCCCCCAACAGTTTTTGCACATAAGACAAGTAGGATGTTCTTTTTCTTCCAGGTCTTCTTTTACCATGTAATGGGGTGTAGAGAGCATATCTTCTGCATGGATCATCTTCCTGCATCCTCAGGATATGTCCCAGGAATCGTAGTTGTCGTGATCTGACAGAGTTGATAAGAGGCACAGTGTTGGTGATAGTATAGACCCTTTCATTACTAACATGGTCGGTGCGCTTGATGTTCAGCATTATTCTGTAACATGATGTACCAAAAGCGTTGATCTTATTTTCCATATCAGTAGATATCACCCAGGACTCACAGCCATAGAGCAATACTGTAACACAAGTGGTGTTAAACAGCTTGACTTTTGTTGCAACAGTGATTGTTGGACTTCTCCACAGATGCTCCAGTTTCCAAAATGCATACCAAGCAAGCGCCTTCCGTCGGGAGAGGTCACTGGTGCTAGATCCCATCATGGAACCAAGATATTTAAAATCAGTGACATACTTGATGGGTTCTCCGTATACTTGGAGTGGTGGCTGAGGATTGCAGTTGATGGTCATGTACTCAGTTTTGGGAACACTGATGATGAGACCCAGGCTTTCTGCTGCAGCCGCTGTTCTGGTCAACTGTGCCTGTGCCCGCGGGATGGAAGATTCAAGCAAGGCAATATCATCAGCGAAATCCAAGTCATTCAAAACCTTGGCAGGATAACGCCTGGAGCGACGCGGGTGTGTTTCAACACCGCTGTTATTCCCCTCGGTAGCCATCGTCATCAAATAGTCGATTAGAACAATGAATAGGAATGGGGCCAGAACATCCCCCTGCAATACTCCAGTAGTCACTAGGAAGGGATCCGAGATATTGCCATCTACCAATACGGCACTTTGCGAATTAGTATACAGTACACGTATTGCCTTTACGATGCTCTCAGGGATACCATAGTGCCGCAAAACAGAAAACATCATCTTCCTGTTGATTGAATCAAAGGCTTTCTTGAAGTCAATGAATGTTATAGTTAGTGGAAGTTGGTAACTATGGAAAGCCTCCATGATTCTACGGAGGATATGCGTTTGCTGTGCACAGCTTCTGCCTGGTCTAAATCCGGCCTGGTTACTTCTTATTACAGTTAGTAAGAGAATATATTCAGCACGGTTAGTAAGAGAATATATTCAGCAGAAACGAAGAAGTTTTCTTCTGGTTAGGTCGAGTTGTAATGCTATTGAATTCGGCAGTAAATCCGATCTTGTATAACGTAAGTAACGAGCGATACAGAAGAGCATTGCTGAAGCATTTGGATGTGTTGGTGAAGACAGACGGAGCTCTTATTCCAATAATGGAAAAGTTATGAAGTCTGCGTCGCAGATAGTGAATACAGAAGCAACAGCAACCTTCAGCAAAACCATAAATATGTAATATGGCATGAAGTTGTCGGTGAAGCTATTAGCTCATCGATTCCAGATACATACGTTACATATCAATTACGTCTGAATAGTCTCATACTATCGTCCTCACAAAGTCAGATTGAACATAAATTATTGTTGTCACCGTGTAAATATATTATTTTGTTGAATAAGTGTTGAATAATCCTTATAAAAGTTTTCAATCTTTGCAAACTTATCAATAATGCATGGTAAAAAGTGCAGGCTAGATTAAAGTGATTTGATACCCATTAGATTTTGATTCTTAAAATACATCTTCCAGATACAAGATTGAGAGACACTTGAAATAAAAGTTGTTGGACTTTTTGTTACATACAGAAACAAATAGGGTTGATATAATCTTGTATCAGGATGTTTAAAGCCATAACTGGAAAAGGATGTGTATAAATGAATGTGGTACAGCTTGTATAGCACACTATCAGTTGTATATCACATAAATGCACATTGTATAGCAGAATAATAGTGTGTTATCACTAATTCATTTTTGTCTAATTTAAATGATAAGTGCTTATTGTTTTAGATATAGCGTTTACATTCAATATTTGTGTTTTAATGGATTGCTTTTTTCAATGGTTTAAGTGGTGTGCTAGAGCAGGTGGTATAATGGAGTAGTCGTGATCCATGACACTTAAAAGTGAACCATAATGACGGGTGCTTATTGACCATGTCATATGATTGCTTTTCTCTACTTGATGTGTGCATGAACCAAAGAGACGGAAAGCAATTTTGTCACCAAAATGGCACCAGGGATCATCTAACTTGAATTCACGCCGAAAGTTCCATTCACCAACGTATGCATAAATTGGCTCATATTTTTTATATACATTATTTGTTACATTAAAAACGTCAGCAGGACATAAATAACATTACATTTAGTACGCGTTAAATTGTTTTGCGATTTAGGATTCAAACTGGACTCGGTACAAATGCAATGCATCCTTTTTTTATAACTTGACCTACCTTAATGGCGTTCACTCCAACTTGGGGTTGAGTGGTGCCATCTGCTTCATGATGTCCTGCCACTTTCCTCTGTCTTTAGCTAACCTACTAGCTTGGACCAAGGAGCTGATGTTTACTTTACTACAATCGGCTTCCAGGCAGTCACTCCATCTTTTTGGTGGTCTCCCTCTTGGGCGTTTGCCATAGATTAGCTAAACGTTAAATTGTGTTCTTTGCCTAAGTCATCACACAAGAGTGCCTCAAATGCTAATTTTGGAAGACGTGATGGTGGCATAATTTGAATATGGCCGAAGTATCGGAGTCTTTTGTTGATATTCTGTCCAGGATGGTAAACTCCATGTCAAGGGTTTTGCGAATGGCGGTGTTTCTGATCCTGTGGAGACGTGACATTCCCATTATTTTGCGAAGGCACATCATTTCAAATGTTTTAAAGTCCATGTTTCCGCTCCATACAGTAGTATTGAGAGGGTAAGTACTTTGTAGAGTTCGATCTTAGTGCTTCTCTGTATGTCTTTGGCGCTCCATATCTTGTGGAGTTTTTGAACAGTCCCTATGGCTTTCCCAATGCATAATTTTATGTCTTCGGTGCCAGAGCTTCCCTCCTAGGTAAGTGAATTCTTTAAGATGGGCGAGTGGTGTTCCATTGATTTTTATATCTATTTTTGTGTACTTCTTGGTGATTGCCTGTACTTCAGTTTTGCCAATGTTGATTTTCAGTCCAAGTGTTGTACTGCTTTTTATGCACAAGGTCAACCAGAGTTTGTAGGTCATTTTCACTCCAAGCAACAAGTGCAATGTCATCCATGAAGCATAGATTATTGACAAGCTGTCCCTGAATGTTTACTTCTATATTTGTGTCGTGTAGTGCATATATCATGACCAGCTCGAGGAGGATGTTGAATAGCTAAGGTGAGATCCCGCACCCTTGTCGCACTCCAACTACATTAGTAAACCATTCCGTTAACTCTCCGTTAACTCTTACAGCGCTTTCAGATTTCCGGTAGAGTGCTTCCAGCAGCTTTATAATTTTGTTACGATTCGAGCCATAACAATTGTGCATAAATATGTCAACTAAACTGAAAAGGTTAGATTTTGAGTTATTATCTCATAATGAATGGGGTAATTACTTTATGTGATGCGTTTATATAAAAACACTACAGGCTGTATAATGATGATGACGATGATGATGATGATAATAATAATAATAATAATTTTATCCCGGTATATAAGCTTTGATGACATTTTCCCGCTATCTTGGAAAGAAATTAAATTGACCCTTAGACCAAATTTGTTGTGCAGAGATTTCTGTGTTTTCCCGGCAAAATACACAATGATTTTTCGCCATTCTGCGGCAAGCAATAGCACCCTCTTGATCCAACCATTTAGATTTCCCAAATGGAGCCGTATTATGCGTGATTGTTAATGCAGCGCGATGCTTGAAATGTCGAATTGTGGTGTGGGCTTGTATTGAACGAAGCCGACACAGAATATTAGTATTTATATACTTCATTAATATATTCTTGTTCATTGATTGGTTAAAAGTGGATCACATGACCAAAAATAGTTCTACCATCAGTACTCCAATCCGTAAATAGTACCTCTAAGCCGTAAATAGTATTTGCAATGTCCCGGATGAGCCGTAAATAGTACCTCCAAGCCGTAAATAGTACTTTTGACCATGCCTTCCGCGTGCGCGCATTTGATGCGACAGAACAGTTCACGCACGCGAAACTGCCATAGCGTGATTTCGCGCTGCTGTAATTGGTTAGCCCGATTTTAGCCTATTCGAATTTTTTGAAGGGCACAATATAGGTTGTGCTTAAATTGGTCGTGCTGCTCACTCAGGATAGAAGCTGGATAGTCAAAACATCAAATAATTTTCTTTTAACCAATCAATAAACAAAGAACATATTAATGAAGTATATAAAACAAATATATACTGCCTTTATTCGAAGTTCTGGTTAAAACTAAGGTCCCTCATTGAGATCAATAAATACTATTTTCCTTCGGGGCTGCGCCCCTCAGGAAAATAGTACTATTGATCTCACCTCGGGCCCATAGTTTTAACCAGAACCTCTCATGGCAGTATATATTTGTATATTAGTGTGTATTCACCATTGTGTTGAGTTATCTCTTTTTGTATTGTATGTCCTAATGTACATGTAGAAGCTTGAACATGATGTTGGGGTAGGTCAGATGTGTCTTTAAAAATACGTATGCATATATGGGGTTGCGGGAGATGGTTGTTGGCTCAAGGTACAGTACAAATATGGTATTTTGGTCTTACCTGCGTGTAAGCATCACGAATATATCCTAAACCCTAATCCTTGACCTACCTTAACCTAAGGCGTCGGCACGGGTGGATCACTCTGCCTTGCCATTTTGGGATTTCAGGTTAATTGTTGAGGAGTCTGTCTTGATGCAACCTGTCCATCTCTTTGCGGGTCTTCATTTTGATCTTTGTGGGAGTATGCTTGCTACCAGGAGGATTTTTGGATATCTTGTGTTGGTCATTCTTTGGATGTGTCCAGAGAACCGCTGTCGTTTCTGAGTTACTCTGTTTAGGATGGTGTGGTTCATTTCCAGTCATTGGCGGATGGTTGAATTTCTAATTTTGTCTGGATTTCTTGTCTAGTAATGATTTGGACTTCTGTTTTAGAGATGTTGATCTTGAGCCCTAGTTTGGAGCTATTTTTGGATACTTTGTCCATAAACGTTTGGCGGTCCCTGGGTGTTTCTGCTATAAGAACAATGTCGTCGGCGAAGCGGAGATTTGAAATAAGCTGGCCTTGGATATGTTCTCCTATAGTGATGTTATCAGTTGCATAAAGCATAACCAGTTCAAGGAGAATATTGAAGAGTTGGGCCGAAATTACGCATCCTTGACGTACACCCACTGTGGTATGGAACATTCTGTAGGGTCACTATTTACTCTCACTGCATTGTTGAATTTGCTGTAGAGGGCCTTAAGCATATTGATTATCTTGAATGGAAACCCAAAGAAGCTGAGTGCTTTCCATACTCCCTCTTGCCATACCGAGTCAAAAGCCTTCTCAAAGTCTATATAACAACAGAATAACTCCTTTTCCTGTTCGAGATATTTTTCTGCAATTTGTCGCAGTGTAAATAGTTGGTACACAGTCGACCTTTATGGGCTAAATCCCGCTTGGGATTCGGAGATAACTTCTTCAGCTTTCTTTAGGATTCTTCTTTGGATAATTGTGGTGAAGATTTTACCTGCATGACTTTGTAAACTAATGCCCCTAATCCTTACCCTAACAATACCCCTAACCCTAAACCATAACGCTAACCATGATCCTAAACTCTAGCTCTAAACCCTAAAACCTTAACCTCAGAATTCGTGATAATGCTTACAGAAGGTAGAACCGATGTTTTTTCAGACCTAGCAAAAAGAGGATTATGGCTAATGTGAGTACAAATTGTTTGTGACTCCTGCATAAAACGAGTAACACTTTGTTTAAATGGATTGATCTCCAAGTCAAGAGAATTGATGCATTATATCATTAAGCAAAGATACAAGCAGGAAAATGTCACTTTCATTAAGACACTTAAGGTATTAGCTTTTACTCTCACTTTCTATAAGTCATTATGATACTTAAGTTTTAAATATAATGGTCTCTCATATTGCCGTTGTCATGAGGACCTCTTCTAAAACTAAAGTGATAGTGAGAGAAATAGGGGGAATCAAACGTCACTTGGCGTTAATTATTTGCGTTCTCAGAGTCATGAAAAATATTACCAATTTGTCTTTTGTCAAATGTATCTTTAGTTCGATGTATAATGTTTCCACATTCATTTAAAAAGCCCCTCTATTTTGAGAGTTTTGTGTGATGACTTAGGCAAGAACACAATTTAACGTTTAACTAAAACTAAGTATTTTTATTTTGAATCTGTATATAATCTAATTTGAAATCGGTCAATTTATTAGATATTCATCTTTATCACAACAGAAAGCCACAAACCATAACGCAAGCCAAACATTCCGCCAGTGCACATGAACATTAAGTCTAACCACCCCCTTTGTGCATGTTGTGATAACAAAAACATACCGCCCGCAATCGAAAAGTGAATACAGTAAGCCAAAAAATTAAGGTACCAGTTATGTTTACCCCATATACATCCTAAACAAAGATAGATATGTCATAATTGGAACCAGCACCCAGTAGCTGCATCTTTTAGCTCAAATTTAAGACCTCATTCATTGAAATTGTTCAAGAAATAAAGACACGACGATCCAAAACCCCAAGGAAGGTGCCAATTTAAAAGTTGCAGTTTATTCCATTGAATGCGCTATTGATTTGTACACAAAGCGTTTGCGAACAAGGGAACTAGCGCCGTGCTTCCATTGATTAGCACGTTAAAACTAGCGTCATGGTTTCATTGATTAGAACACAAAAGTGCAACTTTTCATTTCGTCTCTTCAGTAGGTTTTAGATCACCGTTTCTTTAATTCTTAACCAATTTCAACAAATAAGGTCTTGAATCAGAGCTAAAGAGTTCAGGTATTAGCTGCTTGTTTTGACATATTTGTCTTTATTTAGGATATAAAGGGGTAAACACAACTGGTACCTTAATTTTTTGGCTTACTGTAGATAGATTGCGATGTAAGTTGCGTTCATACGGGTGATCATAAGCGCATACATAAGGGGTTGTGATATAACTATGCGATTTTGGCAGGTGCCTGATTTTTGGCACACATTCATGGGGCGCCATGTTTAGGAAAGCAGTACGAAAACCCATTAATATGCAAATTTTCCTATAGACCATTTTGAAAAATGGCCGCCATATTTTTTCAGTAGCATATGTTTAGGGTTGCCCACCTTAAATGTTCAGGTAAGTTCCCTGCATACATTGATACCCCACAACCTTTTACAGCATCACATGTCAGGTTGACTCAAATAGGTTATTACATACCAAGAATTTCCCAATGTTGCAAAGGTACACTTACATTTTACCGTCAAAACGATATTTTGTGGGGAATGTTTGTATATATTTTGGTATCACTGGATAGAGGAGACCTATAGCTATAAATCACTTGTTTCCCATTATAACGGTATATGACGTTTAATATCGAAATTAAAGGAGGCTGCAACAAGATTAGTTTTCCCCATTTGCCCTCATCCATATTCGTGAAATACTATACAGTCATTAAACACTGCATTCAGACTTATTATACGCTCCACACGGGGAGTGTAGACTTTAAATGGATTAGCCCAATACTTGAAAACCAATATCATTGGTTTGATTTGAGAATACGTTTGATTAATACATACTGCCCTCGGAAACTACATGTACTTGCTGTTCATTAATTCAAATATCGAGGTTTTTTAGCAACAATTTTTAGCAATAGTCGGCTTATTTTGATATAGTAGTATAGCGTGTACAAGTGTTTTATCAAAAGGGTGCACACAACAAAATAAAATGAATTCAATTCATTCAGACGATGATTGCGACTTATTGCTTTCAGAAGAAGAAGTTGTTTCGTATCTTAGTTGCGTACCCATTGTGGCAGGATTGGTTTGCCTTGATTTTATCAATGGATTCTAAAAACTGATGCACACTTTCCACTTGCTGTACATTAATTCAAATATCGAATAGTAAGTACAATTTGCAGCAGTCGGCATATTTTAATATGTAGTATAGGGCGTAAAGTGCTTAATCTAAAGGGTGCATTCGAGAAAATGAATTCTACTCATTCAGATGATGATTGCGACATATGGCTTTCAGAAGAAGAGGCTGTTCCGTACTTTTACACTATCTATAAGAAGATTTTCATCCTAGTAATCATACCCATTGTGGCAGGATTGGGCATTCTCGGAAGTGCTGCGCTATTTTTGTATATCGCGTGCAAGAAATGCGGACTGTTACCAACTTCTACCTATGTAATCTTGCTGTTAGCGATGCAACGTATCTAATTATTGTAGCAGTTAGGCTCATCAACTCCAATTGACTTTGCTATTTCGACGTTTCACTCTGGTGCCGGTTGTGCTCTAGTCTGGCTTATCACCTACCTCTATTATTTTACATCCGTGTTCTTTACACTCGTTACCTTTGAAAGATATCTGGCAATATGTCACCCGTTAGCGCATCGAATGCTCAAAGGCAGAACTTGGACTGTACGACTGACGATATGTGCTTGGTTGATTTCATCAATGGTTTCAGCGTGTGTGGGTCTTCATTTTCATGAAACGGAAGCAATATGCATAGATTGGTCTAACAGCACCACATTTCAGCATATGGCGGCAAAATTCATTGTCTGTAAGGTGGACCGTTGCTCGTGGTGTTGGCCAACTCTTGCTGCAATTGACTTTGCACAGTTTGTTCTTGCAGTGATCTTGTCTTCATACATGTACAGCAGAATTATTTACGCCCTTAGTACAAGGACGGGTCTCACTGGAGAATGCGGCTCCGAAAAGCAAACGACGGCAATGCTTCACGCCAGAAATCAAATTGGAAGAATGCTGATTCTGAATGGAACTGTTTTCTTCATATGTATGGCGCCAAATGAAATATACAATCTCAATCATTTCAAGCATTGGTTGGTTGGTGAGAGAATGTTTGAAGATAAAGCGAAGACTTTCATCCTCTGGTTGGCTCGCGTTACGACGCTCTTGAATTCGGCAGTAAATCCGCTCTCATGTATAACGTAAGTAACGAGCGATTCAGGAGAGCATTTGCAGAAACTTTTGAGTGTGTTTGTAAAGGAAACAAGAGATATTCATCGTGGAATGGAAATGAAAATGTTATGATATCAAGTTCAACTTCAGTATGATACCTATAAGTAACGGGTAGCAAATACAAAATCAACTTTAGCCTGCAACCAAAACATTAATATCATGACATGAAATTGTTGCAAATTGATAGGTTGAGAAACGGCGCGGAAGACATGAATATTATATTTAATCTAATTTTTTAATGCAGTGCGGATTGTGGTAGACTCTGCCGACATACAAACGTAAACATCAGTCATGCAATGGGCACACCCCTAAAGAAGAGAAACTTTTTACAGTTTAGTTTAATCTTTATTAACGTCACACTCTCACATAGAGACCAGCCAATTCTGGCTTATGAGTGACAAAACAATAATATACAATATAAAAATATAGCACATAATAATACATATAAATAGCACATAATAATACATATAAATATAGTCAAGGTTTTTAAAACAACAACATGCATATACATTAAAAAAAAAAAAAAATGTCAAGATTTCCAAGTGTGCTTTCTAAAAACAACTGGAATTCTAGTTCCCAATGATACTGAAAAAAGCTTTGGAAATGCAATTAAAGGAAGTGCACGACTGTAAGAGCCCAATACGTAACAAAATCCCAGTACGTATCAATTTGATACGTATTGGGCTCAACCTCTTCTACCTAGAACAAAAAGTGGCAAAAATAATTCATCCGCCCAATACGTAACAAAACTAAAATTTGATTAAAATTACTTTATTCATACTCCCTCCCTCTGTAGTGGTTTTTGTTACGTATTGGGCTCTATACATTTTTTGTTACGTATTGGGCTTCGGTTGTTTTTCAAGCAAATTATGGATAGTATGTGCATGTGTTTTTATAGAAGTACTTTATATTGACCCAGTAACTCATTTTGAGTCTTTCTAGAACAAAATATTTGACGGGACGTGTTTTAATCTCTAGACTTGAAATTTATTTGTTACGTATTGGCCTCTGGTTATTTTGAAAGGACATTATCATGATTAAATGCATGTTTTTGTTATAGAATTACTTTATATTGACTCAGTAAATCCTTTTGAGTCATTTTGAGTCTTTCTAGAAAAAAAAATTTGACAGTGTTTTTTCTCTAGACTTAGAATTTTTTTGTTACGTATTGGGCTCTGGTTATTTTTAAAGCAAATTATGGGTTTTAGGTGCATGTTTTTGTTATAGAATTACTTTATATTGACTCAGTAAATCCTTTTGAGTCATTTTGATTCTTTCTAGAAAAAAATTTTTGACAGTGTTTTTTCTCTAGACTTAGAATTTTTTGTTACGTATTGGGCTCATTTTTTGTTACGTATTGGGCTTCGGTTGTTTTTCAAGCAAATTATGGATAGTATGTGCATGTGTTTTTATAGAAGTACTTTATATTGACCCGGTAACTCATTTTGAGTCTTTCTAGAACAAAATATTTGACGGGACGTGTTTTATCTCTAGACTTGAAATTTATTTGTTACGTATTGGCCTCTGGTTATTTTGAAAGGACATTATCATGATTAAATGCATGTTTTTGTTATAGAATTACTTTATATTGACTCAGTAAATCCTTTTGAGTCATTTTGAGTCTTTCTAGAAAAAAAAAAAAAATTTGACAGTGTTTTTCTCTAGACTTAGAATTTTTTTGTTACGTATTGGGCTCTGGTTATTTTTAAAGCAAATTATGGGTTTTAGGTGCATGTTTTTGTTATAGAATTACTTTATATTGACTCAGTAAATCCTTTTGAGTCATTTTGATTCTTTCTAGAAAAAAAATTTTGACAGTGTTTTTTCTCTAGACTTAGAATTTTTTTGTTACGTATTGGGCTCTATACATTTTTTGTTACGTATTGGGCTTCGGTTGTTTTTCAAGCAAATTATGGATAGTATGTGCATGTGTTTTTATAGAAGTACTTTATATTGACCCGGTAACTCATTTTGAGTCTTTCTAGAACAAAATATTTGACGGGACGTGTTTTATCTCTAGACTTGAAATTTATTTGTTACGTATTGGCCTCTGGTTATTTTGAAAGGACATTATCATGATTAAATGCATGTTTTTGTTATAGAATTACTTTATATTGACTCAGTAAATCCTTTTGAGTCATTTTGAGTCTTTCTAGAAAAAAAAAATTTGACAGTGTTTTTTCTCTAGACTTAGATTTTTTTTTTTGTTACGTATTGGGCTCTGGTTATTTTTAAAGCAAATTATGGGTTTTAGGTGCATGTTTTTGTTATAGAGTTACTTTATATTGACTCAGTAAATCCTTTTGAGTCATTTTGAGTCTTTCTAGAAAAAACATTTTGACAGTGTTTTTTCTCTAGACTTAGAATTTTTTGTTACGTATTGGGCTCTGGTTATTTTTAAAGCAAATTATGGGTTTTAGGTGCATGTTTTTGTTATAGAATTACTTTATATTGACTCAGTAAATCCTTTTGAGTCATTTTGAGTCTTTCTAGAAAATTATTTTTACAGTGTTTTTTCTCTAGACTTAGAATTTTTTTGTTACGTATTGGTCTCTGGTTATTGTGGTGATTAGTTGCATTTTTTGTTTGCTATAAACTTACTTTATATTGACCCGGTAACTCATTTTGAGTCATTTTGAATAATTCTAGAACAAAGCTGATTATGGTTATTAGGTGCAAGTTTGTGTTATAGAATTACTTTATATTGACTCAGTAACTCATTTTGAGTCATTTTGAGTCTTCTAGAAAAAAAAATTGACAGTGTTTTTTCTTTAGACATAGAATTTTTCTTGTTACGTATTGGGCTCTGGTTATTTTTAAAGCAAATTATGGTTATTAGTGCGTGTTTTTGTTATAGAATTACTTTATATTGACCCAGTAACTCATTTTGAGTCATGTGTGACTCTTTCTAGAGTCATTTTGAGTATTTTTAGAACAAAATATTTGTCAGTGTTTTTCGGCTGGATTTTTTTTTTTGTTACGTATTGGGCTCTTTACATTTTTTTATGCGTTTTGGAGGTTACACTGTCGGAAAAGCTCTTTTATCCGGATTTGTTCGCATATATGGACATGACCTGACCTCCATTTAATATTTATCGAAGAAAGAAAAAAATTCGAGTGGGTCTAATTTTTTGTTACGTATTGGGATCTATACATTCTTTATGCATTACACGGTCGGTAAAGCTCTTTTATCCGGATTTTTCGCATATATGGACATGACCTGACCTCCAGTTAATATTTATCGAACAAAGAAAAAAAATCGAGTGGGTCTAATTTTTTGTTACGTATTGGGCTCTTTGCATTTTTTATGCGTTTTGGAGGTTACACTGTCGGAAAACCTCTTTTATCCGGATTTTTACGCATATATGGACATGATTTGACCTCCGGTTAATAGTTATCGAAGAAAGAAAAAAATTCGAGTGGGTCTAATTTTTTGTTACGTATTGGGCTCTATACATTTTTTATGTGTTTTGGAGGTTACACTGTCGGTAAAGCTCTTTTATCCGGATTTTTTCGCATATATGGACATGAGCTGACCTCCAGTTAATATTTATCGAAGAAAGAAAAAATTTCGAGTGGGTCTAATATTTTGTTACATATTGGGCTCTATATATTTTTTTATGTGTTTTGGAGGTTACACTGTCGGTAAAGCTCTTTTATCCGGATTTTTTCGCATATATGGACATGACCTGACCTCCAGTTAATATTTATCGAAGAAAGAAAAAAAAAATTCGAGTGGGTCTAATTTTTTGTTACGTATTGGGCTCTATACATTTTTTATGTGTTTTGGAGGTTACACTGTCGGAAAAGCTCTTTTATCCGGATTTTTTCGCATATATGGAAATGACTTACCTCCGGTTAATATTTATCGAAGAAAGAAAACAATTCGAGTGGGTCTAATTTTTTGTTACGTATTGGGCTCTTTACATTTTTTATGCGTTTTGGAGGTTACACTGTCGGAAAAGCTCTTTTATCCGGATTTTTTCGCATATATGGACATGACCTGACCTCCATTTAATATTTATCGAACAAAGAAAAAAAATTCGAGTGGGTCTAATTTTTTGGTACGTATTGGGCTCTTTACATTTTTATGTGTTTTGGAGGTTACACTGTCGGTAAAGCTCTTTTATCCGGATTTTTTCGCATATATGGACATGACCTGACCTCCATTTAATATTTATCGAAGAAAGAAAAAATTCGAGTGGGTCTAATTTTTTGTTACGTATTGGGCTCTTTACATTTTTATGCGTTTTGGAGGTTACACTGTCGGAAAAGCTCTTTTATCCGGATTTTTTCGCATATATGGACATGACCTGACCTCCATTTAATATTTATCGAAGAAAGAAAAAAAATTCGAGTGGGTCTAATTTTTTGTTACGTATTGGGCTCTATACATTCTTTATGCGTTACACGGTCGGTAAAGCTCTTTTATCCGGATTTTTCGCATATATGGACATGACCTGACCTCCATTCGTTTTGGAGGTTACACTGTTGGAAAAGCTCTTTTATCGGGATTTTTGCATATATGGACATGACATGTCCTCCAGTTAATATTTATCGAAGAAAGAAAAAAATTTGAGTGGGTCTAATTTTTTGTAACGTATTAGGCTCTATACATTTTTTATGCGTATTGGAGGTTACACTGTCGGAAAAGCTCTTTTATCCGGATTTGTTCGCATATCGGCCCTGATTTGGTGAAACGATCTAACTTGAAATTTGGACATTTTGAGATAAATCCATATCTTGGGTAATGTGATGGTGCTCTTTCCATTGGTGACATCCTCAAATCACCACCATGCTTCATTTTGAAAATAGCAAAACCTATCTTGACACTTTTTTGTCACTTTCCATGTATTTAATATGGTAAAATGACCTATCTCAAAGCTAGATCATTTTACCGCATTAACCAAGACCCTAGGGAGCGCCAGACAAAGCCTAACACATTAATGATAACATGGCAAAACAACCTATCTCAAGATAGATCATTTTACCAAATAAATGAGTCTCGCTATGTTTATTTTTGTTACAAGGTAAAACAATGTAAAAGAATCTAACTCCCTAAAAATGGTTATTATTTCAAAATCACTCAACCAAATTAGCCAAATGTTTGCAAATAAAAAGATTTTTATATTTTCTAAGATATTAGATGTGTTTGATAATTTATTTTGTTCAAAAAGAAAAACGTCAAGTGTTCAAACTTAAAAGCTCTTTTTCTCAAAACAGCGATTTTCAAGTTAGATCATTTTACCAAATCAGGGCCGATATATGGACATGACTTGACCTCCAGTTAATATTTATCGAAGAAAGAAAAAATTCGACTGGTTCTAATGTTTTGTTACGTATTGGGCTCTATACATTTTTGTGCGTTTTGGAGGTTACATTGTCGGAAAAGCTCTTTTATCCGGATTCGCATATATGGACATGACTTGACCTCCGGTTAATATTTATCGAAGAAAGAACAAAAAATCGAGTGGATCTTATTTTTTGTTACGTTATGCGTTTTGGAAGTTACACTGTCGGAAAAGTTCTTTTATCCGGAATTTTTCGCATGTATGAACTTGACCTCACCTCCGGTTAATATTTATCGAAGAAAGAAAAACATTCAAGGGGGTCTAATTGTTTTGTTACGTTATACGTTTTGACTCCGACACTCTCAGAAAAGTTCTTCAATCCGGATTTTTTTGCATAAATGGAGTTGACCTGACTTACGGTTAATACCTATCGAAGAAAGAAAAAAAGTGGAGAGGGTCTAATTGTTACGTTATGCGTTTTGGCTCCGACACTGTCGAAAAAGTTCTTTTTTCCGGATTTTTTCGCATTTTGTCTTGACCTCCAACATTTATAGAAGAAAGAAAAAAATCGAGTTAGGATTTATTTTAAAATTTGTACAGATATAGAAACTAATTTTTTTTTTTAATTTAAATTTTTTTGAAAGACTAGTCTTAGTTGATTATCTAACAAATATCCAGTAGTAAAAATTGACAATGTCCCTAGTGGATGAACCAGTATTTAGTACTTGTTAGGATTTTTAAAATCTGAAGTTTAAAAAAAAATCGACTGGACCGACCGGCCCATTCTTCCCATTTTGAACATAGAATAGCTTGTTATTTAGAGGGCGAATGCGTACGGGATGAGAGTGTGCTGGGATGAAAGTGTGCTGGCCGCGTGGAAATATACGTGGTGAAAGTGTGCGGGGTGAAGTGTCCAGTATTATCCCATACTTACAATTTATTATGAATCGGATATTCATATTGGTATCGGTACCTTGCGAAAAAGTTATATTCGATCATCGATTTTATTACACAAGATAATAATTATCTAGCGCTGTTCAGTAAGCCAATGGGCGAATATCGTAATTATACGAAAAATATGTCCAATATACGATATTTGTTAATGTCACTGATATAATTTGATATCAAGCTATTTAAACGGGTGTGCAAATCCTATTGGGAAATTATGAAAAAATTATAAATTATTATCCTGGTGGGCCAGATAAGGTGTTATGTTAATGCTTACATTCTTAAGAGGGTTGACCGTGTGTTGTATTCTTTCTTTTTAATTTTTAAAATTGTTTCATTACTATTATTTTCCTCTCAAACTTGCCCCTTCTCTAGATCGTGGCCCCATTTACTCCCATTTTTTATTTTACTGAGAAATTTGCTCAATTTTACTGGGAGAATTTGCTTTAAAATGAGTATATATGGCCGTTGCCATGGAAACTGCCTTCACTTTGAATACTCCTAATAGCTTAAACTTAAAGCTTGTATATCAATAATATAAAGTTTAATACAAACTTTTGTAATGCAAGAAACTGCTCAAGATTATAAAAGAGGCTCCATCACTAAAACACGCATTATATAGTGCCTACTTTTAATTTCAAGAGTTCACAGGTCAAAAACCAGATGTCTCAGAAACCTTTGTATTGTCTTTTGATCCAAATATCCATCGCAACTTGATATACTTTCCATTTTGCAAACATTTACCATGTATAAATTACATTTTTACAAAAAATTTGAAGTTACTACCCCCATGCATATCCGATGACCCCTTTTTATTGCTTTAACCTAAAATTTCAAAAATAATTAGTCAATTTTTTTCAAGTTGCTAATATCGCCAAAAATGACTAAATTGGTCTATATTTTTGTTAGCTCATTCCAAAAAAGACAATACTTTGGTGAAACCGACACCAAATGATAAACATTTTCACTCCCCACAAACACTTTTGTGGGTCAACCCAGAGTGGTGGCCGCATTGCATTCTCTAAATTCAGTAAATTTTCATCGTCAACCGTGTAATTGAATGGGATTGTTTTGAAATTTTAAAACGCTTGAAATATCACAAACAAATAGGCCTATGTTGATAAATAATATAAATACAAGCTAAAACCGTTGGGGTTCGATAATGAACCCCACAAAACTAACCGAGTATATTGGAAAATGCCATACGGCCGGGCGGTTTCACAAGTTGCCGGCTCGATCATGTCATCCGCCGCCTGGGTCAACCAGGAATCAAATTTAGAAGAAGAGAATTCATTTTACTGGAATCCGTCACCCCCCCCCTATAGCCTCCTGTTATGCACCTGGTGCGCCTAACTTTATAGGCCATATGCCTTTAACCATTATTAGTTTTCTAAACCACACCAGAATGCATCAAATTAGTTCAAAATAATCGAATGTCAATTTTCCGGGGAGGGCTTTCCCACTGAGGCTCTGAACCCCGACAGAGGCCTAGCATTGAGTCCCCTGGACCCCCCTGTCGATGTGTTTGGGCACGCCCATGATATTCTTGCAGCAATTTCATGTTCAAAGGGAAGCAAGAAACGTCGTTCCCCTCCATAATAATTTCCAACTTGTTTTTATACTTTTGTAGGTCTACATCGCGGCATCACATGATCAGGTGTACATGTACAGTGACTTGTTAACTCTAAAAAGTAAATCTATGATTTTAGTGCTGTAACATTCTGACTGTGTCAACCGAAAGCATTCGATAAAAACAAATCAAAAACAAAAAAGACCAAGGACTTGTTTTTAGTTAGAAGAGGAGAACATCAATTTTTTTTACCTGATTGGTGGGGGAACCTGAAAGGGGGAACGTAAAAATCGAGAAAAAATATGGAAATCCTCCATCCCCCCCTTGCTGGCGTAATTAAATAATGACCGCTCCCTAAATACTGCAAAAATCTGAAATGTGTGAAAATCATAGATTTTCTATTTTGTTGTCCTGCAATCACACCAAATTTGTCTGAAAGTTTCTCACATGTGTAAACATACAACAAATTTGCAAAAAAAATTTTAAAAAATCTGTAAAAATCGTGCATTAATTGTGCCTTTAAGGGGGTACTACACCCATTGCATTTTTTTTTTGCATTTTGTGAAGAAATGAGAAAAACAATTGGACAAAGTGGTATGCAAAATGAAGGGGCAAATCTTCTCGTTCTATTGGTGGCATCGGTATCAATGTAACTTACATGCTTTTAAAGGTAGAAGCCAAAAGGTGGTACATCACTGGTGTTTTTAATTCACTTCATTTTGGAAAGCTTACTATCAACGAATTTCGTTAAAATTTTGGATATGTGTTGCTAACTTATTAGGTAAATATTGTTGATATGTAAAATGGGAATAAGCGGTTCCTGATTTTTTTTATGACTTCATGAACTTGGTGCTCCACACCTATCAAAAAACAAACTGGTTAAAATGCTTCTATTTTCAATTTTGAGCTATATTTTTTAACTTGCGACATTATTTCACTGAAACTTAATTAAGCCATAGGTAACAGGTTACCACAACCACACTACAGCAATGTTGAAAAAAAATTGTATTTCTTGTCACCTATACCACCATATTAGGTAGTTTTTCGTAAGCTTCACTTTTGTGATTTTGGTAACTATTTTATATTTATGTGTCCAATCCATCTCAACTAGGCAATCTAAATTGTACTCACCATTTACATCCCAAGGTATTTTAGTATATCCACCTCACACCTTTTCAATATTATATCCAGTAAAAGACAAAATATCAAAATTGATCCCTCATTATGATATCACAGACTATCACAAGTTTTCAAAATGGATGCCTAAATTTGACCTGAACCAAGTGACCTATAACCTGACCTATGATGACATATAGCCTTTTTAAATCTCTTTTCCTAACAACACATTATAGAATGTACATAGTATTAAATTGACTATGCATCCATTGTGGAAAAGTTTATTTAATTTATTCAGTGTTATTTAGCATGCATTGCTGAATAAGTTTTCTATAGATAGTATAACAAAGAATTTAATGTATTCTATTCATGTACTCTGCTTAAAGAGAATAAATTATGTACTTCATAAATTTGCAACAAAAAAAGAAGAGGGATACTGATCAAAATCATGGTATTATACCCCCTTAAGCAGAATCCATATTACCTTCCCTGAGTCCTCGACCATACCCGTCCTGAGGGCCAGGTAGATTCGCACCCAAAACAATTCGGTCCAACGCCAAATCGGCCTCAAACCATTTTGAGCACATGCGATTTCTGTTCCAAACAAAATCAGTCATTTACCAATAAACTGTATATGGTTTTTAATATAAACGTTACGTTCATCATTAAACAGAGAAAATTAAAAGATATATCATGAAAGAGGACGCCCCAAAAGGACAAAAACATGCCGGAAACTATAGGAAGGAAGGAATGTATGCTAGTATGGTGACCAGTCATTCCTTTTTTTTTTTTTTGACGTAATTTTGCGGGCTGCCGCTAGAAGGGGGTGGGTGGTATGGGGTGAGACACCCCTCCTCCAATTCTTAATGTTGTCGGTAAAAGTGACGGTTGTCGGCAAAACATATAGGATTGTCGGTAGATTACAAAAGCCAATGTGCGGAAGTTGTTGTTGTACAATATTGTTATTGTAAAAGTAGTGATGTAAAAGTAATGAAAAAAAAAAAAATATTGAGGAAAAATTTTGATTATCACCCCCCCCCCACACACACACACACACCCACACTTTTTAGATTCTTGAGCGCCCTGGCGAAAAAATAAATTTGGGATCTACAATTCACAATTGTATTAGACAGACCAAAATATTTCCGTCGGCAAAATATGCCGTATACCCCCCCAATGCGATTGGTCTAACGACGCCCCTGCTTACTTTGGGGCAGGGTGCCTGGGTCGAAAGTAGATCGGGTGCACTGACCAAGGGTGTACAATGTTACTAAAGGTTCGCTATTCCGAAAAACACGGTTCTCTATTCCGAAGGTTATCTATTCCGAAAATTCTCAAGACACAAACAGGCTCTCTATACCGAAAACAAAAAGGTTCTCTATTCCGAATATGAAAAAAGTTCTCTATTCCGAATATGAAAAAATGGGTTCTCTATTCCGAAATCGAATAAAGGTTCTTTATTTCGAAGTCACCGTGTTCTCTACTCCGAATATGAAAAAAAGTTCTCTATTCGGAATATGAAAAAAAAATTCTTCATTCCGAAATTTAAATAGGGTTCTTTATTCCGAAATGAGTCACTGTGATCGCTATTCCGAATTATAAAAGGGTTCATTTTACGAATCTGTCGATGTTGAATCATGTTTGCGCCCTCTAGAAAGGTCCTTTGAAGTTGACCAAAGCACCTTTAAACTAATGTGTCATGTGTGGAAGAACCGTAATAAATGTCTGGGTATTTTTATAATTCGATAGAGGTATCTGGAGTTCCTCTGATTTCTTGTGAAGGTAGAGAAGTTTGTAACTGTGGAGTCTGCAATGTTTTGCACGTGAAGAACAATTATAGAAAATTAGCTAATTTGCATACAATTTGCATGGTCACCTCACCGTCACCATGCATGGTCATCAAGTATATTGCTAATCAGACAATCTGAAAATTCAACAAACTTTAACCATTATGTAGGTCTACATCACATAATAACTTGGAATGAAGCAAATTTTAAACATTGCTGTTCCTTATCTAAATAAATTTGCATACATTTTAACAAATTTGGGCAATTTTACAATCTTGTCAATTTGCGTTGTTAGGTAAAATATAATTAATATTTCTTTAATTGAGAAAAATTCTTCAGAAGAAGGTTGGGGTCCGGGTGTGAGCGTATTCGTGGGGAATCTACTGAAAATAGCTGATGGCCATGTGATGTCCTTGCTAGATGGCTATGTGAAGTTATTGCTATCTATTCACGATAGCTGCTGGCTCTATGAAGTCATTGTTATCTACTGAAGTTATGTATATATGATGTCATTATTATCTACTGAAGATAGCTGATGGCTATGATAAGTCATTAATATCTACTGAGTGTAGCTGATGACTATTAAAGTCATTGCTATCTACTGAAGATAGCTGATGACTATGTGAAGTCATTGCTATCTACTGATGTTAGCTGATGGCTCTCTGAAATCATTGCTATCTACTGAATATAGCTGATGACTAAGTTAAGTCTTTGATATCTACTGATGTTAGCTGATGGCTCTGTGGAGTCATTGCTATCTACTTAGAAAAGCTGACGGCTATGTAAACTCATTGATATCTACTTAAGACACTGATGGCTATGGGAAGTCAGTGCTATTAAATGAAGATAGTTGACTGCTCTGTGAAGTCATTACTATCTACCATGTCTACTGAAGACAACCGATATGGCAATGTGAAGTCAGTGCTATCAAATAAATATCTGCGAAATCATTACTATCTAACTAGTGATGATAGCTGTTGGCTATATAAAGTCAGTGCTATCTGCTGAAGATAGCCAGTGCTATCTACTGAAGATAGCCGATTGCCCTGAGAAGTCATTTCAAACTACTAAAATAGCTGCTTGTTCTGCGAAGTCTTTGCTATCTACAGAGGTTACCTGATGGCTGTGTCAATTCATTTCATTACCGAAGATAGCTGATAGCTCTGTGAAGTCATTGCTATATCTGGTGAAGATAGCTGATTACTGTGTGAAGCTATCTACTAAAGATAGCTGATGACTATGTGAAGTCATTTCAATCTACTGAAGATAGCTAATGGATATATGTGATGTCAGTGCTACCTACTGATATTAGCGGATGGCTATGTGAAGTCTTTGCTATCTGCTGAAGATAGCTAATGGCTATGTAAAGTTAATGCTATATACCGGGTTTAGCTGATGGCTCTGTGAAGTTATTCTCACATACTAAAGGGAAACAGGACATTTCGCATCCCTACCATTTCACCCCCTACATGCTGAACTGCTGAATATAGTGCTCACACACCACGTATCTACTAAAGGGAAACAGGACACTTCGCCTACCTGACATTTCGCCCCTATATGCTGAACTGCTAAATACAATCCCAACCCACCGAATTAGTTATGGTTAGGGTTTAGGGTCTGGACTTAGGGTAATGGTTTAGGGTTTAGGATATTCGGGTTTTCAGAGCGTAAGGGTAAGGGCGCTGCTTGTGGTTAGGGTTTTGGTTTGGGACTTGGGTTAAGATTTATAGTTATAGGGCTTAGGGTTAGGGTTAAAGGTTAGGGTGAGGGTTATGGCCCTATATCAATTGTCAACTTGATACAGTATTTGCCAATTTAGAAATGGTCATATAAAGTCATTGTTATCTATTGATATATAAGATGATGGCTATGTAAAGTCATATTTATTTACTGAGGTTGCTGATGGCTATGTGAAGTAATTGCTATCTACTGAAGATAGCTGATGGTTATGTAAAGTGCTATCAAATGATAGCAGATTGTTATGTGAAGTCATTGCTATCTACTGAAGATTATATTTCATATTTTATTTCGTTGCGGCATTTTCCCAGGGGGCGTTGAACCTCCTTGATATACGAGGGCCATTCAAAAAGGTCTACCTCCACTCTTATAACTTCTGTCCTGTATAAAATGATAGCCTCTTCAAGCTTAACATAATTGTACATTTAAATGTTACCTGCACTGTTTTTATACATTTTCCATATTTTTGTAGGTGAACTCATAACGAAAGTAAGATTTCATATGCCGGAAACGATAAAAAGTCGTAAACATTTAAATGAAAATAATCTGTGTATTCCTCTTAGGAGATTAGATCGATATACAAGTGTTATGATTAGGTAAAAAAAAAAGTTGTTGTGTTGCCATCCGCGGCCGGGTCAAAATCGCGAAAATAATTATGGGCCCGGTTTTTTTTGGGTTTAAAAAAATTAAATTAAAAAAAAAAATTAAATAAGTAAACTAAGAGTTAATTGTGAAGGGCCTTGATATTATTTACTTCAATAAAATATTCAACATCGGGTAGAAAATACAGCCGATATTATGCATTTGCCTCTCTTCACTCATGTTACTGTGAAATAGTAGGTATCAAATGGTTGAGTTGGTAAAAAAAATCCGGCCGGCTGTACCACCAGATTTTAGGCTGGGGAGGGCAAGACAACAATTTAGTTTTTTTGGCCTAATATGCTAGCATATTATAACTGAAACAACATCAAATGTGTAACCAAACATCAACAATACCAGTTATAAAAATGTATTTTATGTTTAAAAACATATCCCAGCATCCAATTCTTTTCGGTAAATCCCATAAGCCTTTGCGAGTGCACCTGAGATGTCGTTACTTGACGTCACGTCGACTTATATGCAATATCGCAGTAACGATGTTTGCTAAACGATGTTCGGATCGGCCTGACGCGTACTAAAGTCAAATGACGACATATCAGGTGTAATCGCAAAGGCTTATGGGTTCACCGAAAAGATCAATTACACGAAATAGACACTGAAGTAATAATTTAGCAAGATTGAAAAAATACGTGCGTGTCCGATTACCCTCCGCACCACACCCTAAATCAGCACCAATGGAGTATCGCCCTGGGGCAGAGTGGCAAGTGAACCATCTCCTGCTCAGTCGACAGAAATGTGAAAAAAATACAGTTTGCAATTTCCTTTTGGTTTATTTTAGACTTAAAATTAACCCCATTTTGGGCCATGTCAATGTCCTGTTTTCTAAAATGACTGTACGCTAAATATTAAATTGGCCTCATGTGCTTTTCATATTTGTCAACAATGTAGGCCTAAATATTATACCCAAATTTTCACAAAATACAGTCCGAAATTGAATCAAGCGCCGATAAAATTTCGGAAGCGGTGGTCTCACAGGGCTGTCATTTTCTTCTAAAGGGGTGGGGTCATTATGTCCGACCAGAGTCCATTTTGTTTACGGCCGCCCTGTCTCTCTCCGTTTTCTCTTTTTCTCCTTCCCCCTCTTCTTTATACGTTAACCATCACGTTCTTTCTTTGTTTAGGCCTATATCTCTACGTTTTCGATTACAATTTGTTTTCATTAAAAGAAATAATAGTGTCTGTCAATCATTACACTACAATTTGTATTTCTATGGCTGTTTGATTTCTTCAAATAAAGTAAATCCTGGCCCTCTATAATTACGCACAAAAGATCGCCGCATGATCCGACAGTGTGTGTAATCATTGACATTGATTTATGGGGAAAGAAGAATGGATTTTTGGCACGGAGTAGGCCTATTTTAGAAGCGGAATTTGAAACTGGGGCGTGTTAATGGGGTTACAGAACTTTTTGTTCATAGGTCGTATGTAATTATGTATCATTCCATTATCCAAAGACGGAACCGAACCAAGATTGTGGGACAGCCCAGGACACTCTGTGTGGGACTGCACACATCCCACACAACACTCATCTCAAAGTTTGTTCGGTGCATCATGCAGTTATTGTTGCCTACATGTATGTACACAACACAGGGGCAATCACAATAGGCAATTGACCCCTACTGGTAGCGCTGTGTTTTAGATATAGGAGATGAACTAGTTAGCGTCATATATCAAAAGTATAAAAGCTATGATTTAGTACTTGCTCTATGTTTCAATTACTTATTCTTTTCAAAATTTCTGAATTTTCAACCCGGTACATGCTTCAATAACGAGGGACCATACATTTGTATGAGAAAGAAATCCTACCATCTATATCCAAACTCCCTTGTTATTCCAATGCACATTTTGCTTCACCGGACCGCCCTGGCTTGGTCGCATTTGGAAGAGGGGTGTCACGAAACCGTAATAGGTACAAACTTAGTACTTTCTGTCAATCAAGTATGGTTTATTCTCTACATGTCAATCTTTAAATCATTAGCATAGTCCTTATAATAACGAGGGACCACCTTGATGAGTAAATGACAGCAAACCATTGCAAAATACCCCAAAACTCGGTCAGTGGAGCTCCGCCCGTACATGTCAATTATAGCGTCATTATCGATTGGATTAGTCGACCGTAGCGGTCTTGGATTTATATTATCACGTGGCTATAATGGTTTAGTACTGCATATCTCGGTTTAATCTTCACTAAGCGGGTTTATGGTTGGAAAGGTCACGGTGAATTTGTCGTGGACATAACTGCACTATGGTTTTAACAAGCGATTTGTTACACGGGTATTGCTTCAGCCGGCTTCGCCTCTAAAAAATATCAGAATAAAACCATTTGTTTACATTAACACCTACAAATGGAATAATTTTTGTCTATGATTAATATTAATGGGATATCAAATGAAGTCGAACCATGAAACCAAAAAATCCTATAAACACCATTTTTTGACATGCAAACCTCCAAACGCATAACATAACAACATCTGTGAACTTGTACACCTAGGGCCTAGGGGAAAGTTAGCCCATATTTGCAAGACTATCCTTGCCTTCAAGGTAAAACAAACATACTCATGTTACCCTCGGGCCATGGGCTGGCCTGGTGTCAGATCTTACCCAGGGAAAGATGACATTCCAATATGCGCCTTTAAAAGAAATAGTCAGTACTTCATGTTGATTCAATAAATAAATATTAATTAGAGATCAAATCAAGTAACTCCTTGCGAAAAAAATCCGGATAAAAGAACTTTTCCGACAGTGTAACCTCCAAAACGCATAACGTAACAAAAAATTAGACCCCCACTCGATTTTTTTTCTTTCTTCTATAAATATTAACTGGAGGTCAGGTCATGTCCATATATGCGAAAAAATCCGGATAAAAGAGCTTTTACGACAGTGTAACCTCCAAAACGCATAAAAATGTAAAGAGCCCAATACGTAACAAAAATTAGACCCACTCGAATTTTTTTTCTTTCTTCGATAAATATTAACTGGAGGTCAGGTCATGTCCATATATGCGAAAAAATCCGGATAAAAGAGCTTTACCGGCAGTGTAACCTCCAAAACACATAAAAAATGTATAGAGCCCAATGCGTAACAAAAAATTAGACCCACTCGAATTGTTTTCTTTCTTCGATAAATATTAACCGGAGGTCAGCTCATGTCCATATATGCGAAAAAATCCGGATAAAAGAGCTTTACCGACAGTGTAACCTCAGAAACACATAAAAAATGTATAGAGCCCAATACGTAACAAAAAATTAGACCCACTCGAATTGTTTTCTTTCTTCGATAAATATTAACCGGAGGTCAAGTCATTTCCATATATGCGAAAAAATCCGGATAAAAGAGCTTTACCGACAGTGTAACCTCCAAAACACATAAAAAATGTATAGAGCCCAATACGTAACAAAAAATTAGACCCACTCGAATTGTTTTCTTTCTTCGATAAATATTAACCGGAGGTCAAGTCATTTCCATATATGCGAAAAAATCCGGATAAAAGAGCTTTTCCGACAGGGTAACCTCCAAAAAACATAAAAAATGTATAGAGCCCAATACGTAACAAAAAATTAGACCCACTCGAATTTTGTTCTTTCTTCGATAAATATTAAATGGAGGACAGGTCATGTCCATATATGCGAAAAAATCCTGATAAAAGAGCTTTTCCGACAGTGTAACCTCCAAAACGCATAAAAAACGTAAAGAGCCCAATACGTAACACAAAATTAGACCCACTCGAATTTTTTTTTCTTTCTTCGATAAATATTAACTGGAGGTCAGCTCATGTCCATATATGCGAAAAAATCCGGATAAAAGAGCTTTACCTACAGTGTAACCTCCAAAACACATAAAAAATGTATAGAGCCCAATACGTAACAAAAAAATTAGACCCACTCGAATTTTTTTCTTTCTTCGATAAATATTAACTGGAGGTCAGTTCATGTCCATATATGCGAAAAAATCCGGATAAAAGAGCTTTACCGACAGTGTAACCTCCAAAACACATAAAAAATGTAAAGAGCCCAATACGTAACAAAAAATTAGACCCACTCGAATTTTGTTCTTTCTTCGATAAATATTAAATGGAGGTCAGGTCATGTCCATATATGCGAAAAAATCCGGATAAAAGAGCTTTTCCGACAGTGTAACCACCAAAACGCATAAAAAATGTAAAGAGCCCAATACGTAACAAAAAATTAGACCCACTCGAATTTTTTTTCTTTCTTCGATAAATATTAACTGGAGGTCAGCTCATGTCCATATATGCGAAAAAATCCGGATAAAAGAGCTTTACCGACAGTGTAACCTCAAAACACATAAAAAATGTACAGAGCCCAATACGTAACAAAAAATTAGACCCACTCGATTTTTTTTTTTCTTTCTTCGATAAATATTAACTGGAGGTCAGCTCATGTCCATATATGCGAAAAAATCCGGATAAAAGAGCTTTACCGACAGTGTAACCTCTAAAACACATAAAAAATGTATAGAGCCCAATACGTAACAAAAAATTAGACCCACTCGAATTGTTTTCTTTCTTCGATAAATATTAACCGGAGGTCAAGCCATTTCCATATATGCGAAAAAATCCGGATAAAAGAGCTTTTCCGACAGGGTAACCTCCAAAAAACATAAAAAATGTATATTGCCCAATACGTAACAAAAACAGGTCATGTCCATATATGCGAACAAATCCGGATAAAAGAGCTTTACCGACAGTGTAACCTCCAACACACATAAAAAATGTATAGAGCCCAATACGTAACAAAAAATTAGACCCATTCGAATTTTTTTCTTTCTTCGATAAATATTAACTGGAGGTCAGCTCATGTCCATATATGCGAAAAAATCCGGATAAAAGAGCTTTACCGACAGTGTAACCTCAAAAACACATAAAAAATGTATAGAGCCCAATACGTAACAAAAAATTAGAACCACTCGAATTGTTTTCTTTCTTCGATAAATATTAACCGGAGGTCAAGTCATTTCCATATATGCGAAAAAATCCGGATAAAAGAGCTTTTCCGACAGTGTAACCTCCAAAACACATAAAAAATGTATAGAGCCCAATACGTAACAAAAAATTAGACCCACTCGAATTGTTTTCTTTCCTCGATAAATATTAACCGGAGGTCAAGTCATTTCCATATATGCGAAAAAATCCGGATAAAAGAGCTTTTCCGACAGTATAACCTCCAAAACACATAAAAAATGTATAGAGCCCAATACGTAACAAAAAATTAGACCCACTCGAATTGTTTTCTTTGTTCGATAAATATTAACTGGAGGTCAGGTCATGTCCATTTATGCGAAAAATCCGGATAAAAGAGCTTTACCGACCGTGTAACGCATAAAGAATGTAAAGAGCCCAATACGTAACAAAAAATTAGACCCACTCGAATTTTGTTCTTTCTTCGATAAATATTAAATGGAGGTCAGGTCATGTTCATATATGCCAAAAAATCCGGATAAAAGAGCTTTTCCGACAGTGTAACCTCCAAAACGCATAAAAAATGTAATGAGCCCAATACGTAACAAAAAATTAGACCCACTCGAATTTTTTTTTTCTTTCTTCGATAAATATTAACTGGAGGTCAGCTCATGTCCATATATGCGAAAAAATCCGGATAAAAGAGCTTTACCGACAGTGTAACCTCCAAAACACATAAAAAATGTATAGAGCCCAATACGTAACAAAACAATTAGACCCACTCGAATGTTTTTCTTTCTTCGATAAATATTAACTGGAGGTCAGCTCATGTCCATATATGCGAAAAAATCCGGATAAAAGAGCTTTACCGACAGTGTAACCTCCAAAACACATAAAAAATGTATAGAGCCCAATACGTAACAAAAAATTAGACCCACTCGAATTGTTTTCTTTCTTCGATAAATATTAACCGGAGGTCAAGTCATTTCCATATATGCGAAAAAATCCGGATAAAAGAGCTTTACCGACAGTGTAACCTCCAAAACACACATAAAAAATGTATAGAGCTCAATACGTAACAAAAAATTAGACCCACTCGAATTGTTTTCTTTCTTCGATAAATATTAACCGGAGGTCAATTATTTCCATATATGCGAAAAAATCCGGATAAAAGAGCTTTTCCGACAGTGTAACCTCCAAAACACATAAAAATGTATAGAGCCCAATACGTAACAAAAAATTAGACCCACTCGAATTGTTTTCTTTCTTCGATAAATATTAACCGGAGGTCAAGTCATTTCCATATATGCGAAAAAATCCGGATAAAAGAGCTTTACCGACCGTGTAACGCATAAAGAATGTATAGAGCCCAATACGTAACAAAAATTAGACCCACTCGAATTTTGTTCTTTCTTCGATAAATATTAAATGGAGGTCAGGTCATGTCCATATATGCGAAAAAATCCGAATAAAAGAGCTTTTCCGACAGTGTAACCTCCAAAACGCATAAAAAATGTAAAGAGCCCAATACGTAACAAAAAATTAGACCCACTCGAATTTATTTCTTTCTTCGATAAATATTAACTGGAGGTCAGCTCATGTCTATATATGCGAAAAAATCCGGATAAAAGAGCTTTACCGACAGTGTAACCTCCAAAACACATAAAAAATGTAAAGAGCCCAATACGTAACAAAAAATTAGACCCACTCGAATTTTTTTTCTTTGTTCGATAAATATTAATTGGAGGTCAGGTCATGTCGATATGTGCGAAAAATCCGGATAAAAGAGCTTTACCGACAGTGTAACGCATAAAGAATGTAAAGAGCCCAAAACGTAACAAAAAATTAGACCCACTCGAATTTTTTTTCTTTCTTCGATAAATATTAAATGGAGGTCAGGTCATGTCCATATATGCAAAAAATCCATATAAAAGAGCTCTTCCGACAGTGTAACCTCCAAAACGCATAAAAATGTAAAGAGCCCAATACGTAACAAAAAATTAGACCCACTCGAATTTTTTTTTCTTTGTTCGATAAATATTAACTGGAGGTCAGGTCATGTCCATATATGCGAAAAATCCGGATAAAAGAGCTTTTCCGACAGTGTAACCTCCAAAACGCATAAAAAATGTATAGAGCCCAATACGTAACAAAAAAAATCCAGCCGAAAAACACTGACAAATATTGTGTTCTAAAAATACTCAAAATGACTCTAGAAAGAGTCACAAATGACTCAAAATGAGTTACTGGGTCAATATAAAGTAATTCTATAACAAAAACACGCACTAATAACCATAATTTGCTTTAAAAATAACCAGAGCCCAATACGTAACAAGAAAAATTCTATGTCTAAAAAAAAAACACTGTCAATTTTTTTTTCTAGAAGACTCAAAATGACTCAAAATGAGTTACTGAGTCAATATAAAGTAATTCTATAACAAAAACTTGCACCTAATAACCATAATCAGCTTTGTTCTAGAATTATTCAAAATGACTCAAAATGAGTTACCGGGTCAATATAAAGTAAGTTTATAGCAAACAAAAAATGCAACTAATCACCACAATAACCAGAGACCAATACGTAACAAACAAAGTCTAAGTCTAGAGAAAAAACACTGTAAAAAATAATTTTCTAGAAAGACTCAAAATGACTCAAAAGGATTTACTGAGTCAATATAAAGTAATTCTATAACAAAAACATGCACCTAAAACCCATAATTTGCTTTTAAAATAACCAGAGCCCAATACGTAACAAAAAAATTCTAAGTCTAGAGAAAAAACACTGTCAATTTTTTTTTTTTCTAGAAAGACTCAAAATGACTCAAAAGGATTTACTGAGTCAATATAAAGTAATTCTATAACAAAAACATGCATTTAATCATGATAATGGAACAATACATCTTTCACCGAGTGATTATATTTCGACCATTACACGAATTTAAGACAGTTAATATTTTATTTATATCACTCATGCATAAATTCTATTACTAAAATACTACTTAAGGTAGGAAATACATTTTGTCATCAACATAACACCATGTTTTGCCGTGATATACTTCACATGTTGGGGTCCACCCCATAACTAAATCGGCGAGTTCAAGAGTCAGCGCACGGCTTGGCGCAGGCGCACTTCGGCGAGCACATGATGATAAAGACTATTACACGGAGAGGGTGATAGTAAAAATGATAAAAAAAATTTTCTTCTTTTTTTCCATTGTACATTTTACAATCATAGTTTACTCAGATAAATACAGAAATATGATTTTTATACACCAGGTATTTTTTTAGATATTAAACAATACATAAACAGTACCAGCACACACACACTGTTACGAGTCGTACTTGACTCAAGGCCAAAATCACCTTTTACCCGAACTCACACGAATGCACAACACAAATACACTGTTCGTTTAAGCTAACAAAATCTAAGTCTTTAATTGAAAGCAAGTTTCGTTTGGTACAATATAATGACTACAAATGCACATATACATTAATCAAATATAATCACTCTTTATCTATTTTGTACTTAGCCAGCATTCTTCTTCTTGGTGATCATAAAGTTCTTGTAATGTTCTGGACGACTGATGTAATATATCCCTATTGACTTGTCCTGCGACAATCAGCGAAGTCCTTTGTACACTTGCATTGATAACTCCTTGCGTATAAAATCCTTACACGAAAATGGTGTTCTCCAAACACGTTTACAACTCCTTGCGCAATTCTCCTATACTAAACTCCTTGCGCCGTCCTCCTATGCTAAACTCCTTGCGCCGTTCTCCTATGCTAAACTCCTTGCGCAGTTCTCCAAATTTAACTCCTTGCGCTGCTTTCTCCAAACTTGGTGCTATTTCCACCTTTCACACAATATCTTCAGGAAGCAGGACTGCGATGCAGTTGTCCCCACTTATTTTGACAGTTGCGTTGAATCAAAATACCAGACTTCAGCAAGTCGACAGAAGAATATATTTCCTTTCTTGGAAGAATAACGTTCTTTGACGTATTCTAGATCTTCTCCGACAACACTGGTAAATAGTAGTACTTTGACTACATAAAATATTTCTGGCTTGCAATTTCCTTTCTCTGAAGGAATTGGACTGTAAGCATAGCCCAGATCAACACTATCAACTGTGAATCATTGTTTACATTTTCTTATTATATACCAAGCTTGGGAAAAACCCCATTCTATTCTGGGCAATTTACTGCCTTCACATTATGCTCAATCTGGGGAATTCCAAAGTCTTAATTATAACATTAACCTTTCACATGACACACTTCCTGAGGGGACATACATCACTTCCTGAGGGGAAATCCCATTACATCATTTTCAGGGGTTTCCAAATATTCCAAATTAGATATGATTCAGCTTGTTTTGCTCAATTTGAGAGGGAATTCCCAAAATGTCATCACTCATGTAACTTTGTAAACAAAGATAAATCATCAAATTAAATTACTCAGGGCACATCACACCCTCCCCCTTAAAAGAAGAAAGTTTGAATGTAATGAAAACTTTCTTAATTGTTTTCTTCGTTTACATCAACTTCAACTTAATGTTAACATTGAGTGCTTAACTCAACATACACAGTGACTACTTGTCACACAAGTTCCTTTTTAAAAGGAATTTTTGTTTGTCAGTTTTTATGCAATTCTGGACAAGGCATCAGCCATTACATTGTCTTTTCCCTTAATATGTTTGATGTCCAGATTGTACTCTTGCAAGGTCAAACTCCACCTCACCAGTCTCTGATTTTTGTTCTTCATTCTGTTGATGAAGGTGAGGGGATTGTGATCTGTGAAAACAAGCACAGGGTATACTGTGGTACCCAAATACACATCAAAATGTAGCAATGCTAATAGCAATGCTAGACACTCCTTCTCAATTGTGGATTAATTTCTCTGGTGCTTGTTGAATTTCCTTGAAAAGTAACATATAGGGTGGTCAATTTGATCTTCACCCTCTTGCATCACAACACCTCCACAGCCTATGTCACTGGCATCAACAGTCAACTTGAACTGCTTCTGAAAATCAGGTGCAGTAAGTACTGGTGAACTCATGAGTATTGATTTGACTTTGTGAAAAGCATTTTCACACTGTTCTGACCAAATGAATTTTGCATCCTTCTTCAACAAGTCAGTCAAAGGACTTGCTATCGCTGAAAAGTTTGGACAGAACTTTCTATAATAGCCAACCATTCCTAGAAATCTCATGAGTGCCTTCTTGTTTACAGGTGTGGGGTATTGCTCAATTGCTTCAACTTTGGCTTTGATAGGTTTCACCTGACCTTGACCTACAACATATCCTAAGTATGTGACTGTGGCATGGCAAAACTCACTTTTACCAGATTGACTGTCAATTGTACTTCAGACAGCTTCTTAAACAATTGTTGGAGTTGTTCCATGTGTTGTTCCCAAGTTTGACTGTAAACAATCAAATCATCTACATACGATTCACATCCCTCTATGCCTGCCACAATTTGGTTCACCATTCTCTGAAATGTCGCTGGCGCGTTTTTCAACCCGAATGGCATAACTTTGTATTGGTAAAGACCAAATGGTGTACAAAAAGCAGAAATCTCTTTGGCACGGTCTGTGAGTGGAACCTGCCAGTACCCTTTCAAAAGATCAAATTTGCTAACAAATTTTGCATTCCCAATTTGTCTATGCAATCATCAATTCTTGGAATTGGGTACGAGTCTGTCTTTGAATGAACATTTGCAGCTCTCATGTCTGCGACCAATCGGTATGAACCATCAGGCTTGGGAACAAGAATACATGGTGAACTCCATTCACTACTACTTGGTTCTATGATATCATTGTCTAGCATATAATTAATCTCATTTTTGAGATGTTCCATTTTCAATGGATTGACTCTGTAAGGATGCTGCTTGATTGGTTTTGTATCACCAACATCTACATCATGAAATGCAGCATTTGTTCTACTTGGCGTATCAGGAAATATATAGTCAAATTTGTGAATCAAATTTGCAATTTGACTTTGTTGATCTTGAGAAAGATGACCTAACTTTGAGTCCAAATTAGTGAGCACATCAGAATTGTTCAATTTTACATTATACTCTTTGTGCTCCAGCTCTTTATCCTGGTCAAATGTGACATCAGAATTGTCATCTTTACTCTTGTCTACATTGGCGATTTTGTATACATCGGCATGTTTGTCTACATTATCAGTATGTTTTACTGTACACACAGGTTTTGGAATGCCACCGTCACTTCTTTCAACATACTCTTTGAGCATATTTATGTGGCATAACTGCCTGCTCTTGCGTCTACCAGGAGTCTTGATAATATAATCTACTTCACCCACTTTTGACTCTACCTCACATGGGCCATGATATCTGGCTTGTAATGGGTGTCCTGGAATTGGAAACAGTACTAGAACTTTGTCACCTGGTTTGAACACTCTCTCTTTGGCATGTTGATCATACCATTGTTTCATTTTGGCCTGACCCTGTTTCAAGTTTTCTTTGGCGATATCAGTTGCTCTGTTAAGCCTATGCTTAAAATTGGAGACATAATCCAATAAATTGATATCTGATTTCTCATTGAGCCACTTTTCTTTCAACAACTTTAAGGGCCCGCGCACTGTGTGTCCAAACACTAACTCAAAAGGACTAAATCCTAAAGTTTCCTGAACAGCTTCCCTTGTAGCAAACAACAACAAGTGTACTCCCTCATCCCAGTCCCTCTGAAATTCCAAACAGTATGTCCTGATCATGTTTTTCAATGTTTGGTGGAACCTTTCTAGTGCACCTTGTGATTCTGGATGGTATGCACTTGAGGTATACTGTTCTATACCTAATTGATACATGACCTGCTGAAATACTCCAGAAGTAAAGTTTGATCCTTGGTCTGACTGTATGGACTTGGGGAGCCCCACAAATGTGAAGAACTTGGTTAAAGCTTTCACTATAGTCACTGCTTTAATATTTCTCAAGGGTATGGCTTCAGGAAAGCGTGTTGACGCGCACATAATTGTCAGGAGGTACTGATTACCTAACTTAGTCTTTGGTAGGGGCCTACACAATCAATAATAACCCTACTAAATGGTTCATCAAAGGGTGGAATTGGCTTTAATGGAGCAGGAGGTATTTTCTGATTGGGCTTCCCTACTACTTGGCATATGTGACATGTTTTGCAATATTCAGAAACATCTTTTCTGAGAGTGGGCCACCAGAAATGTCTCAGAATTCTTTCATGAGTTTTCTTAACACCCAAATGCCCTGCCATGGGACTATCATGTGCTATGTTAATAACTTCAGTGTGGTAGACTTTTGGTACCACAATTTGGTGCACTACCTTCCACTCTTCATCGGCAGGTGCATCAGGCGGGCGCCACTTTCTCATTAGCACATCATCTTGTTTGTAAAAACAGACCGAATTTTGTTCTGCTTCTTCTAGGGTCAATGCCCTTTGATTGATCTCTTTGAGTTCTGGGTCATTTTGTTGCTCCAGAATTAGCTTGTCATGACTTAATGGGTCTCTCAATGTTTCCCCAATTTGTTCATGCTCAGAGGCTGTGTCATTTTGAGGGGTCTTTTTATCCCCTGGAGAAGGAAGTTTATCTTCTTTCTCATTCAACTTTGACACAAATGTGTCTTCCAAACTGTAGCCTATGTCATCAATTTGGTTGTCCTCAATTGTTTCTAATGAGGCTCTCTTACTCATTGCCCGTGTCACTGCACATGCAGGAAATATCTCCTTTCCTCACTACTATCATCCTGTAAACAGGGCTTATCTGTGACTATTGGGTCAGGAAAAACCTTCCCCCCTGCCAAATCATTTCCTAGCAACATGGACACTCCCTTGACTGGCAATTCATGTCTAACTCCTATGGTTACAGGACCAGAAACCAAGTCAGATGTCAAGTTAATTTTGTGGAGAGGTACATTAAGTATTTCCATCCCAATACCCTGGATCAAAGCATTACCAGCTGAACTATCCTCATTAAAAGGGCAAAGTTCCTTCCAGAATCATAGACCGTGCACAACACGTATCTCGCACAATCTTAATGGGCTTTGGACTACCATTATCACCAAGTGATACTACTCCCTCTAACACAAATGGTTCAAATTCTTCACACACCTTGTCTGTTTCACCTCCCTTTTGTGGGAATTCTTGTTTTTTGATTTGACTGTCAACTTGTTTCTTTGACTCAAGTGACACTGCACATCCTACAGTATTACTAGCAGTTTGCTGCTGTTTTTGTGTATCTTGTTTGGCTTTTAAGCTCCGACACATGGTCACTGTATGTCCTGGTTTCTTACAGAAATTGCAAACTAATTGGGATTTAAATTCAGTCCCACCTGTTGGTCTGGTACCTGAACTCCATGGGGTCCCTCTACCACCAGCACTATGCTGTGAATTAGACCAGGATCTGTGATTAGACTGAGATCTCCTTCTTGTGTACCACCCTGATTTGCTCTAGGTTGGTTATGGCTGAACCTGTTTGAATAACTTCTGTTATGACTACTCGCATTCAATTTGTGAGTTAAGCCATAGTCGTCTGCCATTGTCGCCGCGTCACTTAGCGTCTTAATTTTGCTAGCGCTTTCATCCAAGTGGGTTTTAATGTCAGCGTGGACACATTTTTTGAACTCTTCTATAAGAACCAATTGCTTAAGTTGGCCGAAATCATCTTTGACTTCTTTTGAACCAAGCCACCTGTCAAACATGTGTTCTTTTACTCTAGCAAATTCTACATGGGTTTGATCTGCTTGCTTTCTTGAATCTCTGAACTTTTGTCTGTATGCTTCAGGCACCAGTTCATAGGCCTTAAGGACTGCCTGTTTGACTTCTTCATAATTGTTACACTTCTCTATTGGTAGAGCTGAGTAAGTTTCCCTGGCCTTCCCCACAAAACTACTTTGTAACAGTAGGGTCCAATGCTCTGGAGGCCATTTCAAATTTGTAGCTACCTTTTCAAAATGTTGGAAATACTCGTCAACATCTTTTTCTTTGAATTTAGGCACCAGCTTTACATACTTTGTAACATCAAACCCTGACTTTGAGGAGAAACTTGATGAGTATTTGTCACCTAGCTTTGCCAACTTCTCTTGTTCAAACTTGTACTTTTCTTCAATTTCTTTTTGTTTCAAATTCTCTTCCATTTCCAACTTTTGTTTTTCAAGTTCCAATTTTGCTACCTTTTCCTTTTCTTCTGTTTCTAATTTGTGGTGCTCAAGCGCCATTTTTTCTTGGCGTGCTTTTTCTTCCATTTCTAATTTCTTGTTTTCCATGTCTAATCTTTCTTGTTTTTCTTTATTTTGCATATCTAGCTTTTGCATGTCCAACTGCAATTGCATTTTCATTTTTCCATTTCCACCTGAACTTCTAGTTCTTTCAACTTAACTGCATCCCCGATTTCAGTTTTGACCTCTTTTCTCTTGTCCAAAATGGATTCCTCTAAATACTCTTCATCAACCAAAACATCAATTAAGGCATTTTTGTAAATAAACATAAACAAATACCATCATTTGATATGCTGCCAAATTAACATGATATTACCATTCATATGTCGTCTGCTCTGTACTAATGTATATGCAAGCCTTCCGAATTCGGAAACCTTGTCACAAAATTTTCAAGGGGCATGTACAGGGGGGTTCTGCAACTTTTTTTCAGAAAATTTTTTCATATTCTAGTTTCACAATGGTCATACCATAATTTGAAGGGGGCCCCAAAATAAAAAGTTCATTTTCGCAAAATAACACACCCCCCTAATTAAAGGGCAAAGTTCCTTCCAGAATCATAGACCGTGCACAACACGTATCTCGCACAATCTTAATGGGCTTTGGACTACCATTATCACCAAGTGATACTACTCCCTCTAACACAAATGGTTCAAATTCTTCACACACCTTGTCTGTTTCACCTCCCTTTTGTGGGAATTCTTGTTTTTTGATTTGACTGACGGTCGTGTGTCTTGAGCTCGCCACCAAAAAAAGGTGGCGACGTTACATTTTGCCAAAGTCGACTCAAAACAAATGATGATATCTCTGTCAAGCAAGAAGTTATTATCATGCTTGTGGTCTCACTTTATTGCTAAATAAAATGCACTTTCAACCCTGTAAAAAGAAATACTTGAACTTTTTAATACGGACACTGTGCTTCATAGAATTCAGAATGGGCAGGGTGACGGTGGTGGGGGGATGTGGTGGTGGGGATGTGGTACACACAAACTCTATGGGATTGGTATTTTTAGTGCGTAATCTGCTTCTGTAAAGGCTGTAAATTGGATTTGGACTCTATTTAGCATCTAAAAGACTCATGGCCTTACAGCTAAACAATTCTACTAATTGTTTTGAATCATTTATGATTGGTTTAGTCTAGAAAATACAAACCTTTCCATACAAAACTACCCGTTGTCATATTAAACACTGTAGTAAGTAATGCAGATGTCTTCAAAATCTAAAAGTTACTGTAAAATTTTAATTACTAATCCTATCATAGTCAAAGTATAGATGTTCTGAAGGGAAATTTGACGAGAAATCTAACTATGGACATATTTTTTCTGTATGGGTTAAGGGGAAAATGTTTAGGTTCAAAATATGTTGAATTGTAAAAAAATCTAACATACTTTGGGACACCCTATATTCCGAGATTACCAAACAGCTGTGATTTTGGTTTCTTCCAAAGTCAGTTGGCTCTCCATATCCTCTAACCAAATGAATGTTGTTTACTTCCAGTTTATTACTGTAAGTTGGTAATAAGCAATATATTGAGCGACCCATTTTTTATCAAAATCTTTTTTATTCCACCCTGTATAACTTGCAGGTCACCCTGTATAATGAGTTGAAATGTATATATTTGAATTGCGTATGCCTTCAGCTTTCCAAAAATGTATACTTTTGCTAGTTTAGGGTTGATGATTGTCGAGATAATCTAACTAGAAACCCGGTTGGTGTAAAAATTCATAATATTTGTCATGTAACGCTAAGGGTGGCGAGTTCAGGACACACGGCCTGACTTGTTTCTTTGACTCAAGTGACACTGCACATCCTACAGTATTACTAGCAGTTTGCTGCTGTTTTTGTGTATCTTGTTTGGCTTTTAAGCTCCGACACATGGTCACTGTATGTCCTGGTTTCTTACAGAAATTGCAAACTAATTGGGATTTAAATTCAGTCCCACCTGTTGGTCTGGTACCTGAACTCCATGGGGTCCCTCTACCACCAGCACTATGCTGTGAATTAGACCAGGATCTGTGAGTAGACTGAGATCTCACTTCTTGTGTACCACCCTGATTTGCCCTAGGTTGGTTATGGCTGAACCTGTTTGAATAACTTCTGTTATGACTACTCGCATTCAATTTGTGAGTTAAGCCATAGTCGTCTGCCATTGTCGCCGCGTCACTTAGCGTCTTAATTTTGCTAGCGCTTTCATCCAAGTGGGTTTTAATGTCAGCGTGGACACATTTTTTAAACTCTTCTATAAGAACCAATTGCTTAAGTTGGCCGAAATCATCTTTGACTTCTTTTGAACCAAGCCACCTGTCAAACATGTGTTCTTTTACTCTAGCAAATTCTACATGGGTTTGATCTGCTTGCTTTCTTGAATCTCTGAACTTTTGTCTGTATGCTTCAGGCACCAGTTCATAGGCCTTAAGGACTGCCTGTTTGACTTCTTCATAATTGTTACACTTCTCTATTGGTAGAGCTGAGTAAGTTTCCTGGCCTTCCCACAAAACTACTTTGTAACAGTAGGGTCCAATGCTCTGGAGGCCATTTCAAATTTGTAGCTACCTTTTCAAAATGTTGGAAATACTCGTCAACATCTTTTTCTTTGAATTTAGGCACCAGCTTTACATACTTTGTAACATCAAACCCTGACTTTGAGGAGAAACTTGATGAGTATTTGTCACCTAGCTTTGCCAACTTCTCTTGTTCAAACTTGTACTTTTCTTCAATTTCTTTTTGTTTCAAATTCTCTTCCATTTCCAACTTTTGTTTTTCAAGTTCCAATTTTGCTACCTTTTCCTTTTCTTCTGTTTCTAATTTGTGGTGCTCAAGCGCCATTTTTTCTTGGCGTGCTTTTTCTTCCATTTCTAATTTCTTGTTTTCCATGTCTAATCTTTCTTGTTTTTCTTTATTTTGCATATCTAGCTTTTGCATGTCCAACTGCAATTGCATTTTCATTTTTTCCATTTCCACCTGAACTTCTAGTTCTTTCAACTTAACTGCATCCCCGATTTCAGTTTTGACCTCTTTTCTCTTGTCCAAAATGGATTCCTCTAAATACTCTTCATCAACCAAAACATCAATTAAGGCATTTTTGATTATTTGTTTTCTGTTGGCTTGCTTTACATCCAATTCATAGTATTTTGCAAATGCTAATAAATCAGGTTTCTTCAACTTATCAAACTTCTCCCAATCTATAGTTTCAAGACACTCTTCTGCTTTGAACTCTGTCATACTGTACTTTCACTTTCAAGACTCAGTATAATAATGTCAACTTTTTTACAGTGTATTTCCCGGACGAGCCCCCAATTTTGTTACGAGTCGTACTTGACTCAAGGCCAAAATCACCTTTTACCCGAACTCACACGAATGCACAACACAAATACACTGTTCGTTTAAGCTAACAAAATCTAAGTCTTTAATTGAAAGCAAGTTTCGTTTGGTACAATATAATGACTACAAATGCACATATACATTAATCAAATATAATCACTCTTTATCTATTTTGTACTTAGCCAGCATTCTTCTTCTTGGTGATCATAAAGTTCTTGTAATGTTCTGGACGACTGATGTAATATATCCCTATTCACTTGACCTGCGACAATCAGCGAAGCCCTTTGTACACTTGCATTGATAACTCCTTGCGTATAAAATCCTTACACGAAAATGGTGTTCTCCAAACACGTTTACAACTCCTTGCGCAATTCTCCTATACTAAACTCCTTGCGCCGTCCTCCTATGCTAAACTCCTTGCGCCGTTCTCCTATGCTAAACTCCTTGCGCAGTTCTCCAAATTTAACTCCTTGCGCTGCTTTCTCCAAACTTGGTGCTATTTCCACCTTTCACACAATATCTTCAGGAAGCAGGACTGCGATGCAGTTGTCCCCACTTATTTTGACAGTTGCGTTGAATCAAAATACCAGACTTCAGCAAGTCGACAGAAGAATATATTTCCTTTCTTGGAAGAATAAAGTTCTTTGACGTATTCTAGATCTTCTCCGACAACACTGGTAAATAGTAGTACTTTGACTACATAAAATATTTCTGGCTTGCAATTTCCTTTCTTTGAAGGAATTGGACTGTAAGCATAGCCCAGATCAACACTATCAACTGTGAATCATTGTTTACATTTTCTTATTATATACCAAGCTTGGGAAAAACCCCATTCTATTCTGGGCAATTTACTGCCTTCACATTATGCTCAATATGGGGAATTCCATAGTCTAAATTATAACATTAACCTTTCACATGACATCACCCTCCTGAGGGGAAATCCCATTACATCACTTCCTGAGGGGAAATCCCATTACATCATTTTCAGGGGTTTTCCAAATATTCCAAATTAGATATGATTCAGCTTGTTTTGCTCAATTTGAGAGGGGAATTCCCCAAAATGTCATCACTCATGTAACTTTGTAAACAAAGATAAATCATCAAATTAAATTACTCAGGGCACATCACAACACTCTCACATACATATTTATATAGCATTTGAATTGTCTAGCTTTTACAATAAGAACAAAATGTTTAGTTGAAAAGTCCCTTCCAAACCTGCCATTTATTTTGATAAACTCGGTATTTTGAATCTTTTAAAAGAATGAATCTTTCCAATTTATGATAATATTCTATTTCCTTCTGAAGAGGGATAAAAGAAAGGGTTGAATTTTGGCATCTTTTTCTGTATATATAAAACTTAGTTAAAATGAGAATTAAATTGATAGCACTATTTAGTTTTCCTAAATCTGTCCCAAAAAGAATATGATTTCGGTTGAATGTGATAGGTATACCGAGTTTTTGTAAACACCAGGTTTCGAGCTGAGACCAAATGGGTTTAACCTTTTTACAATCTGATAAAAGATGAATTATCGTTTCGGGTTCCTCGTTGCAAAAAGTACATATATTATCATTTCTTTTGCCAATTTTAAACATAAATGTATTTGTGGTAAGAATTCCATTTAAAATTCTGTACTGAAACCACCGTAATTTTGTATCCATTGTACATTTAAATGGCAACAAAGAGTATATCTTCCATTCATCATCTGAAAAGCTACTATTTAATTTTACTTCCCATTTTCGTTTTGCTCTTGGTATCTTTGAGGACATAAGTTGTTTACAGATTGATCTGCAACCTTTTTATCTTTTAAAATAAAACTGAAATGAAATGGGATAAACGGCTTAGGAATTGCAATAAATGTAGCGTTTTCCTGAAATAGATGCTTGAAATTACTCTTAATTGCGCAAATTACACTGTTGTATTCCAAAAAATGTAGCCGTAATCCATAATTTGTTTCAATTTCATGAAGAAAGAGAAAACGGTTTTGGTTAACATGGACAAGGTCAGAGACAAAATCAATACCTGCTGTCCGCCATTTTTTATAATTTATTTCTTTACCACCAATCTTAAACCATTCGTTTTCCCATAAACATGATCTTAACACATCATCAATTGTATTAGGATTGTGTTTTTTCTTTACTAGACCAAGATAAAAGAACTTCTTTCCAAAAAACATTTTGGGAATTGTTTGCTACTTTTAGTGTATAATTTGCGCCCTTTTCAAGATCATTAATATGTATACCAGTTAAAATAGAAAAAAAACATCAATCCTTTAGCATCAATACTTCCATTTACAATTCGTCTAATCCATGTACATTTCAGTGCTTCAAAGAATAAATCTACTTTAACCAATCTTAATCCACCTTCAGAATAATCATTTGACAATTGATCTCTACTTATTTTATCTCTTGTACCTTTCCAAATAAAATTATAGATGTTCTTTTGTAAATCTTTTATAAAGTCTTTTGACGGGTTAGGAATTGAAAGAACAAGGTGGTTAAACTTTGGTATCAGTAGGGATTTGACTATAGTTATTCTTCCAAAAACTGTTAAGTTTCTTTTAGACCAATGGTGCATTACCTTTGTCACCGACTGCATAACCTTATCATAGTTCAAATTAACCATTTCAACCAAATTGGTTGAAAATTGTACTCCCAATGCAGAGAATTTTCCGTCTTCAACCCACTTTTGATTTTTATTTGTAATGCCAGGGTTTGGTTTTCTACCTCTAAGTGACCCAATATACACAACATTTGTTTTATCTTCGTTTATTTTCAACCCTGACAAACGCTCAAACAAATCCAGTGTTTTTAACGTTTGAAGTAAACTTTCATTACTTCCATTTAAGATCACAGTCGAGTCATCAGCGTATTGGGTGATTTTACAATTAATATCTTCAACTGTAATACCACATATATCAGTATTTTTTCGGATGAGACAGCCCAACATTTCAGCACAAATTAGAAAGATATAAGGGGACAAAGGGTCCCCCTGTCTGCAACCTCTACCTAAATCGAATTGTTTTGAATTGTTTGAAACATTAATGACGAATACTAAGCGTAAGCGGTGTCATTTTACTTTGTAGTAAAAGATTATTTATTTGCTTATATTAAGTTAATACAGGCTGCCAAAGCTCTAGCTCCGTCCCTGGTGAATATAATAATTATTGAATAAGCAGCAGGGACCGGAAAGAAAAATACATTGGTTTAATGCCTTCCCAGCAAACACAAAAACGTTTTTAAAACGTTTTAAATATGTTATATTTTGAGTTTTGGTTCAGGTAAAAACGTTTTAATAACATTATAACATGTCGGGTTATATAAAGGTCATGAAATCGTTCTAAAACGGTTTTTATGAAAACACACTACAACAATATTTTTAAAATGTTTTCGAAATGTCATTGTAAACTATTTTTGCAAACATTTTTGGCCAAATATTTTGTCAACACTTAAATAACATGTTAAAATATTTGTATCCAGCAAACACAGAAATGTTCTTAAAATGTTTTTTTTTACAAAACGTTTTAATAACATTTAAATGTCGGGTTATATAAAGGTCGTGAAAACATTTTAAAAACGTTATTGTAAATATTTTGGGCAAACATTTTTTGCAAAATATTTTTTCAACCCCAAAATAACATTCTGTTTAGAATGATTTGTACCACGTTTTCAAAAATGTTTTTGGAATGTTATTAAAACGTTTTTATACCCCGACATTTAAATGTTTTCTGTAAAACATTTGCGTTTGCTGTGCGTTTGCTGTGCAACAAATATTATTTAATGTTATGAAAACGTTTTATACCATTAATGTTCCCTTTATATAACCCGATATTTAAACGTTTTCTGACAACCTTTTATAACCTTTTGCGAATGATGTCGAAAACGTTTTGTGTTTGCTGGGTTTATATTAAATTTTAACAAATTAATAAAAGTCATAAAACCAAACCTATTTGACGTCTACTCTAGACATGAGAACAGCTTTGGAGGGGTTTGGTGTAGTGAAGTTTGGCGGTACAAAGATTACTAACCTGAGATACGCCGATGATACCACTCTTATTTGTAGCAGCAGAGTAGAGATGATCAAGTTTTCAAGTTTCAAGTTTTATTTTCACCATCATCATATCATATAGGTAACAAAATATAGAGAAAAGGATGGTAGGACAATCACAAGAGCAAAGCTCGAAAGACGTGATTGCCCTCAGTGCAAAAACGAAAAGACGCCTACAAACAACAGACAAAGACGGGGGTGAAAAACGGCAGACTGACAGTACTAGTGCAGACAGACAAAGACGTTGGCAATGGCATTTAAGGAAAATGGAGAGGGATAGAAGTATGTTAACTTAAGTACAACTTACAATATTATGATACAATTCTGAATACAATATATCTATGAGTATGAAGAAATTAAGTAATCTTTATAGTTGCGTTGAAAAGAATTAGGAGACAAAGCCATTTTGATTACGTCGGGGATAGAATTCCAAAGCAATGGACCCTGCCTCCTAATAGTGTTTCTAGCCAAATCATATTTGAATATTGCAGGACGAAAACAATGGGATGAACGAGTGGAATAACTATGGATGGCCATATTTTTAACGAAGTAATTTGAAAAATTAAACGGCATGTTGTTAATACTGAAATTATACATAAATAAAGCTTTGATGAGTTTATGAATGTCAAAAATATTCAAAGTATTTAGCTGAGAAAATAAAGGCGATGTGTGGGCCAACCAGGTTGAATTAGTACATAACCTGATAATCCTCTTTTGTTTAACAAAAATAGAATTCAAATTACAATTGTTGGGATCTGCCCAAATTATATTACAGTAGTATAAATGAGGTAGAACAAGTGTATTGTACAAGGTAAATAACGTATTACACGAAAGAATATGCTTAAGACGATACAAAATTCCACTATACCTTGAAACAATATTGGTAACATAAGAATTATGAGCATACCATGTAAGAGATTCATCAAGAATAACACCCAAAAATTTTGTATGAGTTACTTTAACAAGTTCAATGCCATCAATAAAAATGCGTGTATTGTGATATGTGCGATTACTATGGCGGTTTTTAAAAATAATATAATTTGTTTTTTTAACATTAAGGGACAACCTATTAGCTTTGAACCAAACAGAAATATTAATTCATTCATTGTTAACAGAACTAATAAGTTCATCGAGGTCCGAATTGGACAAAATAGCATTGGCATCATCTGCATAAATAAAAAAAGACAAATCTTTTGAAGAATACACAATATCATTAAGAAAAATAATAAAAAGAAGGGGACCCAATACCGAACCTTGAGGAACACCGCATTGAACAGTACTTTGATAAGATTTACAATTATTGAACACAACATATTGTTTTCTGTTTGAAAGGTAGCTCCTGAACCACTCCAAGGCCTTTCCACGGACTCCATAATGGTGAAGCTTCTCAATGAGAATATCATGATTGATCGTATCGAAAGCCTTGGAGAGGTCCAGGAAAATACCCAATGTATGGTGGCCTTTATCAAGATGAGAAACGATCTTATTGTATGCCTCTAAAACAGCCATATAGGATGAAAAATTTGTTCTGAAACCAAATTGACTTTGATGAAGTAATGAATGATATGTTAGAAAATTATAAAGTCTCTTATGAATTATACGCTCAAAAATTTTTGAAAACACAGGTAGGATAGAGATTGGGCGATAATTATTACATAAATTGGAGTCTCCAGCTTTAAAAATAGGAACAACTTTGGCATGCTTTAGCTCATCTGGAAAAATTCCATTTGAAATAGACAAATTAAATATGTGAACCAACGGAGCAGCAATCAGGTGTTTGACAGATTTTACAATATCAGGTCTAATTTCATCATGGCCAGGACTAGCACTAGATCTAAGAGAAGCACAGATTTTATAACTTCATTTGTGTCCGTTGGTGTAAGAAAAAGTGAATTTTGGGGCGAAGAAACATTATTCAAAAAGTGATCAAAAGGAATGTGTGCAGATGGAATATTTTTAGCTAACTTAGGACCAATGTTGGTGAAAAAATCATTAAACCCATCAGCAATTATTTTAGGATCGGTAGTTGGAGAGTTATTTTTATATAAAAACAATCAGGAAATGGTTGTTTACGATTCCTTCCTAAAAGATCATTAAGGATCTTCCAGGTTTGTTTGAGATTGTGCTTTTGTTCACTAAGTAAATTACAATAATACATTTTCTTAGAATTACGAATCAGACTGGTAAGAGTATTTCTATAATTTACAAGTAAACGCTTATTGGCATCAGTTGGAAAAGATTTGAATTTACGATATAACTTATCCTTACGACTAATAGATGTTAAAATAGCAGTTGTGATCCATGGTTTATGAGGAATACAATTAGAACTTTGATTCACACGTTTTGTCTTAATGGGAAAACAACGATTATATAAAACAGACAGTTTATCAATAAATAACTTATACGCTTGGCTAACAGATTCCTCATTTAGAACATGATTCCAATTTGTTAATTCAAGGTGATTTGTAAAATAATGAATATTACGTTGAGTAAATGAACGACCATGTTTGGATCCAACAAAATTATATTTCAATGAAATGGAATCAGTAAATTGAAAAATAGGGTAATGATCCGTGATATCAGAGACACATATACCAGACTTAATTTTCTTATCAAAGACATTAGTGAAGATATTATCAAGAATTGTAGCAGAATGTGACGTGATCCTGGTGGGGCGATCTATAAGCGGAAACATATTATGATCGAAAAAGTTTGTAAGGAAATTCTGAATTTTGGAATCAGCTTCGTGCTGTAAAAGGTCTAAATTAAAATCACCCGAAATATAACAATGTTTGTTTTCATTCGAAATAACATCAAGACAATGACTTAAATCAGAGTTAAATAAATCAACATCAGTTCTATGAGCACGATAAACATTACCAATAATAATATTCTTACACTTGGAATTCATGATTTCAATAAAAATAGACTCAGAATGATCAATAACATTAACAGTAGAGTCATGTTGAGCTAGATCAAGATCCTTTCTTAATTTAAAAGAAACCTGCATTTGTTGTTATTTCATTCAATCTTTCTACTTCATTAATAAAGAGCATTGGTATAGGAGTAAATATATTGGTTTCACTATATCTTATTTTGGCCTTGTAAACTGAAAACGATGCTATAATTAAGAGCAGGTTTACAAAATCAAAATGTGAGTCTTTCTTGTTCCAACCATAAATAATATGTTCTAGAGACACGTTCAAATGTGTGTGTGTTGTAATTAACACGCATTCTTTAAAGAACATCCAAAATGATGTATTTTTCCTGCATGATATGAAAAAGTGTTCATAGTCCTCACGACAATTGCAGAAACAGCATTCGTCCGAATTACTAATCTTCCATTTCAATAGGTTTTTCTTAACACGGTATTAGGTTATATAAAAGGTTATATTGAAAGTGTCCAAATTTGTTTCGAATTCTATTTTTTATTTTAAAAGTGAAGATTTGTCTCCAAGATGATTTACTTGTATTACAATTGAAGTGATCTTGCCAATTGGGTCGCATTCTGATGGCATTAAAAGTTTATATATTTGTTTTGTGGATAGCTTTGAAATGTGTAGTTTGGTTTTCCCAACTTGAAATAATCGATCATTGCCCTTTGTTTTGTTGAAATCTACATGATTATTTAAAATTAACGTTTTCCATTCTTTTGGTATTGCTGTCAGTAATGTATGCAAGTTAAAAACATCATTTGGACACCGAACTATTTGTCTTAGCTCAAAAAGAGTTAAAACGATTATTGATTACAATATCACTTAAGTACATTATACCAGCATCTTTCCACTTCTTAAACATAAGCAACTTATTTCTAAATTTTATGTCATTATTGTACCAGATTATTTGATCATGAAGTACTCTTGCTTCGTGTAAAGAGGCATCAGCATTCTTTTTTTTTCAACATAAACCAAGATTTTAGTACCTCTGTGTAGAACTTGGGAATTTTTTCTTTTGTTACTTCCGATACATTAGAGGACTTACATTCCAAATTAAGTACAAAATCTAGGCCTCCTATTTGATTAAACCAAAATTTTGCTATTTTTATCCAAATACCATGATCATTTTCGCAAAGTAATCTTGAAATCCATTTAATTTTTAGAGCTCTTATTTGGCTTTGCAGGTCTATCATTTTCAAGCCACCATATTCCATGTATCCCGGTATCGTTGTTCTTTTGACTTTTTCCCTCAACCCCAAATAAATTGAAAGAGCATTTTGTTTGCTTCTTTTATCACATAATCTGGTACATGTATAGAATATGCACAATATAGTAGTTGTGAAACACCAAAAGTCTTGACAACTGATATTTTACCATAATATGATAGTTTTCTGGCTTTCCATCCGTTCAAAGCAAGTTCCATTTTCTTTAATTTTTCAGACCATATCAATTTATGACATTTCTCAATATCTTTTCCAAAATACATACCTAGACTTTTAATAGGTTGTGTTGACCACGAGATAGTTGTTTGAGGAATGTTAGGGGAACTGTCTCCCAACCAAATACCTTCTGTTTTGTTTTTGTTAAGCCTAATTCCCGCAGAATCACTAAATTTTTCAATTGCTTCCAATGCTTTCACAACTGATGTTTCATTTCTGACAAGTAAAGTAGTATCGTCAGCCAATTGGACTAACTTAATCTCTAAATCAGACTCATTTCCAATTTCGATACCCTGTATTTGCTGGTTTTGTTTAATATCCCCAGATAAAAATTCTACCGCTATTATGAATAAAAGGGCCGAGAGAGGACATCCTTGCCTAATACCTCTGCTGATTGTAAAAGATTCGGATAACCATCCATTTACAGAAACACAACTATTAATGTTACAATATAGAGTAGATACCCATTTTCGGAACTGTTCACCAAAACCCATTTTGATTAAACATTTATCAATAAACGGTATTTCTAGCGTATCGAAAGCTTTTCGAAAGTCAACAAATAATACTGCACCCTCCTGTTTATTATTCGTACAAAATTCTATCGCATCTTCTATCAGACGAATATTTTGGCCACTAAAACGACCCTTCACATACCCTGTTTGCTCCGGATTTATCACTTTATCAAGAACTTTGTGTAATCTCAGTGCTAGAGCCATCGTACATATTTTATAGTCATAATTGAGCAATGAGATAGGACGCCAATTATCTAAATTCGATCTATCACCCTGTACACTCATCAATTGTTAATTCACCTTCACAAAGTACAGAGTCATCTCTTTCTAAAGTGTTGACATGACAATCATTTATATACAAATCCATATCATTTGGGTCAATATCCTCTGATGTATACAAGTCAGAATAGTACTTCGTGACTTCCTTTAGGCTGCGTTCACATAGAAGTATACTATTCGGGTATACGGTGCACGTTTTGCAGGTACACGCGTATAGCTCAAATCGAGCAAGGCAATTTCATAGTACCGGGTCACATAAGGCTACGATCGCATAGAAGTATACTATTCGGGTATACGATGCACGTTTTGCCGGTGCACGCGTATATCTTAAATCGAGCAAGGTAATTTCATAGTACCGGGTCACATAAGAGCTATTCGAAAAGGCCGTATACCTGCGTATAGTTTAGTATAGTGGGAATCGTGCGTGTTCGATTTTAGTGCAGCGTATACCGTCCTAATTTGAAAAACCTAAACCATATGTGGGTAAATTCATTTTTTAATAGATGCACTATCTAATTCTGCACATTATGACACCTCATTGAATGCAATGTGACCTCAAGAAGTAAAGTTACAAGCATTTGATAAGACGAAGAAAATGGGTAACTGACATACTCGCTATCGCTATACGAAATACGCTCATTTCGATCAGGCTGAGTTCACATAGTATACTCCTATATGAACTCAGCCTTATCGAATGAGCGTATTTCGTATAGCGAATACCGTATACTTCTATGTGAACTCAGCCTTAGGATTGGATTTACGCCAGTTACTGTTTTACCATTTTTTATTTTGAGTTCACTTATACACTTTTGAACACTTCTACTTCTTTCTAAGCTTGTGAAATACTTCGTGTTCCTTTCCCCTTCTTCATACCATTTAACCCGAGACCGAATAATAGCCCCTTTTGTTTTTTGCAGGTAATATTTTTCAAGTTTTTCCTTATTCTTATTATATTCATTTGTATTTCTGGTGCTTTGAATGTTTGAATTTAATTCATTTTCACATTGCTCAACAGTGGATTGGAGTCTCAATAATTCTTGTTTTTGAAGTTTTGCTTTAGTCTTACAATAGTCAATAGTGTATGAGCGAATTCTTATTTTACACAACTCCCATTTCAATTGTTTTGATAATTTACATTTTCACCCTCTGTTTTTGCACCTTTAATAACACCTTTTAATTTCTCTTTATACACGGGGTCTTGTATTAATGACGAGTTAAATTTCCAATATCCGGGTCCGTGTTTCTGTCGTAACAAATTCAATTTGAGAGATATTGCATTATGGTCGCTTTTAGGAGCAGGTCTAATGTCTACAGACTGAACGAAATCTTTTACATTTTGTTGTATTAACCAGTAATCAAGTCTTGAGGCTTTTTTGAGTGGTATATTTCGCCAAGTAAATTGTCTTTTTTCTGGATTTTTTTGCCGCCATATATCAATACAGTTTAAGGTTTTTTGCATCTTTTAAAGTTGTTTACATATGTATTTACTTTTAACATTTAATGTATCCAATTTTGAGTCTTGTACACAATTATGGTCACCTCCAATAACAACATTATATTTTGCATTTTTCCTTATCCACCTATGAGTTTTTCTATAAAATATTTCTCTTTGAGATGCTACAGTAGGTGCATAAACATTCACAAAAGTATACTTATCATTACCCATGTTTACATTGACAAGAAGTCTTCGCCCATCTTCAGATTTGTGATAATTTACAATTTCTATATCAAGACCCTTTTTAAACAAAATAGATACACCTCTACTATGTAACGACCCATATGTACTTATTACTTTCCCGCCCCATTCTTGTTCTAAATGATTATTAATTTTATCATCTAAGAATGTTTCTTGCAAAAACACAATACATGCATTCTGATTATTTATCCATTTAATAACACTTTGTCTTTTGATTTTGTTCCTGAAACCCCTCACATTTAGAGATATAAGGTGAAGTGACATTATGATATACAGTCAAGGTGGTTTATTTCTTCTTTTGTCTTGATCTTCTAGAGCGTTGAGGTGACTTTGATTTCTGCTTCCTCTTATTGTTCTCTTTGGGTGACATTGACACAGCAGATATGTCCGACACCTCATTGCTCTCAGTCTCCACTCTTCCAGGTGAAGTCATGTGAATTTCATGTTCTTCTATCTGTGATGTGGTCGAACCTCTTTGTACATCTAGGCTTGAGGTAAGTACTTCAATTTCAGTTTCAGCGTCAATATCATTGTCTTCAACACTGTCAGCTTCAGATCCTGAATCACTAGCTTTTTCTGTGCTTTGTTGATGTTCAAGTTCAGTTTCAAGTTCAGACTTGCGATCTTCTTCTGTCACTAACGGTGCATCACATACGTCCTTTGTGTGACCGAACTCGTGACATGCCTTACACTTGATCGGTTTGTCACAGTTTGATTTGTAGTGCCCTTTTTCCAGGCAGTTACTGCAGGTTGCATTTGGATTAGGTTGGCCTACATGCCATATGCGTGCTTTGTAGCCCTCAATGTCTATGAATCTTGGTAAATGTTTCTCCAGCGGTTTCACGTACACCCGGCGTGTTCCATTAAGGCAGTTTGTTAACTTTCCATTCACTCGCAATTTTTCCCTCACAGGTTCACCTATGGTTTCTATCGGCCATTCTGGACCAAGAGAGTTTTTGAGAGCATTTACTACGTAATCATCAGGATACTCCAGTGGTACCCCTGAAAGCTTAATGCATAAACTGTTCGGGCGTGGTGGTCTTGATGGGTTGGTTTCACACAATTCCACATGTCGACCACGAACCCCGGCCACGAACATTAATGCCTTCAGCTAGTAGTAGTATTATCGAGTTCGCACGATCCATAAAGTAAATCCGCCATAGTCCTCCTGTGCGTTGTATTCCAGTAATATACTGATGTTGTATCACTTTATCAATCGCTATAAACAGCTCTTCACCGGTGATGTTATCAGTATCAGTCACCATATCTCTGTTCTTAATGAAGAGTAACTGAGGTTTAGGCTTACGCCCGGGGGGGGGGGGGTACTCAGTACAAATGACCATACGGGGACGTGCCGCAAATATGGGTAGCATTTTCAGCCTTCTGGTATATCAATGACCCCCTTTCCAAAGCCTATTTTGGTATATGAATGGGTCCTTTTTTCATTTTTTTCTCAATTTTTTCGGAAAAAAGCCCAATTTTTCCTTAATCTAGCCAAAATTTTCAAAATTCTCCCAAAATTTATAAAAACTAAGACAATTTTGGTTAAATTTGGCCGAAAAATTTGACTTTTGGTATATAAATGGGTCCAAATTTTTTTTTTTTTGGTATATTTATGGGTCCACTTCCAAAATCTCAGCGGCACGTCCCTACCAAAACCAAACTTGAGTACCCCCCCCCCCCCGGGGGGGCTTACGGCTGTCTGTGGTCTGAGGTGTACTGGTATTAGCCCCGGCTGTATCGGCCGCCTCGTTGGTTACGCTACCGTTCAGAGCTCCCGCGTAGTTTGACCTGTGTTGTTCTCTTTGTTCGGGCGATGTCATTTTGGCGACTGGTTTTAGTTCCTAGAATCACAATATTTCCCACGAAATTCTAAATCAAAATGATCACCAACAGTCTACAAGTCTAAATCTTCAAAAATATTCACTATATGGCTGGATAAAATCCGATTTTAAAGATATTTCTGTAGTATTTTGTGGAGCGATATCGAAGTCACGTCCGTAGTGTTGACACACGTATCGGTTGTTTGATTTGTTGTTAACGGAGTGCCAGGTGACATCTGCGTACTCAAGAATAGGGCGCACATAACTTTTGTACACAGTAATTGGTTCTCCATCATTGAAACCATTTTGTTTTCCAGCAGTTTTAGCATATACAACTTTTGGTTGGACTTCTTTGTTATTTCATTAACATTTTTGTCCCACTTCAGGTCATTTTGAAGGTAACACGGTTACATGGTTAAGGGGCTTACTAGACTATGCCATAGTCGAATTTTGATTTAAAAAATATGTTATTATTATTTAATCATGATGAACGCATTCCGTTGAACTCAAAATTTAATATACTGATGTTTATTAAACATGTTAAAATTAAAGTGCTCAATGGTAAAATGGTCATAAAGAGTTTATATAATTAGATTTTTAGTGACAATAAAAGTTATTGAATGCAACATATCTTGTATAATTATAATGGCTCACTTTAAAAATACTAAACAATTCTGATTTTTGAATCTACCAGTTTATTGATCACGAAAATTCGACTATGTACTTTGACTTTTAAGCAGAACTTTACCCCGGGACTTTGGTCTCTAAAACACACTGTCAATCATACTTGTTTATCAATCCAATGCAACCACAAGTACTCAGCATGGTAGTATTAGAGTATTAGACGCGCTAAATGTGCGTCCATGCACCACTGAGAGATTAACTTTCGCGTCACCACAAACGTGCCGCAAAATTCCATAGATTGTTATGTACGATGTAGTCAATGGTAATAGCACGTGCCCGGAGGATTTAAACAATAGCGAGATCTGGGCGACCAATCACAAGCCAGATCCATTTAAAGATGCATTACATCATGGCCAATTTTAGTTAAAAATGTTAACCACAAGTCAAAGTATTAAAGTAGTCCACTTGAGAAGCTAACAAACAGAGGGAGTATGGTGACTGAAAATATCAGATGTGAAAATCTATCTATTGCACACACATTAATACAAAACAGCGTTTTATGCTTAAATGTAACTAATAGCCAGAGTATGCAAAATGGGCAAGTGGACAACGGAGAAGTCTAGGGGCTTACCAGCTATCTTAAGCTCAATAGGGGGCTGTGGTTCGTTTTTTAAACAGACCTGGATGGCCTGACACTTGCTAGGGTTCAAGCAAAGCTTGTTTTTGTTTGTCCACTCAGTTAACTCGTCCAGTGTATCTTGAAGCTTGCTTGGTTGTGAATACGGACAGCAAGTATCAGGTCATCCACGTACGTCCAACAGTTGATGCTTGCATCTTTTGTCTGCACTGCACCATTAATGATAATCTGGAAGCCAATAGGGCCGAGTTTAGTCCCTTGTGGGAGGGCATAATTTAGAACTTCAAACTCGGAGAGTGATTGATTGTAGCGGACACATTGAATACGGTTACTGACAAAATTACATATTAATCAAGGAACGATAGCTCTGCGGACTCCCAAGTGGATAAATTCCTCAATGAGGATGTTGTGGTCTATCATATCGAACGCTTTGGAGAAGTTCGTCAGAACCACCGTTTCCACATTGTTGACCTTGTCAGCACCTTGATGGAGGAGTTTGACCAAGTACCCTTGATATTACCAAACTGTTGGAGGTTAATTTTGTTTTCGATATCTTCCAAAATCCACTTAAAGGGGCATTTCGTGATCCACAGCCTCATCCCCCACTTTTCCCAAAAAAGTTGAGATTTTTACACCACTGGATACCTCTGGCTACATAATGTTTATGTACCAAATATTTCTTGCAGATTAATTCGTTTAGCAAAAATATCGCCAAATTTGAATTTCGTTCTGGTGCACCAGAACGAAATTACAACACATTGTCTATGGAGCAGTGTAATACACATAATCATACATAACTCGCAAACGCAAAATCGGAATCAACTGACATTTTGGAAATAAGCTTTTTTCGTGGATATCTACTGAAAAATGTCATAAAAAGAGGATGCTATGATCACGAAATCCTCCTTTAACAACAAAATTAATTCTTTACCTATTTTTGACAAAACATCAGTCAAGGAGACAGGTCTATAGTTTCGGACTCCCAAGTGGATAAATGCTGGTGTCAGCACATCCTTTAAACCGAAGAATAACCTACGTAGGTCCCTTGTCTCCCCAAAGGACAAAACTGAACAAGAAAAAAAATGGTGTTGTGTATAGCATCCCGTGCAAAGACTGTGACTCCCTATACATTGGTGAATCTGGACGCAAGCTCGAAAAGAGGCTAACAGAACATAAATCCAAAGCACCCAGTTCCAAGTCAGCAATTAAGGAACATATTGACAGGAGCAAAGGGCACCAGATTGACTGGGAAAACGTAAAAGTGTTAGAGAGGGGGTCTAAGGATTTCCCTCGTAGGGTCTTGGAAGCCATCCATGTCAGAACCAAAAGACCCAGACTGAACCGTGACAAAGGGTTAGACATTGACCCTGTTTGGGACAACCTCCTGACCCCCCCCCCCCCGGAACCAAGGGGGCGCCACCACATCTTCAAGTTTGACGTCATCTACATCTATGACGTCATCGGAGGTGTTCCAGCAACATCACTAGTGTTGTGGCGATATATTATTTTATATCCCGTGCCTTCTATTTTTATTTATTTATTTAATCAAAATTATGGTGTCATTCACCCCGAGTGAGATCACTCTCTCGTATCATTTAGATTAGACTATCGTTAAACGTCACAATGGTCTTTTGTAAACGAAAGTCTTGTGGACGACACAAACGGATGTTTAATTGTAGTCTGTGGCAGTCACTCAGAGGCATAACACCTCTCCATAAACTCTCCGTGTGCGTCAAGATTTGAACACAACTTCTTAGTTTAGAGCGAGAACAATTCTCGCTAATTATTACTTGATAGTGGAGTTTGTTCTACTCCTAGTTCACTTGTTAGTTTTAATATAAAGTTTCATACCGAATGAAGAAGATGTAGTAAGTAATAAATATAACTTAATTATCAGCAAATTGTGGTTTTGATTGTCTTCATGTTTGTGTGATAATACTCGTGCTTGGCTGAATCTGAAAGCCTAAATAAGTCCCTGGTTGAACCTCTAGTTCTATGAAGAACTTTATATTAGCGCCCCTACTCATGCCAAATCTACGATGAAGAGCCGAGGAACAGAAGTACCAATCAGAGAGACTAGCCGAGACGAGTGAACCAAGACGCATCTACCAAGCCGTGTGATTATTCCCTGGTACCTACCTCGCCGGCTAAAATATTTAGCGAGTCCTATTCCCAAAGTTCTTTATTAGACTAGCAACAACAAATCTTCAGAGCAATAACATCCGCTGAAGACGTCGGTTGAAAGCGCTCCAGTGAGTGAAATTTGAGTAGCGTAGAAGTCTAAAATTGCTTCCTAGGTCTACGTTTGTCGACCTTGTGAGGTTTTATGTTGGGGATCGGGACAACGTGGATTGGTAGCCTGAAGATTACGAACCCTGTTTGCATAATTATTGTATAGCACTCTTAATTTCAAGTTGTACCTTGTTACGCAGCTTCTTGTACACCCCATTGTTACATGTTGAAATGGCAGGCTAGCTGCTATTTTGACAAGATTTTAAATTTTATCTGACATCCAGGGGTTATTATTATTATGAACCTTTACTGTGGTTAAAGGGAAGAATGCATCTAAAGCACCATGGAGAGACTCATAGAGAGCATCAGCTTTTTGCTGTGTGTTGCTGGCGTACATTTGTCCAGTCTTTGTGCTGGATCTAGTTACCAAAAACACGATGAAAATTGCACGTTTTTACAATTTGTTAGCCAATGAAGTCCATTTCCAAACACAAGAATGTTTTTAATCGTTATAAAGGTATTAATAACGTGTTTTGGTTTTGGCTTTTAAAACGTTTGATATGAAAAGCACGCTAATATTTTTGAAATGTTGTTGTAAAATATTGTGACTCACATTTTGGCGAAAATATTTTATCAGCACTTAAATAACATTATGTTCATATGTTTTCCAACAAGTTTCACAAATGTGAATACCCTTTTAATAAACTTTATGTAACCAATATGTAAACAATATCTGTAAACAAAAATATGATTCCTGGGATTTATTTTATGACGTCATAACGACATTACGTGGAATGCTTGTTTTGGTATCACTGGATAAGAGGAGACACATATCTATCCATTCATAGATATTTAAGCGTAAGGAGCGTTGCGATTTCAATGTATCCATTAGTACTAAAAGAATAGTATGGGCTTTAAAGCTGTTTATAAACATCTCAAAAAAAGTAACTAACCCCCCTTAAATAATGGCCATTATTCAAAAAGGGGCTATTGTATTACAAATCTATAAAATGCGTTGAAAGCAGAATTTATTTTTGCGTATTTTGACACCTCATTTGACACGATAGCCCAGAAAACAATATGCACTTACATACAAATTTTCACAATACAAAAACACTCAGATATCATTACACAGATTTCCTTCCATTACACTGAATACAAAATCAATGCAATTTACTGCAACTTTCAAATCTTGGGTTACATTGATTTAAATGTACGCTATGACGTCAATATTTTAGTCAATTGCTACAAATGAGGTGTCAAAATGTGCAGAAAAGAATTCTGCTTCTAACGCATTTTTCAGATTTGTAATGTACAATTACCGGCTTTTGAATAATGGTCATTATTTAAGGGGGGTTAGTTACTTTTTTTGAGATGTTATATCTTGTAAGTTACCTTTTCTTTAAATCCGCCTCTGATAAGGGTATTAATATAGAATTCAAGAAATGCGGTTTACATCCCTCCTGGCAAAGCGTGTATTCAACAATACCTTGGTAAAACCACGAATAAAATATATATAAGCAATAAAAACAATATTTTCAAGAAGACACGTCAATTTTACATGACAAATTACTCTTTTTAACATTATAAATATCATTTACAACACACCGACACATCACGAAAATATTGTGACAATCTTGTTATGTCCTATACAACAATTAATACAGTGTAATTACGTACTCATTTACCATTTAGCAAGCTCGCCGAGACGTCACGAAGACACTGGGACAATCTGACATGACCAGTAGCGTAGCGCAATTGATATATAGCTGAAATAAAGTGTTTTCAAACGCTGTTAACACGTAATTTGATTTTGACGTCACCTTACAGTTGATTAAAAATATGTGTAAGAAAAGGGAGAGATAGAGAGATTGTATCAAGAGAGAGGACAGCTTTGATGTAATTTTATATGCGATACTATTTTTCACCCATTTTCAATTAAAACATTTTTCCTTCTTCTTTCAAAAATGTATTTGATACACTGATTTAGCTTACAACAGTCGCTAAATAAGATAAAAGATATCAAGATAAAAGAAATATACCACAGTTGCAGACAGCGCGAAAATTATATTCTGCAAAAATTGTATAGACCAACAATCACGATGTAGCCTACACGTCTTGTACAGGAATAGCGATATAAAATCGACGTACACAAATTATTCGCTCACATAATTTGATGTAGTGCTAAGCAGACATGCCGTTATTGAGACATATCCACGACTACGTGTAGATGTATACAACAGGGAGTTAGTCGAGGATTCATTATCAATTCATTTATTGTGGATCTATTTTTCGAATAATTTGATACACAAAAAGTAAGTAAAATGTTTTGTTTTTATCCATTTTTAACGTTTTATTTTAATTTTTATCATGTAGGCTAATTTTCTCGTTCATTTTCAATTTCCTTGGCGCTTCCAATTGAGACAAGTTATCCATTAACTGTATTATATTCATACACATTTTTCGGAATATCTTCATTCAGTGGTGTAGCCACAGGATGGGGGTAAATGGGGAAGCTGTCCCGTCCTCTCACATTTTGGGGTGGCGGCCGTCATTAAATGTGAGGTTTTATGACATTTCTGGCCCATTTTTAACCATTTTCGTCCACTTTTGCCCTCCCCGAAAAAAATGCCTTCGCTACTGATTTTTTTATGGTCATTCTTCTTTATCTGTTTCGTTTTCTGATATAATATTCTAAGCCTAATCTCGAATCAAATAGGTCAATGAATATTCTCATCTTTATCTATAATGTTCTTATCTCCTTCAATTCATGTTTGTTACATTTTTCATTCCTGTTGACGTATAGGGGGCCTACATTTTAAATTAAGAATAATAAGCAATTGAAGCGTTTTTTGTTGTTGTTATTGTTGCTGTTTTTTGTTGTTGTTGTTTTGTTTTTGTTTTGTTTTGTTTTTGTTTTGTTTTTTGTTGTTTTTTGTTGTTTTTGTTTATAATAAACCACATGCTATTAAATTGGTATCATAAAACTGTAACTGGACTCACGCTTTTGAATTTGCTACCAGAGCTGTCAACTGTTTGGAATTGCTTGGCGTGAGACACTGTCGAACAGAGGCGTATCGACATTTGCCGTCTACAATGTTCATTTTGACCTATGATTATTTGAGCCACGGCGCTCGAGAATCTGAAAAGCGGGGGTAGTGACAACAAATTATTTTATTATTTTACTCATTTCTTCTTCTTCTTCTTCTTCTTCTTCTTCCTTGGTTGTGCAGTCCTCATATAGATGAGTATCAAACGCACTGCATTTGCCAGCTTTATGCGTGAGATGTACTACCTAGGCGTGAGATTATAATACCTTGGCGTGAGACCATGAGAAAATGACCCAATGCGTGAGACTCACTCCCAATGCGTGAGAGTTGACAGCCCTGTTTAGCAGGGCCGGATTTACCATAGGGCCAGATCATGGGTCCGGGCCCAGGGCCCTCAAATTTTGGGGGGCCCCAAAAATTGCCCTATGCTGTGTGCATCTTCCATTTTAGCCGAAAACACCATGTTTTGGGCCAAAATAGTGAACAAAATTGCGCTCACTGGCCTATTATATAGCAAAATTCAGCTTCATTTGGGCCTAAAAAAGTAGTCTAAAATTGAAAAATGTTCACGCGCTTCTCGCGCAAATGTCCTAGTAAAATCTAAAGTTGGCTACTTGAGCACATGCTTTCCTCACGGTGCGTTTGGGGCCTCCAAATTTAGGCCTGGCCCAGGGCCCCAAAAAAGGTAAATCCAGCCCTGCCTGTTTGCTACGGTATCACAACTCAGGCCCACTGTTGGGCAGGGCTGGATTTACCTTTTTTGTGGTATAATTTACTATGCCTGCAATCATAGGTTGAATAAAATGCCGCTCTTTTCAGAGATACTAATCTAACAGGTGCGAGTTATCAGCATGATATGACTATTCTATAGACGAATCCCACGAGCCAAGTGATGGTCAGAATTAAGTCGGCCATGACTGGGTCCCCGGCGCATCAAACTGGTGTTGTGATTACCCAATTGGGTGGATTAAAGCCGCTTAGAAATCGATGTTATGTTTTATGGTGTTGTAAACTTTCATCATTCTATTGTCTACGTGTAACACGGGTGATGAAATGCAGTTTAAAATCCCCGCCAAGGACGCATCATTTCATATTTTAGGTGGGATATACACTACGGGGACCCAGCTATGACTGCCATTGAGGTGTAGGAATGCGTGAAATGGGATTCGTCTATAGAATAACGATCCAGGTCTTTATCCCTGCATGCTCTTTGACATGGCTCAGTGCACAGGTACCGCGTAAACGTACTAGTGCAGTGCGATATATTCAAAAATTGTTTTAACCTATTGCTATGGTAGTTAATCCTGTTACTTCTACAGCGAATATAAATGTCTGTCCACGTTGGTGCTATGCCTCCTTTAACTTTGCTTTTCAATCCATACCAATATGAACCAATGTATATTTTGTACGTGAACACACCAAGCACACTTGTGCGTCAATGATGATGGTCATTAGAGCGTTTTTGACCCCACGTAATTGGCTTTTAATTAAGCGAAGTCGAATTAAAACTAAATTGTCAATGGGGAGAAATTTTTGGCCAGGTGTAAAGATGGGAGTTTTTTCCCCCTTGTGTATAATATGGGTTAAGCCGTTGATCCACTTGGAGTTATGCACACCAGTGATTTCAGATATGCGTTCACCCATGTTAAAACAGGTGCATGGTTATAATGCAATCATAATGGTTTTGTTAAATGTTTTTGTTGTTGCTATGATGCAACCAATCACTTGGCATAATTGTAGCTGGTCAAATGCAAATGGGTTTTTGACTCATATCATGTTTTATCATCGAGAGATCAACTTCTATTGAAAAATGGTTAAAGCATCTATGGCTAAATAGCTACATGTCAATATAAAACAGTGGCATGTTTAATGCTTGCATTCGCTCTATGGCAATGTATATGAATCTCCCAACAGGATATTAACAAAATGGCAACAGTAAAACAATCAGCAGAGTGATCAGGGTATCGAGTGCAAGTAGAATGTTACATAGATTGTGATTGTAAAGCAGGACGGGCGTCATCATGGTGGAATCTTTGTCTTTCGGCGGTATTGAAGAGACAGAGGACTTGAGTAGGCAAGTTATGATTAATCTGTTAATTATACTATGAAATAATAATGATAATAATAAATAACAGAAATGGCAATAAGGAGGATCACCATGAAGGACAGCGATTAAGTTATACGGGTAACATACATGTAGCAAAAGATTAAGCAACTATTATACTTATCTCGTATCGTTTGAAAATTTTATTAAATGTAAGCCTACACGAATATAACATCTATACGCGTATAACATCTAAGCAGTGCCAAGAAATGAGCGCGTAAAGGCATAAGATAGGAGGCGAGTTAATTAAAACATTAAATAGTGCCAGCGCTGGCATTTCAGTTGATCGAATAATTATGAATAATATGAATTAATATTATTATGTGGTTAAATAGATTAATTTCAAACATGCTCAAAATACACGCGAGCACATGGTATGTGTAAGACGGAGGGCAAGTAGTAGGACCTATGGTACCTTCTGTACTGGGGGATCAAATTATATACAAATGCACGGTCAGATTCATCTTCGAGTTATTGCGAGTTGATAGAGTACGTAAAAAACCAGAAATAGTATCACACAAGTTCGAATTAATGTCGCTTCAGATTGACATGGTTTCGTCAAAAAATAATAGGCCTAAACACGAATATTTCAGGATATAAAAGTTGTATTAATTATAACTAGCGGGGAACAAATTTAATTAAGCAACAAATGGTAGGGTCAAGGAGGTTATACTAAATTCATGCTTCTATTACTAATGCAAAACAGAATAACGAAAAAGGAAAACTATTGTTTATCAAGGGAGATAGACCAGCTCTATATAATGGCAGAGTCGAGATCTTATCAAGTAAATGGAAAAAAAAAAAAAAAACCTGACATCTGAATAATATAAGAAACTAGCCAGATTAACAATAGATGTGAACAATTGCTGTACAAACGGGAAGTAAAGAAGGCCAACAAGAAAAAAAAATAAAATCTTATTTTCTGGAGGTAAACAAATTGGGATGGTTGCTTAGGAAATAAAGAATAGGCCTAAAATAAATATAAAAATAATAAGCATACCAGATACAGTAATAGCATCTACGTGTATTTAGTGGATTGAAATAAAACACATTTGTATAGGTAATTATAGATATAATATAGATATGCAGTAAAATATATAAATAGTCCTTCAAATATGTATACATAGATTAGTAACAAGGTAGAAATGACCGATCAAAATTCGTGGATCTGCATTATACAATTTAATATAACAATATCAAATAATACATACAGGTAATATAATGGAAAAAAAAAAGTAATTAAATAAATGGAAGTGAGTATAATTATTAGGTTTAGGCCTAATATCAAAAATTTATAGTTTACATGCGTTTAAAGAGATTCTTTTGGGTGGTTGTCAATTAATACCAGTTATATTGAGTTAGTGCATTCACACAACTCCATCGATGGTTTAGGACGTTTGGAGTGCAAGTATAGGGTAGCGAGAGGCCTAGTTAAAAAGAATGAACAAAAACTGTCTTGTACAATGGTAAAATATGAGAACCTTTAAGCTTATTACAGTGTTAGCAGATACCTTATGTACTGGCTAAAATATGGAACATAGGCAGATCACATGACCAGGTTAGCAATATTGGAATATATTCGTATCATAGGCAAGAAATATAAATTTGAGTATAGGCCTATACTAAAAAATGTGAACTTATGTAGTTAGGCATTCATTTATATGTGGTATTAGGCCTATAAAATATGCTGACACATCAAATATGCAAAGGTATATAAATGTAGGCACGAGCAAGGAATACATGATTGTATAAAGTAGATGAGAAACAGGTTGATTTTAAAATAGAACAAAATAGGAGGAGCAGTAGATGAGGAAGCCATAAATTGCATAGTGCGTTCTGATGTTGACCCCCCCCTTTACATGATAGTTAAACAACTAATGCAGTAAGAGAACAAAACAAGTAGAAAGGGCGAAGGTTACGTTTGCGAGTTCATATATGCATACAATGTTAAACAAATTGATAACAAATAGGCGTTTCAAAAATAAAAACAAAGAGTAGGCCTATATTTACAATTATAGGTGCAGCTAGATGTATATCAAAGAAACATGGCTGAACAGACACCAACAGACAAATCATATCTCCATAAATCATAAAACAGTAGTATAAGACATACAGTGTATAGCATCAGTCGTCTCTTGCTGTGTATTTTTGTTTCATTTCAGAAATTCATAGTGCTGAAGTTGTGGAATTAGCGTACTTGGTGGGATATGGCAAAATGTGTAGTGGACATCATGCATGGTATACAGTTCAGTCTATAACAAGCGACAATGGGCGGTACCTCACAAGGCAGAGCTCCTGAACTCAGGGAAATTAAAACAATTTCACGCATAACGCATGAACGCTTGGATCAAACTGCGGAGGATATCAGCATTCAAGTCTAAGGCCTACAAGAAGTTAATAATACCGAAGTTCTTGAATAACATACCACTGAAGATTATAATACGAACATGAATAATGATGAACAAGGTATGGCAAAACGAAGTTCCTAAGCTCATCGAAATTAAAAACAATTTCATGCATGAACACTTGGATCAAACAGGCATTAAGGCCTACAATGTACAGCTCATACTACTACTACAATATGGGCTTAAGGACAGACGCGGTATTGGGGTCGAAGCAGCCAAAATATTGATTTCGTTATCTAAATCAATATATCATGGAAAAATAACACGTTGATGTTTTGCAAAAGTACATTCTACAAATCATATACCGTGAAAACGTGCCGGATTATTGTATCGTTGTTAAGGAGTTGGGTACGTTTTACAAAAGTGTTGTTGTTTCAGCAATCTTTACAACATAACTCAAGAAGTGCACATGACCTACTAAAGTAGGCCCTATATCTGTGATAATTAAATTCTTCAACACACTCGCTATGAAATGATGAATGCTATTTTTGCAAAAGCCCATCCACCAGTTGCAAGATGCTGTGAACTACCAAATCGGAACGGCCGGAGGTGCAAATGTGTCTCAAATGTGCAGCAATTATACGTGCTTAAGTGATGTTGTAAACCGTTAAAATCGAAGGACAGTCGATAAATGTATAATATTAATAGCCGCATCAACGCCGCATCATCAACATAATTGTCAGGGGTGTGTCAGCATGGAATTGGCATTTGATGAAAACTCAGATAACAAAACTTGAACCAATGCAAGTAGTTTGTAGTCACAAAACAAAATCAAGCAACCTTTTTCAGGAAATGGCATGATCATCACCAGAGTTAAACAATGTCCACAAAAGTACAATGAACTGCAAGTACACTACAGGGTTAAGCAGTCTTAAGATACATTTAATTGTTTTCCCTGGGGATACAAATTGAAACTTAATTTGTCAAATGCATAAAGCCAGTAGGTAACATAACACTCTTACTATGAACTTGACAGTTGGCAAAGGCGAAATGATAAACCAAGTTCATGAAAGAAAAATTGTATATAGATCCTGTATGGAAATCCTTGGTAAATATTGAAACGATACACGCTGCAATTGGAAGGTTTTCCTGCTTTTATCCCACGAAGGTTTTGATTAGGTTTTTCTACGTTCCAATTACATCTATTCGGTATCAGTGACAGTATTAAATCCAACAGATTGGTATGGGAATTTGTAATTGTATGAATTCAAAGTATGGGTTTAATTTAGTCAACAATTATTTGAAAAGCCGTTAAGAAAGATAAAATATACAGTAAAGCATTTAGCCACCCAATGCTCAAAATCAGTTCTCGAGGTGCTAACCGCTTAACCCACAAGTAATTTAGGTATTATGTTGGGCAAACTTGTGGCAGTCTAAAGTCACAATCATCAACTTATGCTCCACAAGTTGAAAAAAAAAAAGTATCATCCTATATTAAACTGGATAGTGCCAGCTAACTTCAGGCTGCATGTTTCACATGGCATCCTGGAATATTGAATCATTGAAATTGAAAAAAAAGGGCGGGGGTTAAGCAACTTCCTTCTGAAATGAAGGAACTTGTTTGGCAGTTATTTTTCGGCTTTCAATGATATTATGCATTAATTATATGCATTTATGACAAATCATGGCAAATGACATGATCATTATTTGAAATCTGCATAAAGTTGGAATTGGGTGTTATAAAATACACTTTGAGGCTTTGGTAACTTGTGCCCTTAATTAGTGCAAATTATGGTCATGTTTGGCTTTGGGGCATTTACCATAGGGAATAATATGTGCCCTGAAATGGCTGCGGATTATGGTCTTGTCCGGGTCAAGGGTCACTTTCCCATGGAATCTAGAAGTGTGCCAATTGGCGAATATTTATGGTGAACAATGGTAACTTGTGCCCTTAATTAGTGCAAATTATGGTCATGTTTGGCTTTGGGGCATTTACCATAGGGAATAATATGTGCCCTGAAATGGCTGCGGATTATGGTCTTGTCCGGGTCAAGGGTCACTTTCCCATGGAATCTAGAAGTTGTTAAATTAATAACGTCATAAGAAATAATGTGCCTTCAAATACGCGCAGATTATGGTCATGTCTGGTGTCGAGGCATTTTTCTTTGGTATGAGATACTTAAGAAATCCCATAGAGGATATTCTTTATATATAAATAAACCAAATGATCTCTCGGTTGGTATAGAACATGACCACCACAAAATTGTGTTGTCTCCCATGCTTGTTTTTGAGTCCAATGACAATGGCTTTTAATTAAGCGAAGTCGAATTAAAACTAAATTGTCAATGGGGAGAAATTTTTGGCCAGGTGTAAAGATGGGAGTTTTTTCCCCCTTGTGTATAATATGGGTTAAGCCGTTGATCCACTTGGAGTTATGCACACCAGTGATTTCAGATATGCGTTCACCCATGTTAAAACAGGTGCATGGTTATAATGCAATCATAATGGTTTTGTTAAATGTTTTTGTTGTTGCTATGATGCAACCAATCACTTGGCATAATTGTAGCTGGTCAAATGCAAATGGGTTTTTGACTCATATCATGTTTTATCATCGAGAGATCAACTTCTATTGAAAAACCCACCCTCCACACCCAATAAATGTACATGTATTAAGTGCAAGTAAAGTAACAGCGAGTCACGTATAAGTTAACATGTTTTAGCGGAAAATTAGTAAGAATAATCAATTGGTCATAAGTTTTACACAACTGTCAAAACATGTTTAATGCTAAATTATGCGGCTTAAATTTACACAAGCATTAAATTAGTAAGAATAATCAATTGGTCATAAGTTTGACGTAACTGTGAAAACATGTTTAATGCTAATTTATGCGGCTTAAATTTTCACAAGCATTAAATGTTTTATCAGAGCGTTAAACGTTTCAAAGTTAATCATTTGAAACAAAAATACCTTAAGAAATGTCAAATATTCACAAAATGAGTTAAATTCGAAGTCATGCATAACAATATAAGAATTGAAGTAAATATTAACAAGCCGTGCAGGCTTAGTGGAAATTAAGTTAATGCCTTAACATGTTTAATAGAACATGTTTATCATAATAAGTGGGGACACGGATAAGATAATAACTCGCAAGTCAGCAAGTTATTATAATTTTGAATTCAAGTTCAAGTCTTAAAGCTTCCACTTCTATATACTTGAGCCTTAAACACTGCATATAGCGGTCGTGTTAAACTATGAATGTCTCCAAGCGCAAAACACTGGAGAAAAATGGTTCACAATGTAAATAGAGAACTAGCTGTATAGAAATAAGATAACAAGAGTCAACAAATTCAAAATAAGTCTGATATGACGTTGAATTCATAGCAAATTCTGAAGTCTGAGAATTTGTATGCTAAATAATTCCACAAAAAGAATGTTTCTGTCGGCATCAAGGAGGCACTTTATCATAAAATCAAAAAGTAGAAGAAGAAACACTTTACCACATAATCAAAAAAATAAATAAATAAAACCAAAACAACCAAAAATGGTTGTTGACCACGTTGGCGTTAAAGACACAAGCCAAGTATGTGACTGTATGTCACCAGTTTCCTAGGCAGGGTGGTAAATACTTGCAATTAACTGTGCCAAAGATGGGAAATAAATATGTGAAATAAGTGAAGCAAAACTTTTCATGTCTATAAAAGAAGACGCATATGTGCAGTTATTTTTCGGCTTTCAATGATATTATGCATTAATTATATGCATTTATGACAAATCATGGCAAATGACATGATCATTATTTGAAATCTGCATAAAGTTGGAATTGGGTGTTATAAAATACACTTTGAGGCTTTGGTAACTTGTGCCCTTAATTAGTGCAAATTATGGTCATGTTTGGCTTTGGGGCATTTACCATAGGGAATAATATGTGCCCTGAAATGGCTGCGGATTATGGTCTTGTCCGGGTCAAGGGTCAAGGGTCACTTTCCCATGGAATCTAGAAGTGTGCCAATTGGCGAATATTTATGGTGAACAATGGTAACTTGTGCCCTTAATTAGTGCAAATTATGGTCATGTTTGGCTTTGGGGCATTTACCATAGGGAATAATATGTGCCCTGAAATGGCTGCGGATTATGGTCTTGTCCGGGTCAAGGGTCACTTTCCCATGGAATCTAGAAGTTGTTAAATTAATAACGTCATAAGAAATAATGTGCCTTCAAATACGCGCAGATTATGGTCATGTCTGGTGTCGAGGCATTTTTCTTTGGTATGAGATACTTAAGAAATCCCATAGAGGATATTCTTTATATATAAATAAACCAAATGATCTCTCGGTTGGTATAGAACATGACCACCACAAAATTGTGTTGTCTCCCATGCTTGTTTTTGAGTCCAATGACAATGCTTGCTTCCGTCCGTGGCTAAATTTATAATTGTTAAATTGCAGCTATTTGCAACCAAACATTCGATGAAGCAGATTGAATAATGAGTATACTAGATGAAAGTATTCCGAATAGTCTGAACCCGGCTTTAATCTTTGCCAAAACTGCCATTTTTATACTGGAATATTATAAATTATTGCATTATAAATTACTTAAATAGCCTGCGTGAATCCTTAACTGTTTTATTTCTGTGTAGCTGTTGGGGGTTGGGGTGGGTTGGGGTGGGTGGTTGGGGTGGGTGGTTGGGGTGTGTTGTAGTGTGGTAGGTGTATCTTTTCCGTTTCACCCCCATTTAACCTGTCGTTTTCATTTCTTAATCTCTGTTTTTACCATCTCCTCCTTTGTAGTTAATGCAGTTAATTCTCTCTTCGCAGTATTCGTACTATTGCTTATATTTTCAAGTTTGCTTATAATTTTCCCATTTTAATATGTGATACAAGCATCCTTAGTCAGAATTCACAGCTCAATGCAAAATACAAATGCGACATTGTGACAAAGAATGATAAGTAAAAATATGGATGACCTCCACTATAGCTGTAAGTCATAATGAGCCATTACAGTTGGCCTTGACGTTGTGATTTGATAAAGGTTGATATTTTCATTCTATTATTACGCGTTCCATTACGGTGTGTAGCGCTTAATGTAAATTCGGGTAGAATTCGAGATAAAATCAATTTTAATAATTTTATTCATTATCATTGTTAGTAAAATTGAAGTCACATTAAAAAATTCGTTACCATCCTTGCAAAAATTTACGTCATCAGACACATTTATAATGAGCAATAACGCGCTTAGGATAGCTGCAACGTTCGCATAATTGATCAATTATGCGGGGAACAGTTCAATTAGACCAAATTGAGAACAGAGAGCCGAATAATGAACTTGATATAACGAAATCTTAGAAATCCATGAGCTATAGAATTCCACGAAGACGCCGATAAAAATGTGAATTGTAGACATTATGTTAATTGTAGTAGCGATGGATAGGCAACCTTGACTATTAGTTGCACAAGTCTACAAATAGCGAGTCCTGTAATACGATGTATGTGTTGAGCAAAACTCCACAAATAGCCTTTTATTAAAGAAAAATAAACTGTGCAAACGTTGTTATCCGATTCTTCAAAAGGAATCGGATAACAACGTTTGCACAGTATTTTTTGTGGGACATGAGAACACATCAGACATATCGAATTGCATTACGAAGAATGTCCTTCTGATATCAAAACCGTAACACACGCTGTTATTTCAAAAACCGATTCCAAAAAGTGGTAATAGTGGCATATTTTTTTTAATTTTATTAAAACATTTCACTTTAAGAAGAGCAGTACACGCTGCTATTCGAAGAGTTAGTCAAACTATGTTACTATCACAAGTTGTTACGGTCGACCAAAAAAAATAGCATAGAAAATCAAATTTGGCGTTTTTCTCAAAAACTGCTCAGAAATCTGTCGTGCTAGTTGGAATCCTTGCATCGTTTCCTTTCTGAAACTGTAAACCTTTTTAGTTCTTACCATCATTAGTTTTAAAGATACAATACAAAACAATGTGTACAAATTCCGACGTTGGATGATTCTGCGTGCCACCTTAAATCTAAAATATACAAATGAAATGGAATTTTGGTATTGTTATTTGTTAAAATGTGCATGTGTAGAATAGTTTACTAATACCATGGAGTAAATTATGGGAGTGCAAAAAATATTCCATTTGTTATACGTGGGTGGTTAATTTGACTAATTAATACCCATGAAATTGCAAGGAGTTTCTTGATATATCACAATCACAGCATTTACGTCATATGGACTATAAAACGCATGCATTAATCGATACTTCTTAAGTATTAACCAGCTTTTGCCGGTTTAAAGAGGATTTTGCCGGTTTTAAGCAGGTGTTAACAGGTATTACCTGATTTTAACCGCTCTGAGCATGGACAGATTTTGACAGCCTAACATACCATAAAAGAAAAGCAGCCAGAAAAAAAAAATATTATAAAGAAAAGCAGCCAGTGTTTATCAAAGAAGTGGTAAAACTGCATTACTAACACATTTTGTACTTTTACTTAAACATTTTACATAAAGAAGAGTAGTACACGTTGCTATGCCAAGTGAGAAAGCTATATACATTAGTATAACATATTTTTGTAATTTTATATAAATATTTCACATAAAGAAGATTAGTACATGCTGTTATTCCAAGAAATAGTAAAACTATACGTTACTAGCATTGAACTTTTACGTAAACGTTTCACATAAAGAAGAGTAGTACACGCTACTATTCCAAGAGTTGGTATAACTACATTACCAGCATAATATTATTCTCTGGCAGATTATTTCATCTGTACAATGGTGCAACCCAGTACAACTGCACTTTGGTGCATGTCTCACATTTCTCATAAAGAGGAGTAGTATACATGCTGCTATTCCAAGAAGTCGTAAAATTACATTACTAGCCGGTACTGATATTAAAAACGTTTTACATACAGAAGAGTAGTGCACGCTGAACGGACTGCTGAACGGAGTAGTCAAACTACATTGATAAAAATAATATAATAAAAGAGATTTATATAGCGCATCATACAAAAGTCTCGATGCGCTTTACAGTGCACACATAATTATATAAAAGTAAACACAAAATATCAGTGCACAAAAATCCTTAAAGAATACACCTTAAGGGGTACTACACCCATTGATTTTTTTTGCATTTTTTGCATTTTGTGAAGAAATTACAAAAAAAAATTGGACAAAGTGGTATGCAAAATGAAGGGGCAAATCTTCTCGTTTTATTGGTGGTATCGGTATCAATGTAGCTTACATGCTTTTACAGATAGAAGCCAAAAGGAGGTACATCACTGATGATTTAAATTCACTTCATTTTGGAAAGCTTACTATCAACGGATTTCGTTAAAATTTTGGATATGTGTTGCTAACACATTAGGGAAATAAAGTTGATATGTAAAATGGGAATAAGTGGTTCCTGATTTCTTTTATGACTTCATGAACTTGGTGCTCCACAACTATCAAAAAAGGAACTGGTTAAAATGCTTCTATTTTCAATGTTGAGCTATATTTTGTATTTTTAACTTGCGACATTATTGCACTGAAACTTAATTAAGCCATAGGTAACAGGTTACAACAACCATACTACAGCAATGATGAAAAAAATTGTATTTCTTGTCACCTATACAACCATATTGGGTAGTTTTCCGTAAGCTTACCTTTTGTGATTTTGGTAACTATTTTATATTTATTTGTGAAATCCGTCTCAACTAGGCATTCTAAATTGTACTCACCATTTACATCCCAAGGTATATTAGTATATCCACCATGCACTTCTCGATATATATCCAGTTAAAGACAGAATATCAAAATTATGCCTCATATGATATCACAGACTCTCACATGTGTATTCAAAATTGATGCTTAAATTTGACCTGAACCAATTGACCTATAACCTGACATACGGTGACCTAATAGCCTTTTCTGTTCCTAACAACTAATGACTATGCATCTATTGTATAAGTGTGTATTTAATTTATTCAGTGTTATATCATGGTAGGTATTTTGCATGCACCACTATAGATTTTCTATAGAGAGTATAACAAAGGATTTAATGTATTCTATTCATGTACCCTACTTGAACATTTTGAAAAGAATAAATTATGGTTTATTATGAAACACAGATCTGAGTTACTAGGTTACAGTAAACAAAAAATATATAGGGTTAAAATGACTTACTAAAATGGTTGAAAGTCACTTTATATGTAGATATATTTTATAAGTTAAGGACATGAGGTGATAAACATATATATGTACTTAATAAATTTGCAAGAAAAAAAAGAAGAGGGGTACTGATGAAAATCGGGGTATTATATCGCCTTAAAATACAAACTACAATAGGTTACATCAAGCATCCCTTTTACCAGCATATTTTTACAAAATTATAATGAATAAATGGGGTGACCTAAATATACATTCATCCTGATGGTATTTCTTTTGCTTTTCTGTTAGTTGTGTTTCTTTTGTAATCTCGGTAGAAATATTTCGTTGGTCTATATTTTTTCATAGGGTGCTAATTCTAGGGTTATTTGGCCAAATAAATCACGCTTTCAAATGTAGATTGACTTGTTCGACTTCTCTACTCCATGAATATTGCACTGCCAAATTTAAAAACTTTTGTATCAAGGTAACTTCAAACCTGATATTCTGTGGTCACACGATTATGTAACAAACTGAAATAAAACCCGGAATTGATTTTTACAAGTTTTAAGTTTCTAACAAAGGGTACAGACAAAGATATCGGTAATGACGTCATTCAAGAGCTTAGGCAGGATAATGGGAAACCACGTGACCCGAACCAAGACCAATTCAAAAACTCATTACTTGAAACCACCGATTCTCTATGATGGTATTTCTTTTGCTATTGCTATGTCATACATTCCCCTGATGATATTTCTTTTGTTATATTCCACACATTCACCATGATCATATTTCTTTTCTTTTCTTTCTTAGGTAATCAGTCTTTAACCAAATCAACAATGGGAAGTCGTCCGGTCAAAGGTCAAACTGATTTAAATGACGAGATGAGCGATGAAGTTACCAAACTCCGAGCCGAAAATAATATATTAAGGAAACAATTGGAAAAAGTTGACTCAAAGAGCGTCGAAAAGTTGAATCATGAAAACGAAACTCTTAAAAAGCAAAACCAAGAACTTCATAAAGAAATCGAAAGTCTAAAAACAATAGATGTTAATCATTTAAAAGTGAACGATGGGTTCTTGCGTGTTGACCAATGGGTTAGCGAACAATCGATAGATTCTGGACGATCATCAGGACGATTTTTGTCAGATACATCTCACGAATTGTCAACAACAGACGTTGAGAAGATATCATTGAATGATGCAAATGAGAAATGCACTCCAGCGATATGCATTAAGTCTATAACGGATAATAGGGGCGTTGATGGCCGCCGTTCGACTACACCAAACGTTGGCCGTTCTACTACACCTACAGTTGATATACCAAATCGCAGTGTATCTTTTGAAAGTGATAATGTGTCTGCAAATAAGAAAAGGAAAGAGAAAAGGAAGATTCATTCTTTAGCTTTTCGTCAGATGAGTGATATTGATGCATACGGTAAAGGTCTACCTTTGCCTGATTCCAAATTGGATCTGAAAAAGAAACATTCGCGTGAACGAAAAGAACGAAATAAATTACGCCGGGAATATTCGATAGATAAACACGAAGATGATACGGGTGATGATAGTAACAATAATCATGATAATAGCAGTGAAAATGCAAACACATTGAAAAAACATGTAGACCTTGATGCAGAATACCAAAGTGATAGCGGATGTGAAAGTGGGAATAAAAAGGACCATATAGCTATTTGACAAAGATGATACTAAGTATCTGAAAAAAACCCATAAGAAAATGCCTATATGGGATTTTACCTTCATCAATCAATTACCGTCTGATAAAAACGATGTCTTATTTCAGCATGACTATACTAAATAATCTTATTACCATAGTCATAGTTGGGATCACCTGAATGAAACTATAATTGAAGACCGAATTAAAAAGACTAGTGTGCGTATGACGTCAGTGCAAAGGCGCGGCGTGATTGGTTGCTGACCTGCGCAGTAGGCCTACGGCATTTTTGGTCTGGTTGACAGGACGTCATACGCAAACTAGTCTTTTTAATTCGGTCTTTAATTATACTACTTTTTTGTACTACTTAAGCAAGATTAGTAAAACTTCATATTTGAAGAGTTTGTTTCCAAAAGGTACTAAATCTAATAGCTACCTTCTGTCACATTTGTCTGGTATATTTTTCCATTGTTAAGTTTGGATGACATTTAACGATTGGAATGGATATGTTTAATATCTAACTATTTTCAACATCATTTTGTTCCCTGCAAATTCTCCAATGCAAAGTTTTAAAATTGTCGCCATTGGATATAACTCCTTTTGGAACAAACCAATAATTTTCCTTTATATTTATCATTTTCTTCTTCGCGCGTGGGAGGTTATCAAAGGGATTTGCATTTTTTAAAGATAACCAACAAATTGATATAACTATTTTTGTAGTCCAATGTTATAAGATTGGCGAGGTAACTGCTACCCTTGGGAATATCTTCATATGAATTTTACACAAAGCAGCTTTTGCGTTAGCGCCGTTTAGAACCAAACTTTTTATTTGTGTAAAAGTAATAATCGTTTTCACTGGGAATTTTCAGATTCTACAAAAACTTATCTTGATTGCACTATAAATATCCTTCCTTTGCCTTTCTGGAAGGCAATGACGTAAATCTGTGACGTGCGTACCAACATGAGTCGGAGACCGGAGTTGGGCATTCCATCTCTTTGGTGGATGTAGCTTGAAGCCAAAATACACGAGGCAATTTCAATTGCCAGGCCTGTGAAATAGTGGGTGAGTTATGTGCGCAGCTAATGTTAATTCAATGCATTGAAATCGAATTGAATTGAAATGAATGTTGGCCGATTTTGATTTCAATGCATTGGAATTGAATTGGAATCGAAATGAGTGGGCTTGGGCATGAATTCAATTGGATTGGAATTGAAATCATCGTGAGCAATGAAGAATTGAAATCATGTTGAGTGATGATGAATGAAGTGGAATTGAAATGAAATTCAGCTTTGATTTCAATTCTGCCTTTCAATTCACAAGCAGTTGTCTGTGATTCTAGATCATTCCACCTGTAAAAGTGCCCTTCTCCGTCCTGAATTCTGATACACTTCCAGGTCTATTCACACAAGAGACACACATTAAAAACTTTTGGCACTAATCATAAAGCCCCTATTTTTCTCAAGCTCCTAATTTTTATGCTCAAAAGTCATTGTACATTTGAACAAACTGTGAGAAAACCATTAAAGAAAATGCTTATATCTTTGACAGCTTTTTTAACACTTTTTCAAAGCACAAAGGCTCTGGGTGTAAAATCCCGGAAACCAAGTTTGGTTTTGGTACGGGTGTGTCGCTGAGAATTTGAAAGTGGACCCATAAATATGCTAATTTTTCAAGAAATTTGGACCCATTAATAAACCAAAAGTCAAAGTTTTCGTCCAAATTCAACCCAAATTGTCTTAGTTTTTACAAATTTTCTCAGAAATTTTGGACCCATTCATATACCAAAATTGGCTTAGAAAAAGGGGTCATTTATATACCAAAAGGCCAAATATGCTACCCATATTAGCGGCACGTCCCCGTATGGTCATTTGTACTGAGTACCCCCCAGGTAAAATCTTAGGAGGAGCAGGAGATAGGGGCTATCTAATAGTATCAAAACCTTGATTTTTGACATTTTTTGAGGTCAGTGTGGGAACAGGGTCCCATTTAAAAATCGATCGTACCACACACCTTAAGTTTAAAAAATAATGTGCATGGTGGACAAGAAGTTAAGACAAATATTAGGAACTCAGTCACCTAAGAACTAAGAAGTTCCAAAGTTTCATAAAATAGGACCCAGAGGTCAAGGATCACTCGCATTGTTTGAATGTGAAAAGTGAGTTAACATAAAATCTTCTACTTGATTTTGACTTTATGTTGCTGACTCAAGTGTTATAAAATTGGCAATCAAATATAAAACATGCACTGCAAAACCAGTGTCTAGATATTAAACACCATTCTAGACACTATCTTGTCCTCGATTTGTAAACATGTCTAAATGCTAACATGTTTAGTAATTTGATGCCTTGTGTTTAGATATCATAATTTCAAAACATCAAGTGTTTAAAAACACTTGATGCTTTGAAGTTTGACATTTGTGTTTAGATTTTACATGTGTTTACAAATCGAGGACAAAAAGTGTTCATTCTCTAGACACAGTTTTTTTTGCAGTGTGCCTTTGGTCAATTAACACATACTGCAACTGTATTGGAATTGGAATTGAATTCGAATTGAAATGAATGCTCAGAATTGAATTGAAATTGATTAGCTGTTAATTTCACTGCATTGGATTGGAATTGAAATGAAATGATTTTGAAATTGAAAAATTGAATTGGAATCGAATTGAATTAATTCTAAAGCAAGGTGGATTGAATTGGAATTGAATAGCACGACTCCAGGCGTAGAAAAAATTGAATTTGAATAGAATTGAAATAAATTTTCTGGAGTGAAATAACAATAGCGCAGACACACTCAGCAATTGGTCAAAATACACGAAGCATAGGGCCTTGTAAATCCTTGAGCAGAGACACAAGTTTTAGGATATTCTCAAAACATAGCAAATGATTAACATGATTAATGATTTTCATATTAAATCAAAGTAGGTCCCTACGTTTCCCAAAAAATGACAACACTAATTACAGCTGATTGATTGGAGGAGGTTACAAGGACATAAAAATTGTACTACGATCGCCAAGGTGTGACTTCCAAAAGTAGAACATGTCCCTACTGTTTTGAATTGTAGGACGGAGCAATTAGTATGTTGCAAGATGCTTTGGGGTGGTCTGCAACAGCCGATTGCATGAAAAATTGCACCGTTATTTTGGCCATTACATATAAAGCTGAATCCTGAGGGGGTTCTTAGTGGAAATTAGGATACAGAGATGTGCAGTGCAGGTTCGGGGTGCAGTTTCAGCCAAATTTGGTTTCAGGATGGAGGTTTTTTGGTTTTTTGTTGTTGTTGCTTTTTTTTTTTTTTGCCAATTTTTCAGAATTTGCGTAAATTTTCCAAAAATTGGTACAATGTCGGGTCAGTTTTGGTTTAAAGTAGTTTTTCGGAGTCCCAGCCGCACATCCCCACCCAAACCAAAGTCGAGACCCCCGGAACTGAATATTTGATCGCTTTTGCAGAACGTTCATCACGCACATCCCGGCATCAGTGTTCATGCACATGTGATAATTGTGTACAATGATGATTGGGGGCACGGTGGCTCAGTGGTTACGTACGGTCTTGGACTCATAATCTGAGAGCTTGCTCGACGTGCGTGGGTTCGATTCCCCGTCCCACCACCGTGTTGCACTCTTGGGCAAGGCGCTTTGCCTCGCTTACCAGCCTCACCCCACCTAGGTGCAATGGGAAGCTGTTAGGGGTAGTCACAGTCGTTGTACTGACGGACCCTGCGCCACTTGTAGGCTGCAAACGTGGTTCCGACATATTCTAATGACGGCGGAATAAATGTAAAGCGCTTTGAGGCTGTTTACGGCATAAAGCGCTATATAAATTTCTACATATATTTATTTATTTATTTATTTGTACACACTGATCAAGCTTGCGTTCACTTTTCTGCAAAAGTATAAATTCAGCTTCAGCTGACAATCGTCATTGTTTCCATGGTCTCAAATCAGAGAAATATTTACTTCACCAATATCCTTGACCGAAGGATTTAATCTAAGGCCATTGCACTGGCCTATAGAGTTAACTTAATGTAAAAATTAACAGTAGTATTTTTATACTAATTTTATAAAGATGTTTGAAAATATAAATGAAAAATGAAGAAAAAATCGTGTGTATATTGTTTTAATGCTTTCGTGTTTTGTGATGAAAGTACAGATGTACAAAACTGTACCGTCGCTAATTGTAATTTCTCAGTGTTTTAATTCCTGAAACATAGGAGATTTAATATTTTTGCAGTTGTATATATAATAAGACAACTTTTATATACTTTTTAAATTTTGAAAATTGACCGCTTCGTTTGAACTTTGACTTTTACGATGCTAGTTCATTATCTTTACAAGGACAACATGCATTGCGGACTTCAATAACTTATACCTGGATTATGACACGAATGGTTCCATCAGCATCATTTTTTCTCTTTGAATGTTTAAAAGATGTGTCCTGCAATCACAACATTATGCCTTCCATGTTAATAAAATGATTATCAAGCACGGGATCACATGTTTTTAATAAAACAAACTCATATTGACCATAAAAACGAATGAAAACTACCGGCTCTCAACACGCGATATTTAAAACTCCCGCGCCGAAATTATCTAGTGCAATGACGTCATAGTTACTTGTACTCAATTGTTGTCAGCCTTCATTGTAAACTACGCAAAATAAGTTTCTTTATGGTTAGAAAATTTACCCACTGTTAAAATCTAGCGAATAATTTTGTACGTTTGCTAAATAATCGCATGCGGGTGATTGTCCTGCGCATTTTGACACCTCAATCACTACTCTACGATACTCCTGAGAAAAGATAAGGTCGAAAAATGAAAATTGCAAAAAGGCCTATTCAAGTTTTCAGCATAAAAGAACACAAAAAACAACAAACATGCAGATAACATTTTTTGTTTAATTGCTGAGCACATTTCAGGCATCATACTGCCGCTTCCAGCTTCACTTAAGATTAATCTCTTTCTTTACCAGTCTTTCAATACTTTGTGTGTCCACCGTTGGCTTCCCTTACAGCAGCCACGCGGCGTCTCATGCTCCTAATGAGGCGTCGAATGTAACCCCGTTAGTTACCGTTCCACTCGTTGATAACGATGCGACGCAATCCCACCATAGTTGTATCTGCCTTTATCTTCTTGTTGACTCGTCTCTTGTGCTGATCCCAAAGGTTCTCCAAGGGGTTAAGATCGGGGCTTCTGGAGGGCTACTCAGGTGTCTCAATTCCTTCTGCTTCCAGGAATGCAGCTGTAATCATGACCTATTTTGAATCCCTTTTCCAAATCCATCTTTCAAAACGTAAATATCTTATTAGTACCCACTCACCTTTGTCTTTGATCATTCAACTGCACAATAAGCAAAGGATTATCCAACATGCATGAATTAAAATGCTTTAAATTAAAATTGAAAAGGCGGGAATAATGAAACCGTCTTGGATCAGTGAATCAACTCTAACCATTGAATAGGCTTCTTTGCCATTTTCATTTTTCGACCTCGTGTTACTTAAACATTCATATCTTTTCTCAGGAGTGTCGTAGGCTAGTGATTGAGGTGTCAAAATGCGCAGGACAATCTCTCGCATGCAATTATGTAGCAAACGTACAAAATTGGTCGCTAGATTTTAATAGTGGGTAAATTTCCTAACCATAAAGAAACTTTAGTGTATTACTGGGATGTCTTTGCACTGGACAATTTCGGCGCCCGGGAATTTTGAATATCGCGTGTTGAGAGACGGCTGTATTAATTCGTTTTTATGGTATATAACCACGTGATTCGTGCTTGATAATTGATTTTCTATAATGTTATGATTGCCGGAGTCATCCTTTAAAATTGAGGTGCGATTGTTAAATGTTATAAGTCAAGAATGAAAAAAAAGTTATATCTGGCTTATCATTCCGTTTTTAAATTGTTTTAGTATTAAAATGATCAAAACTTTTCATTTCCAACGGTACAGGTTCTTTCAGAGACACCCTGTATATAAAAAACTTTTTTTTTAAATAATGGCAAATTTAATAGTCTTTTATAGTCACCAGGTGGCTTTGCCATGCACCTGAATGCTTTATTTTTCTAGCCAATTTCTTCGTAATCCTTAAAGTCCCTAGTACACAAATTCTGTTGTTCCCAAAACAAAATATTGTCCCATGGGTCGGGGAAAGGTTATTGAACTTTACATGGGGTCAAATTTCAAACGTCATCAAATTGTGTCGAAAACATTGCTATTGTATTCCTCTGGTCATCATAAGGATTCAGAAAATGTATAGTTTTACCTATCTAGCATGTACCGTTCTTGAGCTAATACCAAAAGGTCAAAGGTCAACCGTTGACCTCTAAAGAGTCAAAATTTTAAACTTACTCCGATTTTGATCAAAATGGTATCAAAAGCTTCGTATTAATAACTGAACTTAAATAATGCTATTTAGCAATGTGTAGAATGTTTCATTACCAATGTACGCACCAAAACATGTCAAGACCAATGGGTTTCTATGGTCATTGACCTTTTTTGATGCGAACTCTAGATAATGAAACATCCTACATATTTCTAACTAGCATTTTTAAGATCAGTTATTAATACGAAGATTTTGACACCATGTTCATCAAAATCGGAGCAAGTTTAAAATTTTGACTCTTTAAAGGTCAACGGTTGACATTTGACCTTTTTGTTAATAACTTAAGAACAGTACATCCTAGATAGGTAAAACTATGTATTTTCTGAATCCTTATGACCAGAGGAATACATGAGTAATATATGTTTTCGACACAATTTGATGAAGTTTGAAATTTGACCCCATGTAAAGTTCAATTTCCCCCACACATGGGACAATATTTTGGAAACAACAAAATATGTATACATTAAAATTGAAAAAAAAATATTGTCGTCGTCGGCAGCCAAAAAACAATTTGCCTTGCCCAAACCCGAAATGTAAAGCGCTTTGAACAAATTGAAAGTGTGCAATAAAAATGTCGACATATTTTTTCACTTAATAACTTCATTACATGATAAAACAGAGCGAAAAGCATTGTACTGGTAATCACGTTTGCCATCAATTTGCGAGTTCAGAAAAAATCTAAAATTGACGACCTTGACTCGGAATAATTGAAGTGCGTCAAATTATGCATTAATATTCGCCGTCGAAGTGATGCAATAATCAGATTAACTACCATAGCAACAGATGAATAGAATTTTTGAATCCTGCGCTACAACGTTCACGCGGTACCTATGCATTGAACCATAGGTGTCAAAGAACAGGGATACAGATCTGGATTTTATATACATCTGGAATATACAATTAAAATTTAAAAAGAGCGCGGTGATTTATATAGTGCGCTACGCACAGGCACAACGCCTAGACGTTGATCCACAAGCCTCAGCCAGTGGCGTAACTAGGGTTGGTAGCGCCCGGGGCAAGAAACAAAATTGGCGCCCCTACCCCCCTAAGAATATCTTAGAAGCGAGCAGTGGCGTAGCTAGGGGTTGTGGCACCCAGGGCTAAGGATACGTAATGCCCCCCCCCCCCATTCTTGGAACAGTTGCGCGCGGACCGAGCGAAATTTTGGACAAATAAGGCCTATCACTAATTAATTTAGGTTACTAGAAGTTGAATATCGGTCTAGTCTTAAAATGTTCTTTCAATTGATTTAGTGTTTAAATGCTCGCGAAGCGCGCGAAAATTGTGACTTTCAATTCTTGGAGGGCACAGAATCGATGCTGAATTGGTCAATTTGGCGCCCCCTAATGGTAGCGCCCGGGGCACGTTGCCCCCCTCTGCCCCCGCTAGTTACGCTACTGGCCTCAGTACACTTTACAGGTTGTCGCTGACCACTACGACCCACATCATTCATTAAACCATTTAACAACAAATCAGGGACTTTGCTGCTACAAGAGCGCACACCCTAGACATTCTACAAATAACCATCGCAACCAGGATCAGCCCCGAGTTTCGTACGGATTACAACGAGACAATTAGCAGTAAGTTCCTTATCCAGGGGAATTTCAAGCTAACTCAATTTTCCACGGGAGCATACTAGGCACCGCCAGGGTTCGTACCCGCATTCTCTCGCACCATAGTCGAACGCCTTAACGATTGAGCTAACTTGCGCTGATCACTCGCACCTGCAGGGCGATATATTCAAAAATTGTATTCATCTATTACTGTGGCAGTTGTTCATATTACATCTTGCTTCGACGGCGAATTCGGAATGGCAGACTAAAATAAAACAATACGATCGCTGGATTTCATCCAATCTCAATTTGAGTATAAATTGTGTTACCATATTTTGCGTAGGCCTATCACTACCCACAATATTGTGATCTTATCATTTATTATGGAGCTATTTTGGTCCTTCAAGATTCGTTATGCGATGTGATCAAACAAAATCAGTCGAAGTCTGAAATATTGATTTTCAGATACAGCCAAACATAAATATTTGTCTTTTGCATTGGAATCGCTGTTCATATCTTTCAAACTAAATGTTCAATTTCAATGGGGTTTTCTGCAAAATGTAATGCCTTACACAATCATGTAGAAAATTGAAAATTGAATTTGCTTGATCACACCGCATATTCCTTACTAGTGTTTTTGAGTCTATTTATAGTATTCTCAAGCTAAGCAGCACAATACCGATAGCGATTTCCCCATTTGTTTTTTGATCGAAAAACAAAACCGTTTCCGTTCACTCCTTACAAAACCACGGATAGCTTGTATTCCTCTCTTTGTTGACTACAATAAGTATTGTCTCTCGTATTGTTTCCTTTCGTTTTATACTTTCCTTTGTCTCATCAGGAAGTGGCACTTCCCTGCTCTCATCTTCTCCACTCCTATTAGGACTCCTCTCTGCAGCTTACTCTCTTATTAAATTGTGGAAGCCCTCGGGTCATATGGTCAACAAATTTGTACGTGTAAACAACCAATTGTCTTCATTAATTCAATGACAGTGTTGTTTTTACTCCTCTCTGATCTGATAATGCTGATTAAAATTAGGTGTTATACTCGAGGGGACTGCATGGTTTCCAAGTATTAAAGCAGTGAAATAATTATCGCGTGAAACTAGTGACATTAGATGTGTACAATTTAACACGAATGCTAATTTGGCCTTAGCCAGGGATATGGTTTAACAAAGATGAGCAATATCAATCACTAGGATCCACAACATGTTCATCTATCAGGGCACAGTTCTTTAACCCCAATACATTTGTACATTCATTGAATGACCTTTGAAAATTTGGGTACAAAAACTCATACTCTGCAACTTGAGGTCAAATTTTGCATTATGAGTGTTTAATTGAGATTATTGAACTATGCCATTGGTATGAGGGTATTGTGGTCCATAGTAAATGGCAGTAAAAAAAGGTGTCGTCTGAGTACGCACGTTTTGTAACAAATAAACATCTCAAGAAAAGTAACTAACCCCCCTTAAATAATGGCCATTATTCAAAAAGGGGTTATTGTATTACAAATCTGTAAAATGCGTTGGAAGCAGAATTTATTTCTGCGCATTTTGACACCTCATACGATACGATAGCCCAGAACACAATAAAACACCGGTCAATTTAATGTAGTGAGGTCCGGATTTGAAAGTTGCACTTACATACAAATTTTTATAATACAAAAACACTCAGATATCATTACACGGATTTCCTCCCATTACACTGAATACAAAATCAATACAATTTACTGCAACTTTCAAATCTTGGGTTACATTGATTTGAATGTATGCTGTGACGTCAATATTAAGTCAATTGCTTCAAATGAGGTGTCAAAATGTGCAGAAATAAATTCTGCTTCCAACGCATTTTACAGATTTGTAATACAATAACCCCTTTTTGAATAATGGCCATTATTTAAGGGGGGTTAGTTACGTTTTTTGAGATGTTTATTTGTTACAAAACGTGCGTACTCAGACGACACCTTTTTTTACAAGATTGTACCACCCCGTAACTATTCATCCAGCATACAAATACGCTCACACGGTATGTATACTTCACGACTTTAGCTAATCAAATGCGTTGGAAGCAGAATTTATTTCCGCGCATTTTGACACCTCATTTGATACGATAGCCCAGAAAACAATAAAACACCGGTCATTTTAATCTAGTGAGGTCCAGATTTGAAAATTGCACTTCCATACAAATTTTTACAATACAAAAACACTCAGATATCACTGCACAGACTTCCTTCCATTACACTGAATACAAAATCAATACAATTTACTGCAACTTTCAAATATTGGGTTACATTGATTTAAATGTACGCTGTGACGTCAATATTTAGTCAATTGCTACAAATGAGGTGTCAAAATGTGCAGAAATAAATTCTACTCCCAACGCATTTTACAGATTTGTAATACAATCACCCGTTTTTGAATGATGGTCATTATTTAAGGGGAGTTAGTTACTTTTTTTGAGATGTTTATATCTACTGGCAAGACATTCATTCACACTGCAGTTTACGTTTGGATTAGCCTACCAGATGGAGTAGTCGGGGACATATCTGACAACGGCGCACCATCCTTCAAGAGAAGAGTGCATGCACATTAGCCTTAAGGGCTGGGGTATGAGCGACCTTGAAGTTCCGGTATCTGGAGAGGGGAAGCAATGAGTTACCCCAAATCACAGCGGTAGGTAGTGACTGGGCCGCCGAGTGCTAATATATATTTATTTTGGAAGGTTCGTGTTTGTTTTAAATTTTGGGGCGTTTTTCCAAAATTTGATATTTTTGGTCATATTTCAAAAAAGCGACATGCCAAAGACAACTCTTTGGGCACATAGTTTGTTATTGTTATTGCGGTTCTTATCCACATACCTACGTTAACATTCGATTGGGTGATTTACTAATATTATATATTTTATGACTGTAATTTGGCTTTTTCAATGCGTTTTACACGTATCATGAAATTAACGCAAATATCTAGTCACGCTTCTTTTAGAATTTTTACCTGATCGTCGGCTTTTGCAGGCAACAGAATGCAGATTGGCTCACGATAGATGTCGTATTCCTTTATGTGGTTCACTCATTGATAAAATGAGTTTGCATTCCTTGTAACAACACACACATTGGCGTCTGGAAACCGGGTCTGGTACTGATTTTGGGACAGCCAATAGACTTCAGCGCCGTATCAAATCTCATAAAACCACACGACTGACGACTATGTGTTTATGTTTCCCGCACGAAAGCTTGTGTCTACATCTATTACTATACTTCTTTGGAAACGTTGACCTTTGACCATTCTTTGTATAACGCCCTGATATGACCTTGATATGTTCGCTTGATTGGGTACGTTATAGCATCCATTTCATTGAGGTGTTAGGACTTGGTCAGTAGATAATACTTGCAGGGATACAATAGTTTAACTTGGTGTGTGAGCATGGTGAAAGACTCATTATTGATTAGGCGCGGACATATTAAAGGCACAGGTCCTTTGCGTGTATAGCAGAAAATTATAATAGAATGTGTGAATAGAATGTTTGGAATTTTGCAACTAAAATACTAACTGCATTCTGCATTATGTATTTATTTATTTATTTAGGCCTATGCCTATTTATTTATTTACTGACTTATTTATTTATTTTATTTATTTGGTATATTAGTTAGTAGGCCTAGTTAGTAATATTCCTACGTCGGTTTATTATTGATTGTTGATAACTTGACAACTTGATTGATTGATCGATTGATAGTCATTTAACATTATATTCCTAGTTTATAGGCCAATTTGAATAACATCGTACATTAGATAAATAGACCTATCAGTATTGATTTATTCTATTCAGCAATATCAAGGATTACTATCAAACTTCTCATAGCTGATTGTCAGTTGGCTCAGTGGTAACGCAGTAGGTTTTACAACACCGAGGTCCCGGGTTCGATTCCCACCTCTGCCTATTTTTTGCAAGGCTGAGAAAAAAATGAAATTTCTGGACTGCAAACTTATTTGGCGCGCGATCTGAGCTGGTCCTTTTCTGGTGGCTGTGTCTGTTACAGGTACACTCCCTCTGCATCCAAACCAGGTTCACGCTCATTACACCTCCCTTAATGCACAAGCACCTTATTTCATGTGTCTGATGCTTTACTGCACCCCTTCACTCTTGTTGTTCCTAAGCTGCGGTGAGCCACTGATTGGCCCATGTGGTTGTCTTTTATAGTGCCTTTGTGCCTATATAAGTTCTTGACCTGTGTCACTCCTCATGGGCTGTTGTTCACTCTAGCATTTTATTTATTTTTAATCTGGCCGGGAAGTATGACATAGATCGACACACAAATTGGATTCCTAGACACCTACCATGCCAACCAGAAGAAGAGGGAGACAATAAAGGTGATCGAGGGATGAGTTAAGACCACAAAATAGCTCAAGATAATGGATTTTAAAAGAGCATTTCGTGATCCACAGCCTCATCCCCCCCACTTTTCTCAAAAAAAGTTGAGATTTTTATATCACTGGAAACCTCTGGCTACATAATGTTTATGTACAAAATATTTCTTGCAGATTAACTCGTTTAGCAAAGATATCGTGAAATTTTAATTTCGTTCTGGTATACCAGAACGAAATTACAACACATCGTTTATGGAGCAGTGTAATACACATAATCATGCATAACTCGCAAACGCAAAATCGGAATCAACTGAAATTTTGGGAATAAGCTTTTTTCATGGATATCTACTGAAAAATGTCATAAAAAAAGGATCCTAGGATCACGAAATACTCCTTTAAAGTTGGGGAAGAAGCCTTTATATTGCAGTGGAGTGAAATGGAAACCGTTATTTCTTCCGACTTTGCCAGAATAGAATTCGCACCGCGTGCCGACACATGTGAAAGATGACCACGAATATGATTACATAATTATGTGATACACATGCGATACACATGCGATCATGGTCATTCATGGTCATATGTGATCACCAGAATCAGGCGGCGGATGACATGATCGAGCCGGCAACTCGTGAAACCGCCCGGCCGTATGGCATTTTCCATATACTCGGTTAGTTTTGTGGGGTTCATTATCGAACCCCAACGGTTTTAGCTTGTATTTATATTATTTACCAACATAGGCCTATTTGTTTGTGATATTTCAAGCGTTTTAAAATTTCAAAATAATCCCATTCAATTACACGGTTGACGATGAAAATTTACTGAATTTAGGGACTGCACGTCATACACCACCTGACCAGAATTGCAATGAATGTTAGCCAGCGGCTAGGACTGCTACGATATGTTGACCCCTACCGCGAGACTATTTAATAGTCTCGCGGTTAACAGTTAACAGCACAAAACGGCATTGCTTGGCATAGAATGGGATAATTATAGCTCAAGATAGGAATTGGAATGGATTGGAAAGTTGGTGAAGAGGCCTTCCTGCTGCAATGGAGTGAATTAAGCTAAAGCTGAAGAAGAAGGACACTGTTATTTCTTCCGACTTTGCCAGGATAGAATTCGCTTCACGTGCCGACTCATGTGATACATAATTCATGGTCATTCATGGTCATCTGTGATCAACAGAATGGCATTGATTGGCTGCCCCTACTGCGATATTATACACAAGGGTCAAACACATCAATCTCAAAAACACAAATCCATGAACTATTAGCAAACTTTAATTATACACAATTAACAAATTTCACAAGAGAGGCATATTTCTTGATCTTTTCAAAGACTTCAACATCATCAACCACAGCATTCTAATAATTAAACTAACTATGGTATCCAGGGTACTACATTACAATGGTTCAAATAATTACCTCCTCGGGATTACCTCTAGTATCGCTATTAATTCGTTAGCTTTCCCAACAAGCCACTCTTGCGGCGTCCCTTAAGGATCCATCATGGGACCCCTACTCGTTCTCAATTAACTGTACATCAGTAACATCAATAACTCAAGCTCATATTTTTATTGATAATCTTTTACATTAAACTTGTTCGTTTCGTATAAGGACATCAATATAATCCATAATGCCATTAACACGGAACTCATAAAATTTAACAATTGGTTCAGGTTTAGTTTTGGGGTTTTGTATTCAAACCTTTTTTGCTTATTATTATTCTTAAATTAGGTAAAAGTCAGTGTTTGTATAAGGGATCCGTTAGTTTTTGTACGGTCCTTAGCACCATATTCTGTATTTTGCTCTCTTTTGTAACACAGGCGGATGTTTCTTCAATATTTGTCCATTATTACTCAAACTCGTTAATCTCGAAGCCCAAATCAGGATTTGTATTTTGAAGAGCTACGTGTCAATAGCTATCTCGGCGCTAACCTTAAATTGATAACTGCTGTTTGAGTGCATAGATTATCCTTGACATTGAAAGAGAGTATTAAATTTAATTTGCAGTTGTTGTTGTAGCTGCCTTTCACTCTTCGGGCTGTTACTGTTCACATTGTCCATCTGATTAACGTTTTTATGCGCAATGAACAAAAATAGACTAATTTAATCGGACTGTATTGTAATGTCTGTGCAAATAACCAATTTCACACATCAGTGTATAGGAACTACTCTTTTGTTATGCTACAATAGCCTTTCGAAATTTACATGTACATCCCAGTTCCAGCAGTGCAAACTCTGCTCAGCTGACTCTAGCCCAAGGGTCTGCTGGGTAATATGGGGCATTGACTTGGCACGCTGGTTTACGCCACTAATACCAGCTGTTCCTAGTCTGAAAGTAGGATGGAGTGCCCAATCTCTGATGATGTTTTAATTAAATCGATCTCGGAGGGAAGCGAGATGGTTGGGAACCCTTAAAACCGGTTTAACCCACCAGAGTCTGGTCCTAAGTCCAGAGACCTCAGAGAATTGTTTGATGCCTACCCAAGACAAGGAGATATGCAGTTCAAGAAATACTTCCCAAAACACCTTCAAAGAGGCATTATAATGGAGTGCTCATCTATAGGGTGAAATAAGGCTCCGAAGGGGACTGCGCTGGTGCTCTACCAATGAATTACTTCTCTTGGCGGTTGCGGTCTCAGTCAACATTAAAAGATAAGTTAGGTTGATCTTCGTGTCACAAAATGACTGGTTCCCATTTTATGCTTTATTTTGCCTTTCGTTTGCGGGCTTTTGATATTTGAACACTTTCTGCAAAGACATTTGTGAGTAAGTCATTTGTTGTGAAAAAAAACCCTGCTGTACGTAGAAAGATTTCTAGCAATTATGTGGATTGTTAGTGGTATCAATTGCCGGGATGAATGAAGCCAAAGAAATAATTAGAAATAAATGAGAGAAAGTAAATTTGTTATGAACAACAAAATAACAGCATGATATCCTAATGTCTAAATTCCTGGTGCATTTCCTTGCCATTAGTGGACTTAAGTACTTTTTGAGCTCAAATTGCAAAAACATCTATAAAAGCTCATGTCCCAAAATAGTGAAAAGACCAAGAACTGTCTTTAAAAAAACAAGACAACGCCACAGATGAAGATAATTTTGCATTGATATTAAAGTGCCTAGAATGCTGATAATGTTTTGTGTGTGGACTAATTAACCCGGTGGGTAATACCGGTATTTCTTGGTAAATACCACCAAGGACATACTAGAAAATCCCGTGCAATACTCAAGAGTTTTCATGTTGAAAGCTTATTTGACTTTCTTTAAATACATTTAAATGCAACAAAAAGCCCTCCTTTGTGCATATGTTCAATGGAGATTACATATGTGCCAACAATCTATATTCAGTTGACCCCAGATGACTTGAAAATTTTTGCTGCGCTCGAGGGTGATCGCATCATGACAATCCAAACATCTACACTTAGTTGACCCCAGATGATCTTGACATGACCATGAACTTTTTTGATACTTAATTGTGCGCACAGTGCATCAAGTTTCAATATAATCCAACAATACTTAATTGACCTCAGATTGTTGGTGCTCAGTTGCGATCACATTCACTAAGTTTCACAACAATCTGATAATCTATAGTGGGTTAGGGTTATGTTTAGGGTCAGGATTAAAGTAGGTTAGGGTTATGTTTAGGGTTAGGGTTATGATTATAGTGGGTTAGGGTAAGGGTTGACGTTAGAGTGGCGTTTAGGGTTCAACATTAGTATTATAGTGGGTTAGACATTTAGAGTTAGGGTTAGAGTTATTAGGGTTAGAATTATAGTGGGTTAGGGTTAGGATTATGACAGGGTTAGGTTAGGATTATAGTGGGTTAGGGTTATGTTTAGGGTCAGGATTATAGTGGGTTAGGGTTAAGGTTATGATTATAGTGGGTTAGGGTAAGGGTTGTGTTTAGGGTAAGGGTTAGGATTATATTGCGTTATTTTTAGGGCTAGGGTTTAGGATTATAGTGAGGTAGGGTTAGGGTTATAGTACTAGCGTATCTTAAGATTAGCAGATGTACACCGAAAATGTATGGGGAATAAAAATAGATAGACTCGAGAATAAGAGGTGGTGAAAGAATTCACCCCCCCCAAAAAAAGTATTTATAAAGAGATTTCAGAGCGATTGATCATCCATCCAAGAATGAATAAATTGGTATAGAAATAGCAAAAATATCCAAGGGCAAGAAGGAGAGATGATTCGATAAGATTTAAATGGTCGTTCCAAATATAGAAAGATAAGATTTAAATGGTCGTTCCAAATATAGAAAGATAAGATTTAAATGGTCGTTCCAAATATAGAAACATAGTGATAAGTAGTAAACAAATTGTTTTTTGTATTATTCATGAGTCAGCTTGGAAAGATCAAAGTTCGAAACCAAATGAAATCTAAACTGCTTTTTATGTAGCGGAGTTATTAGTGATGTGTATGTGCGTGTGTATTAATTTGAGCTCAGCTTCAAAACGCAACCTTTAATCCCCCTCCTCACTTGGACTTGGAAAATCACAGGGGTCATATACGGATTAACAGGTAAAACAATTACTTAAATTTTACCTAAACTTACAAAAGAATGGTCCCTATAATAATAATAATAATAATAATAATAATAATAATAATAATAATAATAATAATAATAATAATAATAATAATAACAATAATAATAATAATAATAATAATAATAATAATAATAATAATAATAATAATAATAATAATAATAATTATAATAACAATAATAACAATAATATTTGTTAATAATAATTGTTCACCTCATCAGAAGGATAAAGGTCAATTGTCATGTTGCCCGTGGATTATTTTTTTATGTCAAGCATATCTACGCATGAACAGCTAAAATCTAGGAGATAATGCTGACGAAACTTCGGCCAGGCACAAGTGACCTGGTGAAGAGGGTCACCATTGCTCTGTCAGGGCATTTTTACAAGACATCGACAGGCAAGTGTAGCCGACAATCGGGCGTTACCCCGATCGGAACCGACTGTAACGAGGTCTTTAGCCCCGCAGGGTCGTCTCCAGACCAATTTCTCAGGGGGTGTCGAGAAATAACTTTTCTGGTGTATATGTATGGCCTGATCTACCTTTTACTGGCCCCTGGGCATGGTAACATGATTGCTATCGCTGGCTAATCGGACGGATAGAAGACACCCCACCCCCACAACTGTGAGTAAGCCCCGCCTTTACCAGATCAGCCACGGGAAAGCAGAATTGAATTTTTGGGGAGGTGGTCCAGCAGAGAATTGAACCGGGACCTCTCGCACCAAAGGCAAAGACCTTAACCGGTGTTCCACGCTATTATAATAGTTCACAGGACACGAGTTAAAGTCAACCCAACTTACCTATGCAACCATCATTCAGTACAAAAATAATGATTCGTTGAAGTGAATTTTGTTAAGATTTTAATCAGCAGATGTTTCAAAATGATAAAATCACTAGGAATGAGAAACGAGTTCTCCACATTTGACCAAAAGGGTGATCATTTACTTGTAATGGGTAGGCTGGACCGCTGAAGCATCCTCGAGCATATGGCGTTCGATAGCATGTAAAACTACGTCATTTTAAAGAAAAGGTGAACACTGATGGCGCTATTTATCTTAAATCGTGTTTTCATCTTTACAAGGGATAGATACTGGTATAATACATTAAAACATCAGAAAAATAGTAACAAAATAGCAACGAAATTTTCAAAAAACTTTTATCATGAAATGTTTGAAATGTTGGGAATAAGTTATATCACTTGGCTGAACAAAATTTAAAATATATGTAAATAGCGCCCTCAATTTGCACACAAATAGTTTATAGAATAAGAATTACCACAAAACAGGAGAAAAAGATGAATAATTTGAAAAAGAAACAAAGATCTGTGTTAAAAAGAGATGGAAATATATATACATAATATGTGACCGTACAGCACGAATGAGCCGTAAATTCCCTAAATTGTATTCTGAGTTACAGTGTAAAATGTACATGAAGGTCGTATTCATCGGTATCTCTAGCTGGCGCGACATCTATCTCATTTTGATAGTCAAACACCAATCAATAATCCTATTGTTGAAGAGGATAATAAGCTTCTACCATAGATGGCAATTGAATTTTTAATAGCTCTGGTCTCTGTTTGTTTTGGCTAAATCCTGTTCAGGTGGTGGGTTACCAGGCATTGTATTTTGTCTAGGTATGTATAACCAACAATTAACAATGAGAGACATTTCTTGAACCTCGTTGACTTGGGGATGATTTGAAATGACCGCCAATTATGACTGTTTGATATTTTATTGCCAGCAATGTGGAAAAAGAGACACATGTAGACACGAAAAAAGCTACCATTTTGTTGAAGGAGCAAAGTTCAACAAACCATAACCCCGCTTTTGAAGTCAAATATTATCATTTCAAAGCTTATGATGTATATTTTCTAAACACGAAATAAAACAAATCTGACCGGGGGAGGAATTTACGGCTCATTCGCCGTGTACGGTCACATATAGTATGGTAGTTGTTGGTATTGTCCAGGTGAAGAATTGAAAAATATATAATGTTTTGTTAGAAAATTATATAAATAATCACATCAGATATCTAAAGTGATGGCTTTCTTGGATAAAGACGTAATCATAATGTGGTCACAAATTGGTTGCAGTTAATTCAACAAATCTCTAAATAATGGGCCATTTCTTCTTTGACTTGTACGCCTTTATCCAAGAGAGTCGTCGCTCTAGATCGCAACAGTCTACCATTTACAAGTAAATTTGACCTCTTCTTGCCAACGAAACCTCATTTCTCCTCCTATAGTGATTTTACCATTTTTGAAACACCTGCTGAATATAAGCTTATAATAAGAAAAACCCATTCATGTCAATGAATCATTGTTTTATACTGAGATAATTACATAAGTGATAAGAGTTATCGGACACATAAAATTAAAGAAAAGAAACAGACAAACAAACAAAAGAAATCAGTTAAAATATTAGTCACTTTGATATCGAGAGCGTTTTTGAAAAAATGTATTTATTTTTGACCAAACAGTAGCAATCCATTCTTTCTCCATGGTTTTATGAACCTATCAAAGTGCTCGAGATTTTAATACTTAGTTGTTTGTATCAATATGGATAAAGCACTTATTATTGCAATACCTTAACACACAATATACGTATTATTACGCAGTATTTCCCTATCTTACACTGCCTGCTTCATGTTTTGACTACAGAAATTGATGAAAAGTACCTCGAGCAATGTGCGTGATGAGAAGTTAATTGGAAGGGCTACCATGGCAACGATATCGTTTCAGAAGGCGAAAATTGAACCTTTTATCATTTTCACGGTCACCGAAACGGCATTTATTACTAAAAATGATTAGCGAGAAAATGGCCCAACCTAGGAGATGAAAGCCCGGGGCAAATTTACATAAAACAAAATGATATGATATTTGATCTAACCGACAATTAAAAATCATGAAGGTTGCATTGAACTGTGCTATTTCGAAAACAAGACAGCTCAAAACCAAGCCTGCAAAATATGTCCCCCCCCCCCCACACACACACACACACCCACCCCACAGGCACTCCATACCCATGCACCCCACCCCTACATACGTACAGCTAGGTGTCAGTTGCTGTGTCACAATCCTGGAACTGTCACAATTTCGGAAGATTTTGACACAACCTGTCAAAAATATGAATTGTCACAATTTTGGAATTGCAAGAGATTTGTTATTTTTTTCTTGACAAAAAATAGAAATTGTCACAATTCCGGAATTGCGACAGGATCCACTGTTGAGATTCCGGAATTGTGACAGTTGCTGTTTTTTGACAGGCTGCATAAAAAGTAGAACTGTCATAATTCCGGAACTGCGACAGAAGGCGCTGTCACAATCTTGGAATAGTGACTACACGAGTCGTGTCATTTGACACGAAACAGAAAAAAAAATGAACTTCGTGTGGTTTGTGAAGATAATAAAAGAAGCAGGCTGATTGGTCCATGCTGTCCAGAACGTGCCTATAGACGAATCCAAATAGACGCATTCCTACACCTGACTAGCAGCCTTTAGTTGGGTCCCCGTCGGCTACAATGTATCCAAAATGTGAAATGATTCGGCCTTGGCGGAAATTTTAAACTGCATTCCATCACCCGTTTTACACCTTCCACGAAAACACAGGTAGACAAAAGAATTAGTTTACAACACAATAGGCCCTCCCTTCGGCAAAACACACAGCTTCGACATGGTCTATTCGCTGTTGAAGTGACATAATCGGATTAACTACACCATATCAAACGCTACAAATGGATGTACTTAAGAAATAAAGGATAATGCTTTATCTTTTACACCCAAATAATGTGTCCGAGGCAGTAAAAACGTAAATAATGGGTGAGGCGCAGCCGAACCCATTATTTAAACGTTTTTACTGCCGAGGACACAATATTTGCGTGTAAAGGATAATGCTGCACCCTTTATTTCTATTCTATTACCAGAAAATAGTGCGATTTAAAGAGAAAATATCATTTTTTGGCACAAATATTTTAAGTTGTTTACTTCAAGGTGGAGCGCGTACGCGTAAGTGACAGCGCGTATCGCGACAATATTGCACGCGTAACAAAGCGTAATGCTGTGCGTAGAATGTGTTACGGCGCTCGACCCATTATTGCAGAATAATGGGCTCTCACGTGACGCGTTTCAACAAATCACAGTGCGCGATTTTGAATAATGGGTCGTGGAGGTAATAGAATTGCTAATAAAAGGACTATGTATGAATAGATGCGACGGGATTACCTGCGGAATTATCTCTATTGTATTATTCTATTAACCCTCCTTGTCCTTGCATCTTCTCTAGGTGTTATGCGGCTTTTATTTGCACAATAGGGCGCTCAAAACACCAGGTTGGTGCTAGCGGCTACCCAAAGATGGCCGACCAAATCCTGACCATGACTTGGCTCGTTGGATTCGTCTATATTCTAATTATAAAAAATACGCATATAAAATATTTATTCCCGCTACTTCTTCCTACCGATTCCTAAAATTTGACAGATGTTCCAGAATCATGAAAATTTGTTAAAAACTGGGAAGAATTTCCAAATACTAATAAAATAAGTGACTAAAATGGATTAGATAGTTTGGGTTAGGGTTAGGTATTAGGGTTAGGGTTGTGATTAGGATAAGAGTTAGGTATCATTGTTGGGGTTTGGGTTAATGTTAGGGGTTAGGGTTAGGGATTAGTGTGAGGTGTTAGGGTTAGGGATTAGAGTTAGGGTTAGAGTTAGGTATTAGGATTAGGGATAGGGATTAGGGTTAGGGATTATGGTTAGGATAAGGGTTAGGGATGAGGGTTAAGGTTAGGGTTAGGGTTAGGGTTATGGATTGTAGTTAGGGAGAGGGGTTAAGGATTGGGGTTAGGGTTTTGGGTTAGGTATTATGGTTAGGCTAAGGATTAGGGTTATGTATTTGGTTTAGGGTTAGGGATTAGTGTTAGGTAGGTATTAGGGTTAGGGTTAGGTTTGTGGATAAGGGTTAAGGTTAGGGATTAGGGTTAGGATATGGGATTATGGTTAGGGTTAGGTATTAGGGTTAGAGCTTGGGATGATGGTTAGGGTTAGGGATTATGGTTTGTAGGGATTAGGGTATGGGTTATAGATTAGATTTAGGGTTAGGGATTATTGGTTAGGTTTGGGTATTAGGGTTATAGATTAGGGTTAGGGTTATGCATTGATGGTTAGGGTTAGTGTTAGGGTTAAAGTTAGATATTGTTTGTTTGTTTGTTTGTCTGTTTGTTTGTTTGTTTGTTTGTTTGTTTAAACGGTCGCTCCGTGTGGAGACACGCTTGGGTCCTGATGGGACCAGGCTCAAACAAAATGCTCAAGCCAGGCTAAAAAGCCTATATACGCATGCTGGCCTGTATGGAAAGAGAAGTGAGAAACAGATTTGAAGACAAAGAACAAGGAAAGAAGGCCACTCCCAACAATCAAGTTAACAACTTTACTGTCTGCTGTCCAGCCTTTGGGTCAAGAGAAAGGAAGTGCTTAATGAAATCTCAACTGCCACTGATGCTACAATTTAGGGTCTTAAGGGATTAGGGTTCGGATTAGGGCTAGGGTTAGGTATTAGGGTTATGGTTAAGGATTAGGGTCAGGGTTAGGTTTAGGGATTATAGTTAGGGATAGGGGTTAGGGATTAGGGTTAGGGATTAGGGGTAAGGGTTAGGGATTATAGGTAGGTTAGTGATTACGGTTATGTATTAGGTTTATGGTTAGGGTAGGTATTAGGGGTAGGGGTAGGTTTATGGATAAGGGTTAAGGTTATGGTTAGGGATTAGGGTTAGGTATGGGATAATGGTTGGGTTAGGTATTGGGGTTAGGGCTTGGGATAATGGTTAGGGTTAGAGATTATGGTTTGTTAGGGATTGGAGTTAGGGTTATGGATTAGGGTTAGGTTTAGGTATTATTGTTAGGGTTAGGTATTAGGGTTAGGGTTAGGTATTATGGTTAGGATTAGGGTAAGGGATATGAGGATTTTGGTTAAGTTAGGGATTAGAGTTAGGGTCCGGGATTAAAGATTAGGGTTAGGGTTTGGGTCAGGGTTAGGTTTATGGTTATGTATTAGGATTAGGTATTAGGGTCAGGGTTAGCGATTAGGGTTATAGGGTTAGGGTTAGGTATTAGAGTTAGGGTTAGTGATTATGGTTAGGGTTAGGTATTAGAGTTAGGGTTAGGGATTAGGGTTAAGGATTATGGTTATACTCTCAGAAAAAAAGGTTCAACTTAGAACAAACAGGACAAAAAAGGTTCAACTTAGAACCTTTTTTGTCCTGTTTGTTCTAAAAAGAACCTTAAAAAGTTCTATAAAGAACCTTAAAGATTTAAATAGGCCTGGGCACATTCTAATTCATTCATTCAGGGACTCATCACAAAGTTAAGAAAAGTAAAACGTAGTGTTAACCCTTTTTGGTACTAAAAAATCATTTTCTTAAATAAAAACCTTTTTTTTCTGCCGAAAGCAGTATGTATTGGAATTGGAACCTGAAACACGACTATTGGGCGGAATAATAGCCGGATTGCCATGACAAATCATTCTGTCAAGTACTCTAATATTAATAGCGCTCAGGTTTGGGCTACGTTTTCCATGTTGCCACGAAGTTCTTACGGTACAAAATGCTGAATGTGTCTGTATGTCGGGCTAATGAATTATGCATTAGAAAAGAAAATGGCAGGGACGGTCATAAATTCTTTATACGGGGTTGTTGTAAAATGTTTGCCTTGAAGAGTGATTATAAAAATGTTTGACTTGATTCTGGACTTTGAAAAGAATATAAAGCTTTGAATGTGTAAAGTTTTTATTGTTTTAAAGAAGTTAATCTGAAATAAGGTATCTGTAAAGGATTTTAGGGATATTTAGAGGGCCTGCACCCCCCGTCTTACAAAAATGTCGATTTGTTTTTGTGAACGGCACCTAAATAGTTCAGCCTGAGACGAATATTTAGGGGAGACCGGGGCAAAGTGGAACACGGGGCAAAGCGGAATACCCCATTAACTTTTGTACATGCGGCCCTCAATCGCCAAGCTCATGTAATAGGAACATCACACTCATGCAGTTAACCCTCTATATTTTTAGCCAAATATACCACAGAGTCGTGCGATATGTCAAACTTTGCCTCTGGTCATAAGGAACAAAAAAGTCAGTGGTCGCATATCTGTAGGATCATTGGTTGATGAGATATAGTCACTTTTTTCTACATTGTGCATTTAACCCTCTATCTTGTTAACCAAATAAACCACAGAGATATGTCAATCTTTTCCTCTGGTCATAAGGAACAAAAAAGTCAGTGGTCGCATATCTGTAGGATCATTGGTTGATGAGATATAGTCACTTTTTCTACTTTGTGCATTTAACCCTCTATCTTGTTAACCAAATAAACCACAGAGTCGTGCGATATGTCAAACTTTTCCTCTGGTCATAAGGAACAAAAATGTCAGTGGTCGCATATCTGTAGGATTCATTGGTTGATGAGATATAGTCACTTTTTTCTACTTTGAGCATTTAACCCTCTATCTTGTTAACCAAATATACCACAGAGTCATGCGATATGTCAAACTTTTCCTCTGGTCATAAGGAACAAAAATGTCAGTGGTCGCATATCTGTAGGATCATTGGTTGATGAGATATAGTCACTTTTTTCTACTTTGAGCATTTAACCCTCTATCTTGTTAACCAAATATACCACAGAGTCATGCGATATGTCAAACTTTTCCTCTGGTCATAGGGAACAAAAAAGTCAGTGGTCGCATATCCGTAGGATCATTGGTTGATGAGATATAGTCACTTTTTTCTACTTTGAGCATTTAACCCTCTATCTTTTTAACCAAATATACCACAGAGTCGTGCGATATGTCAAACTTTTCCTCTGGTCATAAGGAACAAAAATGTCAGTGGTCGCATATCTGTAGGATCATTGGTTGATGAGATATAGTCACTTTTTTCTACTTTGTGCATTTAACCCTCTATCTTTTAAACCAAATATACTACAGAGGTCGTGCGATATGTCATACTTTTCCTCTGGTCATAAGGAACAAAAAAAGTCAGTGGTCGCATATCTGTAGGATCATTGTTAATGAGATATAGTTACTTTTTTGTACTTTGTGCACTTAACCCTCTATCTTTTTAACCAAATATCCCAGAGTCGTGCGATATGTCAAACTTTACCTCTGGTACGTACGTGAAGACGGGCCGATTGGCGCGAGGTTCATATTGGTGCGTATGCACCAAATATGTATCTTCGTAATCCTGATTGGGCTGGATAAAAAACATTTGTTCCACTTTGCCCCGGTGTCCCCTAGGTATATTCGTCTCAGGTTAAGCATCGAGCTATTAATAGAGCTCGATGGGTTAAGCTTACTGATTTTTTTTTATTACTAGTATACTGTGAAAAACCAAGTAGCTGTGGTGTTAGCTCAATATGCTAGGAATATATTATAACCAATGACCCCATGTTCACTTTGGCTAAATCAGCTGTATTTTTGCTGATAAGGGTACGTAAAATAGCATTCGACATCCGCCATGTTGGAGAAATTTGGCGTCAATCAAATACGGGAATAAGTCTGTTTCACTGTTGAAGTAGTAGCACAACGTTCGCCGTACACACGACGAAATGATTGCAAATTTACACATATTTGTAATCATTTTGACCACAAAATATGATGTGAAAATACAGGTAAGCAATGAGAACAAGTCCTCAAACATTTGAAATTTGTAGCTTCTTACTACAACCTGAGACTAGTCTCAGCTGAATTCCTACTGATGACATAAATCATATACATGTACATGTCAGATGTATATTGTATTGGCAAATATCCACAAAAGCGTTCATTATAATTTATTTTGATAAATTGTCATATTTTATGCCATATGTATTATATCCTTTTTAAATACTAACCGGTGGATTTGCGAACAATTTGTCGACATAAATGACGTTATTTTTGGTAATATGCAGACGAATGGCCAAATTAATAGAAAAATACCTGTGATAAATTTATCTGTACAAATTGTCGCACTCCGAGTGACATATGGTATATTTGCAACCCTGCTGTGGATTTGCGAACAATTTGTCGACATAAATGACGCTTGCGGAGAAATTATTAGAAAAAAAGGGTTTTTTTGCCTAGGCATGTCCTCCATGCTAGGTATGATCATCAAATTTCCAAGTAGCCTTTTTAGTACTTTTTTTGGTCCTGGTGACAACCCTGCAAGTAGGATATTTCACATTGAAATTGTTTTGTTTAGAAAGGTGATTATTTAACTTAAAAATGAGGGTCAACCATGTCTGTAGGAAAAAATTAGCAAAGTTATGGGCAAATGTATTTTTCCAAATTCTGTGACCATCATTGACGGTACCTTACAATGAATTACTGTACAAAAAGCAAGTACCCATTATGCAACATTTTTCAGCACAGCAATCAATTTTACAGAAAAGAGATTTTATTTGAAAAAATCTTACTATCACTGTATGATAACTTCTGTATAAAGGTGTACCAATTGACACTTTTTGACTTTCAACCTGAAGTTTCTGGTGTCCAAATTTCAATTTTTTTGTATTTCCTACACAGTTATTAAGCTATTTCTGTGGTCACAAGTTGGGAGTTGAAGGAGGCCCTCTATTATCTATACGCATCCAGGGCACATGATACGTGATTATAGCCTAGTTTCCTTGTGTGTAGCCTTCTTCACTCAGTACGAAGGCTACAGCATCAATGTATTGAAAAATGCAGGGTCCATCGATCATGTCAGTAAATGAATATTTTGTTTTGGGACTGATTATTCGGACTACCACCCGGAATGCAGGTATTCCTGCATTAAATACATCAGAATTATTACCATTGCAAGATGGCTTAAAGCTAGCATTTCAAGTATCTCTATAAGCTAATAACAAATGGTGCCCGCTGGAATCTCTTGAGGCATTGTCTTTTTTAAAGACATTTCTTGTTTAGTTCTACTAAGAACCTTTTGAGGGTTCTTTCTTTAAGATTCCTTAAAGGTTCTTCAAGCTTCAGGTTCTACAAAGAACCTGTTTCTTGGCTACAGAACTTTTTTGGTTCTACAAAGAACCCAATTGAAACCCAATTTATAAACACTAAAATAACACTAAAACATGTAAAAATATGAAGATGTTTATGTGAAGATAATGTGAAAAGCACTTATAACGCTAACTTGTGTTGAAAAACATAAACATCTTCATATTTGTACGTAATTTAGTGTTATTTTAGTGTTTAATTAACACCCCTGACCTTCACTGTACACCACGGTCTTTATTGCAGTACAGCAAATACAAAACATTTAACAAGAATGATTAAATGTCGGGTTATATAAAGGGTATAAAATCCCCCCTCCCCTCATAATAATAATACTAAATCCTGGCTGCGGGCCTGTTTTAAAGGCACATTTGGTGAGGTGTTAATCAGTTACTCTCGTTTGGATCACAAAGTGTTTGTTATAATTTTTGCACACAGTTTATGCAGTTATTTGTCAATATTTTAATCTGACAATTTTGCAAAAGTGAGCTCATTGTAATTCACGGTTATGTGAGAAAATTACTTTAACATAGGCCTAATCAAAATCATATCCGGCATCAGCTAGGCTATGATCAAGTTTCTAACCTGATAACGCACTCTATCTAAATATTTGAATAGTTTATTTTTACATGCTTGATGGCGCACTCATCGATGGAAAATTATGATAATATCGATACCATATTTAAATGGAACAAGATTACAAAAGAAAAGACCTAAAAACAGAACAACGGCAACGTGCAACAAACACAAGCAAACAATCAAGCAAACAAACAATTGTATCAGTGTGGCACCGATAACATTTTCCATATTTTCGAAATTAAGCCTAATGATTTCCAAAATAATCGACGCTCATTTCCCTAAGTCATTATTAACAAATTTATAATTTTGGATTATTCTGAAATATGCAGTTTGTTAACTGGACTTTGCTTTTTCATTTGACACCCTGTTCGTGAAAATCGAGCAAGAATTGACCAAGATATACGCCTCCAAACCCTCAAACCCCAAAATGAAAAGTTGCAATTCCAAGTTTTTGAATTCCAGATTCTGATGCAGCAGTGCACAGCGTGTCAAAAATTACGGTTTGAAAAAATAATTAACCATTATGCAATTGCATTTAAAAAATATCGTATTAAACATTATTGCCGTACTCACGTGCTTAATTACATGCTTACATCGTGAGTTCATTTTAAATTGCACGGCCCAGACCGTTCAAGACGGTTATGTTCCCGATCAGTAGATTTACACAACCGTCGTAGCCTTAAAAATCTTAACCGGCATCCCCTGAAATCCTGCTCTCAACGTGACTAACGCTCTCTATCTGAAAGAAATCCGATGGCGTATATGTAGCATTTTCACATGTTTGATGGCGCACTTATCGATAGAAAAGATGAAACAGTATTATGTTTGTTTGTTTTAAATCTTAGTTTAAACGACCCATAAATAGGAGAGGGTTATACGGCTCGCAACTATGGGCCAATTTCTACAAACTTTTGCGTCTTTCAGGAAATGCCATTTCGTAAGACTTGCATCATGACAATCCTTTTTCATGTTTTTGGACGGTACTAAATGAAAACCTAACAAACAACAAAGACAAACAAACTCACCCACTCCTACAAGCAAACTAAATTGTGTTATATTAAAATATGTCAAGAAAGCATTTGTAATACAGGTTTGATATAATTAATGATTTCCGAAAGTTGAAACTCTTTTTACTGACGCCATGCACTGCAAACCTGCTTTTGCCGGGTTTAATTCGGGGCATTATTTTTTCAAGAATTATAAAAATAAGACTTTTTTGGGCGATTCAAATTCATGTATAGGATTTACACTTTAATTCGCTATACTCTCTCTGATTATTACTTAACCCAAAATACATCAAAAAGTTTTTGTATTTTACCTGAACTCATTATTAGGTTATACACAGATGGCGCATTGGTGGTGTTGCTCCCTAGTCCCTACACTGACTCAGAAGAGAGTTATAGATAGTTGATGTAGAAACGCCCTCCATCCCTATAACGCAATAATTATAGTATCGTTAGCCAATAATGTGGGTCGGTCGGTGGAGGGCAGGCAAACATTTTTTTCAATATTTGTTATCACAGGTTTGGTAAAAATACCAAAATGTCACTAAAACTCTTAATTACTCAAAAATAGATTACAATATCGTTAATTTTTACATTATTGTTCAGGTCGTGGTTTATTCTAAAGTGGAAAAAAATGTTAATGGTTACATGTCTACTTTTGTTTTTTAAACTCCCAAAATGCCCTGGGTAATCTAAAAATTAGCAGCCTTTTGACGTTATAATCACAATAAACTTATTCAGTTTACACTGGATATGAGGTTTAATCGGGTGCAGATTTTTACACCACTTGTGTGTATCTTCCATCTGGTGCTTATTAGCACGTATAGTGAAGGCATTTTCTGTTAAACTTCACGGGATAGTTCTCAACCGTGAAATACAACAAACATGTCCATGGCTTTAGTCACGAATGAAAAAGCGTGGTTTATTTTCTTAAGGCTTTAAAGAGTTGCCTTATTTTCTGGTCTATCGCCTTAGTAATGTGCCCTTAGGGTAACCATGGAAACCATGAAAAAGCGGAAATAAAGTTGGGAACTGGGAGATGGTGACCTAGAAGAGAATGTGAAACATTTTCTCGCTGATGAAGCAGTCAGCTACCACTTAAAGGGTTTCATGTTTACAATAATAGGCTTCATTCATTATTATTGGACCATTTTATTTGTCCTTAAAAGAGCCCTTAAAAGGGCTCTTTTACCCACCTTTGCACATTATTTTTGTGGGACCTGATAACACATCAGAGTGCAGAAACACCAAATTGCATTCTGAATACTAGTAATGTCCTGATAATATCAAATAATTTAGTGGGTTTTTTTTTAATCGTGATGTGATAAAAAATTTCTGGCAAATTGTTCAAAATTGACAATTTAATATTAAAATTTAATTATTAAAGTGGTATATCTAATATGCTATGTACTTAAAGTGTAGGCTAAATGTAGCTGGGAGGAAAAGTCGATCTGACTCGATCATCATATGGAAATTTTGATCTTTCGTATTGAAGAAAAGAAAAAAAATTTTAGGTATAATATGAAATTATTTGATATCAGAAGTACATTCCTCGCATTCAGAATGCAATTTGGTATGTCTGATGTGCTTTCAGGTCCCGAAAAAATCTCGGAGAGCTTCTTCTCTCGGTGACTTTTTTCTCAATTTTCTCAATGTTTGACCAATGTGTCGTGCCTCATAAAAGATATCGGATGTTGAATACGTTTGTCAAATATACCTGGTGGACACACGCTTGGATACTGATGGGTTGACAGAATTGGTGAGGTTACGCTTGGGTCCTGATGGGACCAGGTTCAAGCAAAATGCTAAAATATATAAGAAAATGGTAATCGTTATTTCCATGATTCGAACGTGTAGGTTATACCTCTCCAATCATGCCGATAGAAGGCTCCCAACCCAGGGGAGAAAACGCCCGCCTGAACTTTTGAGCCCCATGTTTTGAGCTCTTGAAAAATGTTGGGGTTGACTTCCGAGTTTATCAATTAAAATGTTTTTTAGGCTACTACCAGTGTTATAGTAAAATACTGCTCAATAATGGGTTTCAGCGCTCTATTTATTTTTATTGGACTGCTAATATTCAATAGATCAACAATCAAAATCTTAGCGGTTTGCTGCCAATTCCGATATGTTGGCTTATACTTTGCTTTTTTTGCCCATAGGCTGTACATGTTGTGGGTTAGTTGGTTGGTTGGAAGTACAATATACAGGTCAAACCTTGCTTACTCGAGAAAATTGTCTTATGACTTTCATCATGTTCAGTTTGACAAAAACAATTTTGATCTCTAAATTTTCTCCTTTTAATTGTTTAAAGGAGGATGATCTGATTTCAGTGCTACTTCAGTCCACATAGCAGTTGAATAACTTCATTGAAGGTATTTCAATAACGCATTTGCAGGCGTTGGAACTTAGAAGGGCCATAGAAACTGATTTAACTTCATGCTTAGTCTTTCACGTGGTATTTTAGTACACCACTGGGCATTACAATCATGCAAAAAGTAGAAAAATAAATTGAGGGCGTCGCTGTGGAGCAAACTCACACATTGTGGATTTAAACGCATTTAAACTTGAAAATCGCTACACGCGACAATTTGATCAATGGCTTATCACTGTTCATAATGATTGTAGCCTTTAAATTCAATTTGTCGAGAAAATATGTTTTATTGTCTTGAAGTTAGCCATGTCAAACCTGTTGATTATAGAATGAAAAACTATAGAAAACTTGTTAAAATTTTGAACAAAAATTATTTACAATAACTATAGCCATCTTTCGCTAAAACACCGCAAGATTATACATGATAAATGATCGTGATAAACAAGGGCTACGTTTCGCTATACAGAAAATAACTTTCTTTGTTCAAAACACAATCAAGTTTACCGCAAATCTAATAACAAACGTGTATATTTACCTTAACCAATTATTCTTTTTTATTTTCTCCGGTTCATGGAACAGATTTATCCTAGATTTCGATAATAATTGTTCCTATAATCCTCTTTTTCAAAATTTTTAAAGCGTAAAATGTAGGTCAAAAAAGAACGAATTTATAATTGGTTGTTTGTTGTGTCACACATTTATCTTCACTCGTCTGCTTCCGTAATAGGCTATTCCTTTTGAAATCCATACACCCCTGTGGAACACACGAACTTAATCTTCCACACAGGGAGTGATGATATTAAATGGAGACCACAATTCAGGTATAGCTCAATTTGAAATACATATTTCCTGTGTGAAAACATGCGCGTATTTTTTTTGGGGGGAGGGCTTTGGGGGCGCCAGCCCCCGGGGTAAAAGCAGGGGGCGGCCAAAACGAAGGGGCGGTAAAAAGAGGGGCGGCAGAAGAAGAAGGGACGGCAAAAGAATTTGAAAAAGCATAAAAAATTGTGAAAAAATGTTACTATACATCAAAATGTGTTGCTTTTAGGGCACTAGCGCTTATATCCTTTTTTTTTTTTTTTTTTTGCCTCCACTTTTCAAACCACCGTAAAAATGTGGGTCAACCTTTTCGGGCTGTTGATGAAGGGGCGGCAAAATTGAATTTTCTTCAGCCCCCCGGGGTAGGAGCGGCCACGGTACGCCACTGGAAAAAGTAAGCTAAAATTTTCCAAAGGGGTGTGTGAATTTCAAATAGAATAGCCCAACCAGTCACAGGCGGTTGTGCTTGTTGTTGATTTGCTTTCTTAATTAGCTCTTGTTTGTTTACTAGTATACCAACATGTGGGTACGGTGGCGCAGCGATACGGGCTCTGCCTTGCAATCGGTGGATTGCGAGTAACTCGCGAGTTCGAGCCCCGGTGGTGCTATATCGTGTTGTGCTCTTGGGCAAGGTGTTTTTCCTTACTTTCCTCTCTATGCTCAGGGGTGAAAATGGGGAGCTGTTATATTGTCAATTGAGCGCCGCCCAAAGGTATGAGCATGCCTTGGGCAGCAGTGGAATAAAAATAATGTAAAGCGCTTTAATACATGACTTGTGAAAGGCGCTATATATTCTAACATTTATTTTTTTAACATACATTTTCATAGATTATCAGTCGATTCACCTCACCATACTTTCGATATCAGGGCGGGGCGGAAACAACCTCTCAGTGCATGTGATTGCAGAGGCGAAATCCTGACTGCTCTATATAGCCTAATTACCCGTTGCACAATTATAGGTGTCCCCAGTCTCTTACCATTTTGAATATGTTGAAGTCATATCCAAAGTCAAAGTGAGAAGTCTTCCTCCTTGGGAGGCTGGCCGCAATATTTAAAAATGTTTAGGCTTTTTTTGTACTTTTTAGCTCATTTTTGACCATCTTCGTCAAATTTTGCCCCACTTAAAGTTGCCTTCCCCCCTAAAAGTTCAAGCATTAACTAGCTAGATATCAGGAGTTAATGGTAAGGGAGCAGCGTGGCACACTGGTTAAGGTCTTTGCCTTTGGTGTGAGAGGTCCCGGGTTCGATTCCCCGCAGGACAAACAAAATCTCCGCTCTCCCCGTGGTTCATCTGATAAAAAAAACCTCGTTGCAGTCGGTTCCGAGTAATGGCCGATAATTGTCGTGTACCATTGTCTACACTTGCCTGTCCTGTAAAAATACCCCGACCAGCTATCTACGGCGATCCCCTTCACCAGGTCACTTGTGCCTGGCGAAGTTTCGTCAGCATTATCTTCTAGATTTTCTGTTGTTAATGCCTAGATATGCTCTACATAAAAAAAAAAAAGGAGGGGGCTTTATGCAATCATCATCATCGTCATCACTATTAGCTATAGTATAACCATTATCATCATCATTTCCATCGAAAAATGCAAAGTGTGCAAGTGAACATCAAACTGCGGCTTTTGAAACATGTATGCATGTACGCGCCTCGCGGTATCGTCCTTTCTCAAAGAACACTCTAAATTCCTGTATTTGTTTTCGTTGGTCCTCTTAACAGGCTGTTCGTTTATTTAATCATTCCAGTTTTCCGGAATCTATATTGATAATACATGACAAACATAATATTCAGACCATGATGCATAAGGTCAACTTCTTACTTTAGATGGAAAGTGCGCGTACTGAAGAGGTTTGGGAAGGTTCACAGATGACACATCCCCTATTCCGGTCAGGGAAATGGCGGTGTTGTTATGCCGAAAAATGGTGTTGTTAGGCCGAAAACTGGCTCGATGTAGAACGTGCGATGTCGAAACTGTGGATCCTTTTTTCGGCAATGCTAAAACAAGGTCTTCCGAAAAAAGGGATGCACTTTTAAAACTATAGAAAGCATTTTTATTTGTAAACAAGTTTCCCTGGGCTGACCTCTAAAAAAAGCGATTTCCGAGGTGCGAATTGTTGGCTATTTATTTGTCGCATTCATGTATTGCCGTTTCAGAAAAAAGACACAAAATATATTTTCCAGTGCATTATGTACATTTTTACATAAAAGTAAAACATTTTTGATTAAAAAGTGGACAGATATTCGAGTGATGTAAATCAAATTTTCAAGCAATAAAAAAGCGTTTCTAGACATCAGTTAAACATATAATTAAAGGGGAACTTTTTAGCGCAATCATTATCATTAACATCATCATCGTTATCAACCTTATCATCCTCATCATTAGTATCATAATTATCATTTCCATCGAAAAATGGAAAGTGTGCAATTGAACTAATAAATTAAGTCCCTGAGGTTGTGACTTCTGAAACATGTATGAATGTATAACGCGCCTCGCGGTATCGTCCTTTCTCAAAGAACACTCTAAATTCCTGTATTTGTTTTCGTTGGTCCTCTTAACAGGCTGTTCGTTTATTTAATCATTCCAGTTTTCCGGAATCTATATTGATAATGCATGACAAACATAATATTCAGACCATGATGCATAAGGTCAACCTCTTACTTAGTATCATGGAAAGTGCGCGTTTTGAAGAGGTTTGGGAAGATTCGCAGATGACACATCCCCCATTCCGGCCAGAGAAATAGTATGCGGTGTTGTTATGCCGAAAAATGGCGGTGTTGTTATGCCGAAAAATGGCTCGATGTCGAATGTGCGATGTCGAAACTGCGGATCCTTTTTTCGGCAATGCTAAAACAATTAAGGTCTTCCAAAAAAATAATGCCTTCGCTGGCAAATAATGGGATGCACTATTAAAAACTATAGAAAGCATTTTTATTTGCAAACAAGTTTCCCTGGGCCGACCTCTAAAAAAAGCGATTTCCAAAGTGCGAATTTTTTGCTATTTGTGGAAGATTCGCAGATGACACATCCCCATCCCGGCCGGCCCGGGAAATATCACTTTTGAAAGTCACAAGGTATGGCGGTGTTGTTACGCCGAAAAATGGCTTAATCGCGAACGTGCGATGTCGAAATGACAGGTATTTAACGCCGTAGATAAATATACAATTTGGGCATGTTGGGGGATCCCCAAACTTTTAACTGCAGGAACGAACTTTCTTTCATTAAAAAAGATCATGATTGTACGCAATCATTCCAAATTTATATCAAATTTCGCAAAGTTATTATTGAATCGGGGGAGCAAAAGTCAAAAGCGCTTAATTATTTGGAGAACTTTTTTTAATGTTTTGTAAAAATCTGTGAAAAGTGTTTTTTCATGGTTTACCAAATTTACAGATATTATCCAGAATTTGGCAACTGTACTTTTAATTTTGAACTTCAATAATTTCAAAATTTCGCAAATTATAATTTGGGTGTCTTTTTCGTCAAATTTGGTTATATATGCATATATTACATATTTCGTGGTACGTTTTCGGAGTTCCATGCAGCCGCAGTTAAAGTACCCCCCCCCCCCTTCCCATGGGTTGTCATTTCATGGAAAGCATGACATGAGCATGATGAGAGAGTGTGTTGAACGTCAACGTATATAGCAAGTAACAACCATTTAAACTTTCTCGGGTTCAATTCAAATTGTTTTCTCTTGGTGCTGTATAAACAAACACGCATCATTTAGATGGATTGAAAAGCCGATGTGGCAAAAGAGTATCTAGGTTTTCATTCGATTGAACCGAGAGGAATTTGTGAGTTTGTTGTCTTTGGCCCTGGCTGCGTGTTGGCGGCTTGTTCCGTAAACCTATCGATGTCCATCCATGTGCAGGCTTCATGCGCCAATGGTGTCATTAAGAGGATCAATTTAGACTTTCACCGCCGTCTATATGAACTCGGTCATAAAGTTGACTTTCTTGATCTTAATTACACTTGAAAAAGAGCCAAAAGAGTCCATTTTTTCAAACAGAAACAATAATTGGGTAAATTTGTATTTTAAATTGATGCAATATCTTCGTCTGCACATTTTAACACCTCTTTGAAACGGTTCATTTCCACTTGGTCCAATCCCATTTGGTCCATTCCCACGTGGTCTAGTTCCCACTTGGTCCATTCCCATTTGGTCCAATCCTACATGGCCTAAGTGGGACATGGCCCTAATGGGACATGGGCCACATGGCCCTATAGTTGTACCATGGCCTAGTGGGACATGGCCTAAGTGGGACGTGGCCCTAGTGGCAATGACCTAAGTGGGACATGGACTAAGAGGGACATGGCCTAAGTGGGACGTAGACTAAGTGAGATTGGACTACTGGGACTGGACCAAGTGGGATTTGGACCAAATGGGATTGGACTAGTGGAATTGGACCAAGTGGGAATTGTCCTTTGAAACTGCTGAGACCACAGTGTGCTGAGACATCTACAAGCAAAGTTACAAGCATTTGAATGTGCGAAGGTCGAATTTTAAACATGCATGACTAATTGGCATTAAGAAAAAACAGTTCCTTCTAACAAGCGGAACATTAAGACATTTTGTATGATATCAGCTATTCCAGAATATATCGTTTATATAGCCCTATATTCAATCAATCCTTAAATCGAGTCATCAAATATCTGGAATATATAATTCTTGTCACTTAGGTCACGGTTTTAACATGAGTAATTTGAAAGCAGAACGGAAATCATAAAAATTGTAAAAACAACTCATCAATTTGAAGCAAAATGTAAGAAAAATTGCAATATCATAGTCATATTTTTCAGATGATGGCTTTGGTTATGTGATTTATATTGGATGTATAGGTCTATATAAATCAATATGGTAACGACGATTAGTGATAGGCCCTATATATACTATTACGAATAACGTATTGGAATTATTAACATGGTGATCGTGGCTAACGTGTTGAGTGCAATGTAAGCTTACCATCCCTGGTTTACCGTGGACTATTCAACTTCAACTGTGGATCCAGTGGATCAAATTAGACCATTGATCATGTTGATGTAATGGTCCATGAGTGGATTCAGTCATGTGTCGGATCTAGCTATTATTATCTTAAGTCTTCGTTTGTTTGTTGTTTTGTTGGTTTTTTGTTTGTTTGTTTGTTTGTTTTTGCCGCTTCGTGACCAAAAAGAAGAAGAAGAACGTGTGTTTTTGAAGAAGAAGAGGGACCAGTGCGCGCACTGGGAGATACGAGTATGAAGTGAGCTTTGATATAAAATTGGAAAAGCTATTTTCATATCATACATCAAGATTTGTTTCCTCCTTTTTGAAATGTTTCGATATCACCGAGCACAACATATGGGAAGTACTGTATACTGTATCTCACTACTCTTTACTCAGGTGCATATAATTTGCCCACCCAAGTTGCTATCCTAATGAATATATTGGGAGAAATCATGATCTAATGTACTTAGCCGCTCACTGCATGATATCTTTAAACTCAATCAAAACTCATCTTAAGACTTCATATTGGCGCCTTTATTTGCATATTTTTCACGATTATACTTAATAAGAACCAATCTATTTCCTTGTTCTTTATTGGCAATAATAAATTTAGGTTGTTCAGGTGCAAATGATATTTAATATTGGCCTACTTTTTCTGATTTTGTGATATGATACCGTATATCATTGATACCGGAGAAATTGTTTGATTGAAGTAAGTGTTATTGTGTTAGGGTTGGGCTTTTTGATGTAGTGATAGATCGCCGCATCTGAGCGGTGTCGGATGTCTGTGTTCATAATCAACTCTTGTATATTGTATGACATGTGCCAAGTATCATATCCTAAAATAATCTTAGAAACACTTACTATCTGATTACCATAATTCACCGAATGTTGTATGTGTAAGTGAAAGGTTCCGTTCGTTTTTATCCGCTAAATCGCAAAATTCACATGCGGGAGATTTGTACACAGGAGTGACAGGACAAGTTTAATAGACATTTTATTCCTTGAAATCGATTTAAAAAATAAAGGGTTGCTTCATAATTCAAAAACGGTAAACAAGGGAGTAGCGCTCACTGCCATGCATTATGACACACCGGACATGCCGGAGGAACAGGAGGAAAATTGACCCACTCGCTCAAAATACCGGGACAAAAAAGCGGACTAAAATATATCTCATAGGCATCTTCCTTACCGTTTTAGCATTAAGATAGCACATTGTCACCCGGTTCATGCGTCCTGCGTATATTTCTTGCATGTATGGTATAGTGGCACATCCCCAAATCTTCATTTACGTCCCCACTAAAGTTGGACGTACGCGGGGTCGTACGTCCCGATGGTGTGATACCAGGTTTAAACAAGAATTTGTCTTTAAAAAAGATAAGTTCACGGATCAGGTGTATAGTACATGAACTTTGAGCTACTTTGGTCCAACATTTAACATGTTTAATATTCATATCTAACCTACTCTGTACTTATTCGACAATAAATAAGTGATATGGGGCTTAACAATAATACCTGCGTCTTGACTCTGGAAAACATTTTTTTTAAACCTCATTTTGCATTTAGTTTTTTAAGCCACCTCCGGAGCAACCTACAGGATCTCATTTTGCATTTAGGTTTTTAAGCCACCTACAGGAAACAAATTTGGCTATAACTACGAAGAAAATTATATGCAAGATGCCTTATCACTAAAGTAAACAAATCACACAGCCATTTGATCTTGCTAGCTTTTGTCAGCGATATTTGTCTCATAGCCCTGTTTTTATGAACACCAATTATTTATTTTGTAACAGAAAATATATTATACAGGTTTATACACACATTGCTGGGTTATTACAAGAGTCAATAAACATTCAATTGACTATAGATAATGGACTTAGTTTTGTGCAATGTAGTTATATTGCACTTTTTCTGAAGTAAATCGCCTGCTGCATAGTTTTCTATATAGGCCTTTTCACAAAGTAAACATTCAGTATACTGACCATGACCTGCTAGTTTTGATTAACCAATCAGTTATGTGTACTGTCAGCATGTGATGGCTATAAGCCAATTGCAAACATGTTTATAAAACAGGTTAAAAATTTACTACACTGAACAGACTCTTTGCAGGGCTAAGGGCTAAATAAGTCCTTGTCATATGGGGCAGGATTAGATAAAGGCGTACAAACTAGGGTATGAGATATTAGGACTTATTTCTTAGCCTCTTAACCACAGGGTTGGTGGGCTAATAGCTATTCAAGACACAGGATATGTAAGGGATAAACTGCGCATATGATATGTGGGGGGAAAGTGGCATCATTTCACTGCCGTGAAAAAAATCATAATAGAGTTCCAAACTTGTTAGACATGTTAGACATCTTTCCTGTGTTTTACCAGAGAAGAAGTTCTCGGGTTTTACTACCATCGTATCTGGTTTTATAGATCACAATAATGGCATACCATCGTAGTCACTATTAAAGTCAGTGACTTACCGATATTTTTTGATTGCGGTGTACAATATAACTGTTTTTACCTTTTATCTTTTTATCGTTATTTTTCTCATGAATTAAAATCTTGACAAAGCGTGACCAAACGAATATAACGGTTGGATACGCTCGGTTTCAATTCTAAGATAGCGGCACTTTTGTTCCAAAATCTGCATGAGACAGTCAATTTTTTTTATCTTACAAAGTTATTTGTAGAATTTGTTTCAATTATTCTTTAGGCAAAGCACGTTGCTTAAAGGCCTATTCAGTGCTTTGCTCATCCGGAGGATCGTAAAAATCATTAAAATTCAGATTTTAGATATTCTTAAGCCAAAAGTCGTGTATATTGAAGACAAGACATTTTACACGAATCTGTAAATTTTCTACTTAAAGTAGCCCTAAGGCTGAGTTCACATAGAAGTATACGGTATACGGTATTCGCTATACGAAATACGCTCATTCGATCAGGCTGAGTTCATATAGGAGTATACTATGTGAACTCAGCCTGATCGAATGAGCGTATTTCGTATAGCGAACAGCGAGTATGTCAGTTTACCCATTTTCTTCGTCTTATCAAATGCTTGTAACTTTACTTCTTGAGGTCACATTGCATTCAATGAGGTGTCATAATGTGCAGAATTAGATAGTGCATCTATTAAAAAATGAATTTACCCACATATGGTTTAGGTTTTTAAAATTTGGACGGTATACGCTGCACTGAAATCGAACACGCGCGATTCCCACTATACTATACTAAACGCAGGTATAGGCCTACGGCCTTTTCGAATAGCTCTTATGTGACCCGGTACTATGAAATTACCTTGCTCGATTTAGGCTATACGCGTGCACCTGCAAAACGTGCATCGTATACCCGAATAGTATACTTCTATGCGATCGTAGCCTTATGTGACCCGGTACTATGAAATTGCCTTGCTCGATTTAAGCTATACGCGTGAACCTGCAAAACGTGCACCGTATACCCGAATAGTATACTTCTATGTGAACGCAGCCTTAGCTACATGTACTGTATTTGAATGGAGCTTCAACTTTGTCATATTGCTATTTTCCTTGTTTTTCCCCTATTTTTCATTTCAAAAATACCTTTTAATAACTTCTCTTTTACTTTTAGTAAAACTTTTAGGCAATTTAGACACAATTTTATTTTATTTTTATACTGTCGGTGGGATCATCGAATGTGCTTTAAAGTAGGATCGACTGTCCGATGAACAGCCTCATCCCAAATTTTCACTCAAACAATTGGAGGGAGGTTATATATAGTTTTGCTGAATTATCAGCCTACACTTAAATACTTACTTACTCACTGACCAACCATTTTGTCTGAAATGAACATATCTCGAAATGCCACAAAGGTATGACCCCCAGTGGTGTCAAATTAAAGAGAAAAAGGTAAAGAATAATTATAATAAAATATTTTCCCACCCGGGGTGGCACTCCTCATAAGACCCGGGTCAATATTCATATGGGTGCTTTCATATCTCAAAATGCCAAGAAGGTATGAACCCACGAGTGGTGTCAAATGAAAGAGAACAAAGTAATATAATAAAAATAGTTTTTTCCACCGGGGATAACACTCATCATAGAACCTGGTTGGGTCCTTTTCATATCTCGAAATGCCAAGAAGGTATGAACCCCCGAATATCCCTATTTTGGGTCCTTTTCATATCTAGATATCCAAGAATGTATGACCCCCCCCCAGGTGACAGTGGTATACCATAATATACTGCCAAAGCCACATGGTTCAGCTGTGGTGCGGTAACCGTTCTAGTTCTAATTCTAACTAAATTAGCACTGAGAAATCAGGACTGAACGAAGGATTGCATGCATTTTGTACATGTTGTAAGCCCAAATGAGTGCACTTTATATTAAATTTACACAGTAAGGTTCTTTAGCCAAGAAAATGGTTTTGTAGAACCAATAGAGTTATGATTAGGGTTCTGGTTCTGATTTTGGTTATGGTTATGGTTGTGGTTATAGTTAGTGTGTAGGGTAAGGGTTATGGTTATGGTTAAGGCTATGTTAGGGTTAGGGTTTAAGGTTAGTGTTATTGTTACTGTTGTTAGGGTTATTGTTCGGGTTATGGTTATGGTTATGGTTATGGTTATGGTTATGGTTATGGTTATGGTTATGGTTTTTAGGGTTAGGGTTAGTGTTTTTAAAGAGAAAAAGGTAAAGAATAATTATAATAAAATATTTTCCCACCCGGGGTGGCACTCCTCATAAGACCCGGGTCAATATTCATATGGGTGCTTTTCATATCTCAAAATGCCAAGAAGGTATGAACCCACGAGTGGTGTCAAATGAAAGAGAACAAAGTAATATAATAAAAAATATTTTTTTCCACCGGGGGTAACACTCCTCATAGAACCTGGGTCAATATTCATATTTTGGGTCCTTTTCATATCTCGAACTGCCAAGAAGGTATGAACCTCCGAATATTCCTATTTTGGGTCCTTTTCATATCTAGATATCCCAAGAATGTATGACCCCCCCCCCCCCGCAGGTGACAGTGGTATACCATAATATACTGCCAAAGCCACATATGGTTCAGCTGTGGTGCGGTAACCGCTCTAGTTCTAATTCTAACTAAATTAGCACTGAGAAATATCAGGACTGAACGAAGGATTACATGCATTTTGTACATGTTGCCAAGAAAATGGTTTTGTAGAACCAATAGAGTTATAAGTAGGGTTCTGGTTCTGGTTTTGGTTATGGTTATGGTTGTGGTTATAGTTAGTGTGTAGGGTAAGGATTATGGTTATGGTTATGGTTAAGGCTATGTTAGGGTTAGGGTTTAAGGTTTAAGGTTAGTGTTATTGTTCGGGTTATGGTTATGGTTATGGTTATGGTTATGGTTATGGTTATGGTTATGGTTATGGTTATGGTTAGGGTTTTTAGGGTTAGGGTTAGTGTTTAGGGTTAGGGTTAGGGTTATGATTAGAATTAAGGTTTAGGGTTATGGTTATGGTACCGGTTATGGTTATCATGGTTATGGTTATGGTTATTTTTATGTTTAGGGTTAGGGTTTAGGGTTAGGGCTAGTGATTAGGGTTATGGTTAGCGTTAGGGTTATGGTCCCATGGTATGGTTAGGGTTACGATTAGTGTTTAGGGTTAGGGTTATGGTTATGATTATGGTTATGGTTAGGGTAGTTGTTTAGGGCTAGGGTTATGGTTATGGTTAGGGTTTAGGGTTCGGGTTAGTGTTTATGGTTAGGGTTATGGTTCGGGTTTAAGGTTATGGTTAGGTTTATGGTTAGGGACAGGGTTAGTGTTAGTGTTTGGGGTTACGGTTAGTGTTTAGGTCTATGGTTATGGTTAGGGTTATGGTTAGGTTTATGGTTATGGTTAGGGTTAGGGTTAGGTTAGTGTTTAGGGTTAGGGTTATGATTATGGCTAGGGTTTAGGGTTATAATTAGGGTTTAGGGTTATGGTTAGGGTTTAGGATAGTGTTATCGTTAGGGTTATGGTTAGGTTAGGATTATTGTTTCAGGTTATGGTTATGGTTATGGTTATGGTTATGGTTATATGGTTATGGTTGTGGTTGTGGTTATGGTTATGGTTATATTTAGTGTTTAGGGTTAGGGTTATGGTTCGGGTTATGATTAGTGTTAGTGTTTAGGTTAAGGGTTAGGGTTAGGGTTAGGATTAAGGTTTAGTTTTATGGTTTGGTTATGGTTATGGTTATGGTTATAGTTATAGTTAGTGTTTATGGTTAGGGTTATGGTTAGGGTTAGGGTTAGGGTTAGGGTTATGAATAGGGTTATGGTTATGGTTATGGTTATGGTTATGGTTATGGTTATGGTTATGGTTATGGTTATGGTTATTATGGTTATGGTTATGGTTATGGTTATGGTTATGGTTATAGTTATGGTTAGGGTTATGGTTAGGGTTAGGGTTATGATTAGGGTTATGGTTATGGTTATGGATATGGTTATGGTTATGGTTATGGTTATGGTTATGGTTATGGTTATGGTTATGGATATGGTTAGGGTTAGTGTTATGGTTTGGGTTATGGTTAGGGTTAGTGTTTATAGGTCAGGTATGGTATAGAGTTTAGGGCGCGGGTTCCCAGATAACATGGCGATATTGGTCCGATGGTGGCCCAATTTATGTTCAATAATGGCCCAATATCATTTGCTCATGGGCCCAAGATTGGTCCCAGATTGGGCTTGGGCCAAATATTGGGCCTATATTGGACCAATTTAGGCTGCCACTGTGATGCCAATATGAAGATTACCGATGGTAAGCCAAGATTGGTCCAATATGGGCAGCAAAATAGTGCCGATGCCTTGATTGGCGTTCGAAAACCAACGTTGGGTCAATATGCATGTTATCTGGGAATTAGTGTTAGGGTTAGTGTTTAAGGTTAGGGTTATGATTAGGGTCAATGGGTCAATGGGTCATGGTTATGGTTAGGGTTAGTGTTTAGGGTTAGGGATGGTGTTTAGGGTTAGGGTTAGGGTTAATGTTTAGGGTTAGGGTCATGGTTTATTGTTAGGGTTAGTGTTCAGGGTTAGGGTTTAGGGTTAGGGTTAGGGTTATGGTCCTTATTTGGTTACGGTTAGGGCTATACCCCGGGGGGGGCACTCAACTTTAGAAGTGACGGGAATGTGCCTACCGGGGTCGCGAAGTAGGGGCCTATCGGTAACAAAGCGTTATTTAAAAAAAAGGGGGTCAATGGGTACAAACAAAATAAAAAAGGGGGTCATTGGGTATAATTTTTTTTTTAAAGGGTCATCGGGTAGAAAATTTTGGAAAAATGGAGCAAAATTTGAAAGTTTCGGCATTATTTTGTTGCATTTTGATGATGCTCTTCTAGAAAATCTAGAAAAAAAGGGGGTCATTGAGTAGCCGCAACCAAAAAAAGGGGGTCATTGGGTAGCCGCAAGGCTAAAAAAAGGGGGGCCATCGGGGTATGACTTTAAAAAAAGGGGGTCATCGGGTATAGTCGACTTCAAAAGAGGGGCCTATTGACAGTCACTTCCAAAGTTGAGTGCCCCCGGGGGGGGGGCTATACGGGTTTAGAGTTAACGTATTAGCTCGTATTGCGGCCCATTATAATTGCAGAATGGCTAGCGCAGCTATAGATTGTTGAAAAGCTCTTGAGAGGTTTACGCGTGACGTCATTTTGACGTCACTTCAATCGCTGCAATCGACATCCTTGAATGCCATGCATCAAATTGACGTAGGGGGTCTATACCTATTGAGTTTGCGTATGAAGATCCATGAAAATTGCCGGGGAAAAATTGGAAAATCTAATTTCTATTGTCATATGATGGTGCGGACAACTACGCCGCGATTATCCGCTCGTAGAAACCCTGTTAAGATGTTCATATACGTACATCTGTCTTATTCTTTTATTGTGCGATTTTAGGTCTAGTTCCATATAAGAATTAGAGGAAGTTATGGGAGGTTACTGCAACTACACAGACGAATAAATAAATAAAGGCATCTCGGTTGTTTGTTTTGTCTGTTGACTTGCTCATTCTAAATTGAGCAAGACGAAAGCTTCCTACAAAATTCTCTTTCACTTAAGGGCTCTGGTATGAACGTCTCGACAGTATATTTTGTGGGACATGAGAGCACATCAGATATATCGAATTACATTCTGAATACGAAGAATGTCCTTCTGATATCAAATAATTTTGATTTGTTGAAATTCGCTATATAATACAAATTTTATGACAAATTATTTAAATTTGATATTTTTTAAATTGTTGATATTTAACAGTCCTCGAAGTAAACTTTCTAAATCTAATGATGTAAGATATCTTCAATATGAAAGGTCAAAATGTTCAATTGATCGTCGGCTTTTCATCCCAGCTACATACACTTTTAAGTACATTAGCATTAGATTTATAAAGTTTACTTCGAGGACTGTTACATATTAAAAATGTCATTTTTAATCATTATGCCATAAAATGTGCATTATATCGCGAATTTCAAAAAAAATCTAAATTATTTGATATCAGAAGGACATATTTCGTATTCAGAATGCAAATCGATATGTCTGGTCGCTCTGATGTACTCTCATCTCCCACAAAAAATTTTGTCCAAGCGTTCATACTCTACCCCTTAATCAAAATAATGTTTTAATGTACATTGTTAGGTTGAAGGGGCACTTATTGACGTACTTGTCGGAATTGTAGGTAGGCGTTGTTCAATCGCTCGGAAAGAGCGGAAGGATTTACTTATTGAAATAAGAGGGTGTTTAACTTAAGTGACGTATAAATCGTCAACATTCAACATTTCGATTTTTCAATAGCTATTAAACCTCATGACCAGAAATCCTGTCTCATTGGAATTTGATATCGATCCTGTCAACCAGACTAAAAATGACGTACTGCGCAGCTCAGTAACCAATCACGTCGCGCCTTTGCCCTGACGTTGTCAGTCGGGAACTTCTTGCAAACGCCGACTCGGTGCAGTAACCAATCACGTCGCGCCTTTGCCCTGACGTTGTCAGTCGGGAAGTTATTGCAAACGCCGACTCAGTGTTCGGCGAACTTAAAGCTTATTTTAAGGTCTTCTTAAAGTCCTTAAAAGTGCATGTGGTGTTTTCTTTACATGCCAATATGCATTTAAGGAGGATGTCGATTATTACAGAACACAACTTTCTTGTTAACCCTATATTATTGTAACGTTAAATATGACATTTGTGAATTGTGACATCTTTTAATTTTTATCATTAATTTGCAATATGACCAACATGGCTGAAATTGACCCGAATAATGAGTGACACACTTCGTAGATATCAGATTAACTTTTATCAAATGCTTACGAAATTCATTTTGCCCAAAATTTTTAATCAAAATGTGCAGTCGTTTAAATGCTAAACAATTTTATATTTCACTTTCGTCGTCATTGGATAATAAAAAAATATAAAAAATATCCCTGTTAGAAATATGGCTCATCTACTGCATGCGATATCCATGATCATATTAAATCGTAGGAACACATACATTTTGGGTCTATTTTGTTTTGACTCACGACACGGCCGATAACTTGTAGATATTTGATTTTAAAGATTTTTTAAATGGTAAGAATTTTGAGCATATTTAGAGGTTGAGGGAATTGATTTTGAAAAGATAATCGAATTGAATATGTTGAACAGAGATAACGTCCCTGAAAAAGATGCACTCGTGTGGTTTTTTGGGTTTTTTTTTTGTTTGTTATGAAATTGCCAAAATGCTTACATGCTTACACTTTCAGAAAAGGGTAGTCTTGAGACAGAGGATGATTTAAGCACTTCCCAGAAGTCTTGCGGTTAGCACAGCTGTGTGAGTGAACATGACACCACTGCCCGCCCACTGCATACACACGTGCATGGTTAAATTTGAATTTGGACAGATATATTTACAATAAAAACACCTTATAAAGGTTGGTCGATTTCACATTTTATGTTATCTACAGAAGGTGTGAATTATCCTTCATGCATACATCACTTTAGATCTAAAATCGACCAAGTAATGACGACACACGGGCAATTCTAAAACAACATCTTTTGCACAGAGTTCAATGGGATTTGAAAAGTAAAGTGGCAGTTGAAACTCTAGTGATAACACTTTTACGGTGCATGATGGGGCTTCCTTAAATCATCCTCTGCTTGAGAGTAAAACATTAATAACAATGACGAAAATGGCGACAACAGCAACAACAACACTGAATAACAACACAGTGCATGGGTTGGACTTTTTCAGAGGGAGGGGTAAGGGATCAAGGCAATTTCAAGGGGACAGTTTCTCGCTATTCTTGAAAACTGAGTTAACACCCATTGAACGCACTCCTTTTTCAAATCTTGTATGTTTGATGCTTTGTTTTATCGTTTTCCTAATTTTAACGGCGATATCGCTTTTATATCAAAATGCTGATTATATATAGTATTTGTTTCATAAATATGCACTTATCAGTTACCTTTGAAGATCAGAGTTTGAATTATTCATTGCAGCATGTAAGCATGGTAGTGACTGTCCTATATCATCATATTCATGTCTTTGTTGACCTCTCGGTTAATGACCCCGTCTCTGTACAATGACATGACATAACACTTAATTTAGTTACGTCCTTTTGAAAACTTATATCTAAGAAAATACATAATTGGTATTTTAATTTGGCTAGTTTAACTATCTACACATTCAGCAGACAATTTGATTCGTGTGCTGTAGGCGTAAAAAACTTGTTTGAATTTCACCGATCCAAACTATTATATGTCCTTCTTTCTGCATCATCGCTTGGTCTTCATGGTTTGTTCCAACGCCCAAAGCAATTTCAAACCATATGAAAGTAAACGAAAACAAAATCGGCACTGCATATTGCTTTGCTAATGATAAGGCAGTTGATAGGGTTGATCATCCCGCCTTTTTCACGCCAAGGGAGAGAGAGTCTTTTGTTTTGGTATGTGTGAATCGCAGAAAAAGTGAGAACACTTCTTGAGGAAACTGGATTATATGTAATACGGTTAAGAGTGTCAAAGGAGCCGATGAGTATAGATATTTGAAAGCTTATGTTTATGAAGTAGGCGCTAATATTTCAAGTATCTTCGATTCAATTTGCTCTGCTTGACTGGCATATCGAGTAGGCCTATATATTTTCGTCCTTAAAGGTGATAGTGCTTATAGGCTTGACCCAAATTATATTTAATTCCAACGCCACAATCTTTCTATCATGGAACATCGGTGGGATCATACTAAAAAAAACCCAAATCATTAGGCCTAATTTGCGCTAATGTTTCTATATTCCAGTGTTAGTCTTTTCTCTTTATATCAAACCAACGGGATAAGGCCTGTTTGCAGGGGTGTGCGGTGGGTGCAACAATACCCCCACCCAAAAAACAACAACCCAAAAACAAAAGTCCATCTGCATAAAAACCCACTTTTAAGGGTAAAAACACAAATAAAATTGTCCAAAAAGGTTAGAAGGACAAATTAAGAAAGGGACTATTTTTTCATGATACTTGTTCAAAATAGCCCCCCACCCCGAAATCATCATTTTACATTGGGGTCCCAGGCCCGTACGCAGGATTTTGTTTGGGGTGCTGATTTTGAAAAAGTGGACCTTTTTCCCAAGGGGGGGGGGCGATTTTGTGAAAAGTGGACTTTCTGAATTGTTGGGACTTTTGTACACTTTCGCCTCCGCACCCCCCCCATTTACTATATGGGCAATTTACGATGGGGCACCTTACGATGGGGCAATTTAGTGATTTTAAATATTTAAATATTTTGTAATTCTATAATTAAAATATTTCTGTATAGAGGAAAGGGTTTTTTCCCAAAAATGGGACGGAGTTATATCAAAATTATTTGCAAAGAGAAGTCGAACGCCCAAACCACTTATCGGATCTCTATTGAGTTGAAAATCCTTGGCGGCTTTCCACAATAAAATATTAAATGTAAAATCTATAGTAATATTGAAATAGTACTATTATATCCATAATCCTCACAATTGAAGAGGACATTGTTTTTTCAGTTAGTGCGTGGACGTGAAATAAAACGTCTTTAAATTCTGCGCTACATTTTTGAATCAATCGAATGTTTTGATTGTTCGTTTTCATGTATTTGTTACGGTATAATAACTTTTATTATCTTGTTCGGTTTTTATGTCAGGAAGTCGGCCACAAATCTATATTTATATAAGAAATACTAAACCCTTGCGGAAGCGACAATTAAAAAAACAAATAATAATAAAAAATGAATAATAATAATAATAATAATGAAAAAACCTTCATGATTTTTTTTCTATCATTCCGATTCATTCGTGACATGAATCGACTCAGCAATACTAAAATTTTATAGATATTTTCATCAATGATGTTGGAATTAATTACTGTAAATAATTATTGCGCCATAAAATATTTCAAATATGCCGAACACATAGATTATTGTCATTATATTTTTAAATTTTAGTTTTTGCAATTTTTCTTATTTTGTTCTGTAATTAATTTCTTGCTAAGACTTATGATGGTTTCATGAATCCTGCAGTCATTCTATAAATGAATGAATGAATGAATGAATGAATGAATGAATGAATGAATGAATGAATGAATGAATGAATGAATGAATTATTTAATGAATTAATAAAATTAATGAATTAATGGATTAATGAATTAATGAAATTTATGAATGAATAAAATTAATGAATAAATGAATGAAGAACCAATCAACCAACAAACAAATTAATTCATTATTTAATTAATTACTTATTTGATTGATTATTTAATTAAACAAATTATTAGATTTTTTAAACATCTCTGTGTTGACATTTATTGATAGGTTATCAAGTTGGAATTCACTTATATAGGCTTGCATGGGCACATATGATGTGTATTATACAACCACAGATCCTGGAAAGAATCGTTAACTTTCTTGTTCGATCATTCTCGGATAATAGAACATGACATAGGATTGCCTAAAACCTTTTGGCTCATCTCCGCAAGGCATCGGAAGTCCAAAAATGATTACCAGTAAGAGAATGTTAAGGGCTCACTAAGAAAAGCTCCAAAATTCCATCACGATCCTTAATAACCGTTTAGTTTCCCGCTGTCTCACAGGTGGGGTGCCTTTCCTTGTTGAGGCATAGGCCGCCGAGTCGACACGATACAGACAGGCATTCATCGATAGGCATAATTTGTCATCTTCGTTATATGACACGCCCATAAGGGCTGGAGGAGTGCCACACCCAATTTAAACACTTCACAATCAACCGCCCATAGTCACAATTTGTCATCCGTACTTTCCACAGGCTTATTACGGAGTGCGTGTCACCTCATGATGGAAGTTGGGCTTCAGATGTCCGCGTGTTGATTTGTTTTTAATTAAATACACGCACCAATATTATGAAATCGGCTTTAAGCCAAAAATTTCGGCTTATTATATAATTTTGTCCTGCACCCAACAATTATTATGGTGTTGAACTTCAAGTCGTCTTCCGGGTCATATTCCGAATCCGAGGTTGTTCGAAGGGTGTTTGTTTCGAAGGTATTCTAACATATCCAAAGGGTAATTTCGCCGAAAAGGTCGTTTTGCGATGAGTTTTTCCTTCATCTCGAAAGGTTGTTATTCCGAAGGGTCGTGTTGTTTCTTTCTTCGGAATAAAGGCTCTTGGAACAATAATCTTTCGGAGTAAGGGCCGGTATTTTTGGACACTGAAATCATAGACTGCTGAAATGAACCGTTGGAATAGAAACATAATTCGGGACAATGACTTTTCGGGGCCCAAACCTTTTATGGACAATATTGATTCTTCGGAATAAAAACAATTGAGTAAGAACTTCGCCCTGGCCCGATTAATAACAACATACGAGGGGCAGTCAGTATGTTTTAAGAGTTGACTCGTGACGTCATTTGTGGATCGTTTTCATGGCATTTCTCAATGATTACATAAACACTGTACCTTTGTCTTTCAAACAACACATGTAAAAATTATATCACACACATGATTACGTAACAGCATTAGCATAAAATCAATGGTCTGGAGTCACCTGGTGAAATTGAGTCGTTGAATGAGGTATTGTTGTATTTTCTATATTTTCTCGGGAATTAAAGAATGGAGAATGCTGCCTTTTGGAACAGTAATAGAACACAAACTACCAGTTCATTAAACCATGTTTGTTGGGCTGTACAGGTTTTAGTTTATTTTAAATGCGTCGTCAAATATATGTCTTATTTTTGACAAAAACAAGGCTTTTCTTTATTTAAAAATCTTGATATTGCCCAAAATAGCAAACGTGGAAATTTAAATTTTTTTGCCAGTTCTGTTGACTAATCTCCAAACATTTAAACGGGAGCCTCCCTAGCAAATATTTGAATCCGTGATTAAAATATAACTGCTATTCTAGCATTGTTACATTTATACAAAAAGTAGTGGTACAAAGAGAGAGGCCATCGTTTGAATTAGAAATTTATTTTTAAAACTTTTCTGGTCGTTTCAGGTTGAGATCATCCATAAAAATTCATATGAATATTTAAATTACAATTTTCATAGCATTTTGTAATATTTTAGGCCCTATTTACATGGAATTGTGCAATTTTCGTGCATTTCCACCATGTTGTATCGGTCATCCCACCTACGCATGCGCAGATTGTTGTTTGATTTGCACCAGTTATCATCGCACCGAGTACCAGCTCTCACACGTGACCAGTCATTATATTTTAGTCTGTTTCATTTGGGAGATAATTGATGTAATTTGTAATAACTGCCTTTTCATTTTCGCCATTTTTGCAGAATAATTTCGCTTCCATTCAAGCCCTAAAGTTGTTGAAGTTTTTAGACGTCCCATTTCCACCAAAGTTTTATGGCAAGTCTCATATTTTACCAAATTCAAACTGAGGACCTAGTGTTTATTCCTGCCCAAAACCAGCCATATGCACCTTGTACTTTTGCTGTTCTCGGACATTGTAACCACGTGTTTTTTCTGCAATTTAAAAGGCCCGCCTTTTTGCGTGATTTGGCAGTGTCCCTAGACTATTGATTTTATGCTAATGCTGTTACGTAATCATGTGTATAATATAATTTTTATATTTTTTTTTTGAAAGACAAAGGTACAGTGTTTATGTAATCATTGAGAAATGCCATGAAAACAATCCACAAATGACGTCACGAGTCAACTCTTAAAACATACTGACTGCCCCTCGTATTTTAACATTGATATGGTTTCTCATAAGTTCATAATTATGGCGTATATCTATATACATACTTTAATACTAATGCGATCTTCTAAAATGTATACCATTTTGCGTCTTTTCTGGACCATTTCGGTACTCCAAATTATAGTGCGGATTCGTGGAGCAGATCCAGTTGTGCTATTTTTACATTTTTTAAATTGTGAATTTTCGTAATCTTTTTTCTTTTCTTTCCTTTTTTTTTTTTTTTTTTTTTTTTTTTCACATCTCAATGGATTGACATTGTATTAACCATGAAGAAAGCAGCGTTTTTATGGACAATTGATTCTTCGGAATAAAAACAATTGAGTAAGAACTTCGCCCTGGCCCGATTAATAACAACATATTTTAACATTAATATGGTTTCTCATAAGTTCATAATTATGGCGTATCTATATACTTACTTTAATACTAATGCGATCTTCTAAAATGTATACCATTTTGCGTCTTTTCTGGACCATTTCGGTTCTCCAAATTATAGTGCGGATTCGTGGAGCAGATCCAGTTGTGCTATTTTTACATTTTTAAATTGTGAATTTTCGTAATCTTTTTCTTTTCTTTCCTTTTTTTTTTTTTTTTTTCTTTTTCACATCACAATGGATTGACATTGTATTAACCATGAAGAAAGCAGCGTTTGATGGAATCGAACCATTATCCTTTAAGATTGGTCGCAGCAACTTTAAACCCATTTTATTTTATTTTATTTGTTTGTTTTTTTTACATCATGACATTTTAAGATATAACAACGTGTTGAATTTTAACAACGTGTTGAATAATAAGTATTTATCGGCTGATTGCAGAGCAAATTTACATGCGATAACGTATTATGGCGCATATGGCGTGCGATAGTAGTTCACACCGACACACCAACGGTAAACGTGCCAAAGCAGCAAATGGTGTCTTCTCTTGAATTTCTTGGAATCTCTTCAATGACAGAAAATATCTGTCATAAAGAAACAAAAACCCAAAAACCTTCATTAATTTAAATTAATTAACAATCCCGACCAATTCAACTCGACATCTCAAATACATGCATAATGTAAACCTACGTGATGTATGTATCGCACACATTTAGCCATATACATGATTATAAAAGTTTTAGTATAATAACCTTTTATATTCATTGTGCTATTAAGAAGAGAAACAATTAGTGAACAAATATACAGAGAACTATTAATCATACTTGGAAAAACAACGAGCTTAATTGTTAATAAGGTCAATCGTGTCAAAATTAAACACCTTTTATTAAATGTAAATAGCGGCTGCCTTTAAGACTAAAATCGTGTGACATGATCGGTGATCAATCTATTTGGCTTTTACACATGTTGTCGTGGTTTACATGGTTTACACAGTATACAAATAAGGTATAGTTTTACCATCGACATGTCCCCGTGAACTTCAATATTTACACGTTATTCATAATGGTAAAACAAGGCTATTTAGATTTAGAGAAAAGAATACAGCGACATAATTATATGAGATTTTGCTATTAAATACACTTAGTTCAAGTCTTAATTAATGTCCGGTTTATGTATGGCTAAAACAACTTAATGACTCGGTGCAAGTTCGATCTTCTCGATCAAAGTTCGATTCAAAACATGATTACCTAGGCCTACTCGATCGACAACAACGCAACGCTGTGTGAAATCACAATAGAGATGCTTGTAATATTAATATTATAAATGGCGATGTTGCATCTGGAAAGAGCACACTGGCATCATGATAACTGCCAGTCTCATGACAGGGACAAAATTTCAAATTCATCCCCTTCCCCGCTCTTCAAATAAATCTTTGCTATATACTAAACCTATAGCCATGTATTATATAAAAGACAAATTACGGGGTGAGCAGCGCACGGATATAATTTTTTGGGATCATTAATTTAGTCCATATGAATTAGCCTACGTATTTTCCTATTTATAGTCAGAAAAGGGAACTCGTCACCTTCCCTCTGACAATGATAATGATAGTGATACCATAGAAATAGTAGATTTCCATGGTGATACATAGAATGTGACCTACCAATTTAAGTATCTTTATTGACGATATACAGGGTGTATCAAAATGATTGGTACCCATCAGCTTTATTGTCAAATGAAACGCCTGGTTTTTTTTCCACAGTCACTCTAAATTACAAGGATTTAAAATTAAATCCTTAAGGATTGTAAATTAGGGACCAATCAATTTTAGATTTAAAAATAATCTTATAGATTTGAATTTGAATTTTTAAAGATTGTATTTTAAATTCTAAAGATTTCATTTTAAATCTATAAGATTTAATTTTAAATTTAATACTCGATTGGTCCCTAATCACAATTATTTAGGATTTATTTTAAATCCTTGAAATTTAGTACATCCAGTGACTATAGTTTTATAAGAGTTTTTGACATAAATCTGCAAATAATGTGGATGATACTGCATTTTGATGTCGGGCATTCTTGTCCATACCAACACTAACAGGATATGGATGGGTACCAATCATTTTGATACACCCTGTATTGCATATTGGTAATGCTCTTTTAAAACGTTGTAATTTCAAAAAAGTGTTCATGTTTTTTGTTTATAGGCTTTCTGTAACACTTTTTAAAGGTGTTTAATTTTTCATTTATAGTAGTAAAATTATAGGTTTAACCGTTACCAAAACACCAAAGTAAACAAATAAATACCAAGAAAAACATGAGAGTACTTAGATTCTAAACATTAGTCGTGTTTACTTTCAAAATTGTTTAAAAAGTAAATACGTTGAATGTTTCGAATCTAAATATTCAGATATGTTTACTCTTTGTTTACTTTGATGTTTAGGTCCTTTAGGTGTCCTACACCTTTAGTGTGTAAATGAAAAATTAACGCCTAGCAGTGTTTAAAAAAGGGTTACAGAAACCTTAAACACTTGGATTTACAGTGTACATAATTGAATACCTGAGTGGAAGAAGGGCCCAACTCCATCAAAACTGTTTTTGAGATATTAAGAAAAAACTTAATATTTGGAAAAGTTTTATATATAGAATGTTTTCATCTTCAGGGGACCTTTAATACATGAACATACAATATTACATACATTCGAAATTATATATGATGTTTCCATGGCAACGGTACAGGTCTTAATACGAGCTGGAGTTGGGCCCTTCTTCCACTAATATACTGCAAGTGCCAGTTCCGTAAGCAGATGTGTTATAAATAGCTACAGAAATTTGGTAATTATCCATTAATTGCACAAGTAGAAGCATGTAATAGGTTAGCAAGAAAGTTTATTGCAGTGAAAAGCAGATTTCATAGATGAACAAAATTCCTCTTTAACCCAATATTTATGGAAGAAGGGCTCAACTCCATGGAGTTGGGCCTTTCTTCCATGAAAACCATGATTAAGTGTACGTGGAAGACTATTTAGAGAGTGGATTTTGGCTCATCTTTCACACACATGGAAGAACAGTCTGCTGGCAATAAAATGCTGGGTCTAACTCATTTTTGTAAAAAATTGGAGTTGGGCCCTTCTTCCACTCAGGTATTCAATTACAATTAATGCAACATATGCAGGGATATATAGCTTTATTTTCTTCATTTAGTATCTTTGCACACATTTGACCACATTGTTTAAAAATGTTTTCATCGCCATTCACAATCAAGAAACCACATTCCGGAAACATCTCCTCCCCTTTCGCGCCTCCTCTTAACCTCTTGCTATTATTACTGTCAACAAAAATGACAACTTCTTGAAATGTTTTCAAAAGGTTTTGAGATGTTTAGAAAATACCCGTATTGTGCTTTAAATGTCATTTAATGGGAAGAGTTTATGGATTATAATGGTTAGCGATTAGTTGAAAGAGATGTGGTTATAAAGTAGGCCTATACGGAATAGGCTTTAGAATACTTTGTGGTCTTTGTTATGGGTATTTAGGTAGAGAGAGAGAGTCAGTAAAGGAGATAATGTGGTGTCATTATCCGAATGCGTAATGTAATGATTGATTGCTTTCTTTTGTTTAGAGAGTAAAACGATTAGACCTACTGAACATAATAGGCCTAATTATGTTCATCAGGATGTCTACAGTTCGCAGAAAATCAGTCACTTCAAGAAGCGAGCTGTTGGAAACTATTTATCCACAAAAATAGCCTGTTTAGTAACTATTTTCAAAGTTTTTAGGGGAATGAGCTTTCGATCCTAGCAGGATCTTTATCAGAATCAGCATCTGTTGTTACCGCGGACATACTACTATACGTGTTGCATGCATGCCGCGGTGTTTTCACGTTGATAATGTATTGCCCCTCGTCTCTGTTCGTACAAATTGTCCTGTAACGGTGTAAACAATATTTAATATGAATTATAAACATGATCAGTTGTGTTGAATTGTAGCTTGTTTCTTTGAACGTAAGACTCAGAGGAATATATAAAACTATAATTTTGTTTGATATCTTCAAACATATAACTAGCACAGTAAAATCATTTATTAATGTTGTGCTTAATTTTGCCATATAATTACTAGTTTAGTTGAAACGTTTAGGTGTATCGACTAAAAGCACAAATGTAAACGTAGTCAATTGCCTGATCTAAGTATTGAGCAAATAGGAAATAAGAGGCCGCTCCTCAAAGGGAATTTCCATTCAGCATAAAGTCGATGAATTTCAAGTATTAAGACAAACTATAAAACCATACATGTAAATTCCCCGTATGCTGCGTCTGTTCCACTGCTTTGAGCCACAACCGCTGAACTAACAATTGAAAGTTTAAGCAAAGCGTTTATGTCAATATTCAAAGAAAATACTGCATTTACAGACTTAGCATGCAGAGCATCTTTATTTTGTATTTTACATTTAAACAATGTGTGTAGTTTCTAATGACATTTGCAGAAAATTGGAAACAAACTGTACGGACAATATAAAGCGGCGATTGAAACGTTTTTGGTCGTAGCCTCTCTTTTTCTCGCCGCGTTTTATTTGCACCGCCAAATGAGACAGTTACAAAGACTACTTTTAAGTTTTAGTATTTTTGTTTAGTACCTAATATTACTTGATCTCTATCAATTTTGTCGAAAGCCAGATTGTTCATCCTTTATGTTTAGTTTGTATGTGATTTCATTTTGGTATTTTTAATAAAGTATAGGCCTATGCCGGGAATATTATGTAGTTTTAACTTTTAAAATAGGCCTAATAATTTTAAAAAATAGATCAGATGATTTGTTGAAAATGACATAAAATCAACATGATAAATGCATTCAAAATCAGAGTCCGAAAGGAAAACTTTTCTCTTCATGCACCAGTAGAATAAATAAACCAGAAATAGAGAAATCATCAGAGAAATAGCGGTCCAGTTTTATTACACCAACTGCACTTGAGTATAAAGTTTCATTGTAAACAAACTAGGCTCCCTAACTTCCTCAAAATTCTGGGTCCGTGATTAGGTGAGTGGACTCCTCGTCTTACGCGTGGGACCGTATACGCATGCACTGACCAATTAACAGGCATAATCGGCGTCCTTTGTCGGTCTGTTTCTGGTGTCTTGGATCGCGGGCCATGAAAAGGGGCATAATTAGTCCCTGGAGAGCGAGAGTTGTATCGGGTATATAAACGAAGACTTCACTTTGAAGGTGTTTAGTTGTTAGGTACGCTGTTTGGTGGAAGCATGAGATACGGTACATCATTGGAAGTTTCATGGAATAATATACCAATGGGTTCATGGACTAAATGAAACTTCATTCGACTTGGAAAAGTTAGTAAAAGCACAGTGATAACATCATCATCAGTGGAACTCGCCAAGGCAAGGACCCCTGTACTTGACGGGAGTAATTCAACCTTTGTTTTACAAACAACATTTTCGATAAGAATGTTATTTCTCGAGGACTCATCGATGGATTTATAATACACATGCGTGCACATCAGGGCCAGTAACTACATGAAGATCCTTCATAAATACTTCGGTGGATTTATAAAAAAAAAAAAAAAAAAATGATATCAATACAGTGCGGTGTCTTTCGTTCGGAATACATAAAATTTCTGCGATTTTTTTAAATAACAATCGCGATCATTAGTGCGGCAACTTTCGGCGCTAGAGCGTATCGAGGAAGTCTTTTATGCTATTTCGGACGTTCTACCGACAAACAGAGTGTGTGGGGCAAAAGGAAAAATAATCACGCAAGTGATTTGATAAAAATTATCGAAGTTTGTGTATTATTATTATTACTGAAAACTATATCTGATCGTAATGATGGCTGCTTTACCATCAAGGACTACATGCATAGCAACAATGTTTTTGTTTTTGACTCTTCTGGCATTACCGGCTGCTCAAGGTGTGTATATCAAGGATAAACGGAAACATCAAAACTCTGGTGAGAAAAGACGAGGAAGTAAGGAGAACCCGACTACAGAAGGTACAGTGGAAAGATCGAGCAATAAGAAGCAGCGTGAGCCTTTCCAGAGAACCATGGTAAGCTGGGGCAACTTCCCCCGGGTAACTTCCCCTCCCGATCCCCGGCCTGTGTCGGACACGTCGGAGAAGAACTTGCCAAAGTATTTACCAAAAATGCAAGATGAATTTCTTGAGCAATGATTGAAAAAAAAAGTTTTTAATTTGTAAGCTGATCATATAAACTTTTTTAGTTTATTTAAATTTCCAAATCATCCAGAATTGATGAGAGTATTTAAGCTTATTGCTCAAGGCGAGATGCCTTAGGTGATCGAGAGGTTCTCATCATGAAGCTGGCTTCATGTTCTCACCAAGCAGTTGTGATTGGTGTGAGGTCTAGCTCATTTGGTGAACACTCTGCAACAGAAGTACACTTACTGAGAGAAACTCAATTACTAAAGGGCGTTTGGGGTTCCCCACGTATGTTACATTGAATGATTTCTAAATTGCTTGCTTGTTGCCGTGTTCTCTCATGTTTTTCCGGTTGTCACTGAGATGTTTATCTATGTATGATTGGCATAGATTGCGGTTATTTTATTTTTCTTCATAACTTGATAACAATCATATTTTGTTTATATACAGTGAACAGTTGATTTCAATTCTTGGCGGTTAAATGGCCTGTAGAATCGTCTTGTAATCATGGTAATTCCAAAAGAAAGATTCCTTGTAATTATTGATAGTTGTTTCAAAGTCCGCAATAGGCATGCATGGTGTGAGGGTTCAACAAATATGAACCCATCACACCGGGTTCGTAGCTGTCATGTGTATAGAACCGGGGATGTAGAACTATAAAGGAGAAAAGAGTTGAAAACTGAAAGAACCCCAAAATGGTTCTTTCTGGCCTTTCCGGGCTGGCCTTTCCAGAGAACATATTTCAGGTCTACAATGGTTCTTTCTATAGCCTTCCCACATGTCCCAGAACCTTTTTGGTTCTAAGTTCTAAATACAATTAATACATGAAAACTCAAGATTAAGAGCTTTTTACGTTGTTTTAGGTTCTTTTTAAGCATAGATTATCATTTTTTTGACGATCTATGACTTAACCTATAGTATCTACTTAGAACCTCTTTTTTCTGAGATGCTATACTTGCCATAAAATTTGCTTATTTTCGACTGGAACCATCTAACTTCTCGCGGTATAAATAAAAAATATATATAAAAGCTAACTCTGATGAGCTTTTACTATGTTACTCTTATATTTTTATTGCGCATGCAAATGTGTATAAATAGTTCAGTTCCAATCGTGAAAACCCGGTTTAGGACCAAACACTCCAGTGTGAATTGTTTTATTTACGGATTCAGAGAATCACAGCTGTTTACTACTATTATGAGAAATTTGAGATGAACTTGTGATAGTATCTATAATATCTATAACAATAGGAAGCCGCCAATGTTATGTTTGCATTCAAAATATCACAGGTGAAGTATATTCTCGTATTTATGCTGTTAATGCATATAGCCTATGCCGCTATGCGCCCAACTTTTATGCGCGCTATCACCATCACATCACATTGAAGGTCGTATATTTTTATTATGGGATTTTTGACTCTACCAATATGTATTTAGTACGCAGTCCATAGATTTATACAGAAGAAATCTCGAGTCTGGAGCATACTAGTATATCATTTCCTCTCTCATATGAAAGGCATATCATGGGTATGATGATTGCATAGGCTTTTATGGATGTGATTTCTTTTATTGATGATGAAGCATTTGGCTTGATCTCTGCTTACTGTGGTATGTCACGATTTCATGACATGTCAGGTCTTTCTTCGTGTGTCAGAACAGTATGGCTCATCAGATGATGGGATCAACTCTTTACTCATCTGATCTGAGCTACTAGCTGTCATTGCATGGTTGTCATAATGCAGGTCCCAAATCGGTAAATAGGTCTCCCTTATATATATATGACTTATTCAATGTGATAAAGGTTTTATGAAAATGAAAAAAAAATTCTCAGTTTTTATCTTTGAGCAAACACCCTTCTGACTCGAGAAAATTCGCTGATTTACATACACCTATAAATGCATGATAATGAAAAGGAGACCTATTCATATTTGCTGAGTAAGGACCTGCACACCTGCATAGTTCTGACAAATATCATGACAATGCATTGCAACTGAAATAATATTATGTCATTATAAAAGGAAACTTTAGGGTTTAGTCTGAAACCTTTTTTTTGCCATAACTTTGAAAAAAAACAACCCGATTTTACCCAAATTGATAACACAGTATATAGCATGTATGCCCTATGACAAATCTGACGTTTTAGCATGAAGGTTGGATACCCCATACGCATTATTTCAACTTCCAAGTCAGGCTGTCGAATTTGGAAACCATTTAATAACATACGAGTCGCGTGCAGTCGATTACTTAATTAATATAGATAATCAGTCATCGATATTTAGGCCTACAAAAAGAGCTATTTGTAACATTTGATATTGAAAGCATGATTGAGCTAAATAATGAATGAACAAATTGACCTATTTTATGCTTGTTTAACAATTTGGTGGAGTATGGGCAAGGGCAAACCATTTTGTACACATGATTGTCCCTTGCAACTGCTTAGACCAGGTTAGACCCTCCCTCGGGTCCGTGGAGAACGACTGGTAATGTAGATTACATAGCATTAAAAACCAACCCAAGTGAGCGGTTAGTGTAGTGGCATCAATTTGTGTAGAAAGAGGAATTGGTTTTGGGCGCTGTGAATTGGTTTTGGGCGCTGTGTATTTAGAATCGGGGGGGGCTGAAGGACTATGACATATTTTGATAGGCTATTATGTTATTATGTAGGCCTATCGTTCCATTATCCAGGCCGGACCGAACCGAGACTGTGGGACAGTCTAAGACCAGGTCTAAATTTGATATTTTTTGTAGAAAACTCCCAAAACTTTCAGTGCTTTTCTGTATCATTATACAAAGATTCAGGTGTTCAAGCCCTCCCTAATTTGTTCAAGCAGTTTATATCCAACGGAATGTTAATACTGAATGTAAATATTAATACAATCTGTGTGTGTTTGTGTCGGTGAAGCGATTTATGTTGCGATGCATACTTTCCAACTTTTTTGTTACATTTCCTAGCTATGTACACATCGTCCACATGCAGCTCAACTTTCACCTTCAAATGATGCTGAGGTTAAGAAATACGTGGGTAGATTGTGCACATGTAAAGACAGTGCGTGTAACCCCCGGAATGTTACCAAAACACAGTTTGGATATAAGTTTAGTGCTAGTTTTAGCACGATACGAACTGTTCAAACTACATGTAGAAGCACTCCACCCTGATGTGGGAAGATTTGGTGTGAACCGAACATGCAATATGTCACACGCCTGCACGGTAGCTTGTCGGCTTTCCTTTGATCATATATCTTAATTGCTCTACCACGCCTCATTCATTTGGTGCAAACAGAAGATAACAAGATGATATATGCGCTAATTAATTTAACGTATTCAACAGTTCAAGACCGCCGAATTGCAAAATGGCATAGGCCTTCGGCGCCTAACAATTGGCGCGATGGCATAGCCAGAACTTTTTCAGAAGGGGGGGGGGCAACACAAGTTCTAAGGGGGGCAAACTTTGACGAAAATGGTCAATAACTACAAAAAAGGTCTACAAATCTTAAATATCAGGGCGGGCAGCATCTTACAGGGGTGAGGGTGGAAAGACTATATACTCAGAGCGGGTGGGGCAGCTGAACCTCCCTCCTCCCCCCCCTTGGCTACACCCAGGTGCCTATGCGCACCACTATGAAAATCTTTCCCTCACCAAACTCTGCATACAAAAATGCATGGAAATTTAGACAATGACTGGTGGGGGAAATGTGTAGTGTGACACATATTCGAACCTGGGGGAGGTAGTGTGGGTTGGTTTGGGTGGGGAAGTGCCTCCAAGATCAGGACTCAGTGGACTGAGTGGGGCCCACTATCATAGCGCATCCCAATTCTATAGTTATACCTGACACCCATATTTTTGGGCCAAACTGATAACACAAATTTGATTTTTAGTTTGTCAACTTTGTTGAGACCAATTGCCCGGCATATTTGAGATAATTTTGAAAACAAAATGACCCATATATCTTTATACCAATTTTTGTACAAAAAGCGACCCATCCTTGTATACCAGAAGGCCGAAAAAAGAGACCAAATTTACTTCCCTGATATCAGCAGAATTCAGTATCGAAGTTACGTAATGTTACTATGTCAACGGGATCACGCGCTAGAGTAATGAACCACGATCGAAATGATCACCACATAAAGTATATGGCACTCGAAGGCATACCAAAGTAGCGTGATCCGGTAACCAAGAGAATTACGTAACCACTTCGATGCTGAATAGCCGTTTGTACTGAAAAATTTTGCCAACAATCTTAGTTAAACGACGGTAGAGGGCAGCATAATAGTTTTTCGGGTGGTAGGTTTAGGCCATATTAATATAGGCTAATTATTATCCAGGCTCTGCATTGGTCTTCAAATTATACCATCAAACTGTAAAAGCAGTGTCGTATTTTTCATTGACACATTTTTTTATTCCAATAAGGTTAAATTTAAGTAGATTTGTACGACTCAATTAAATCTATATTCAGTGGGGGTTCACGAAATAATAAAAAGCTGTTAGGCCTATAGAAAGAAAACGCGGTGAAAAAAGGACGAAAGGATGGCGTAGAGAGTTTACTTACACTAGAGAAATCACTTAAAAAGTTGCGAAATGGATCTTCTAAAGTGAAGATATTTCATTTCACCGCGTTGGCCTACATCTGCGTGCTTTTTAATATCATGCTTACTTAATACGAAGACAAAAACTCTGAAGTATAAAAGCGTTGTTTTCTCATCCATTGTCTTGTTATATGCGCGGTATGTATGGGTTTACGTTTTCTCCCTCGGCCCTGGTAATGGCAGTGAATGATCCCTGCATATGAACTTCGGCTTCCCTTTCTTACTTAGCTTTCATTCTTTCCCTTCGTTCTGTTTATTTTAATTGCTCTTTGGTGGTAGGGATGGATGGAACAAATTTGCACCTCATAGCCCCCAAGACGACGCCATTGGGTCTCATTTCGTATACTTTTTGTCTTCGGGGATTTTAAATTTTTTATGACTTCCAAAATATAAAAAACCGGTTGAAAGTATTGCGCTTCTCTCTACGGAGATCCATTTTGTTATTTTAACTAAAAAAAGAAGTGTGAAATTTAAGAGTTGCAAAAGCGGCGTGATTAAACGATATAAAGAAAGTAACACCCGTGTTTCCGATAATTTGGAGTAGAGCACATTGTTCGTTATTGCACCCCTGAGTACCTATGAACTTTTAGTGAGATACGTTGAAAAGCTTTTCATGTTTTTTCTTACCGTTGTTTCTTGTAACCAAAAATGCCAGGTTTTTAATCACTAGCCAATTGGGGAGTATTGGGTTTATAAGGTTTGCATTCCGTGTATGCAAATATTTGAGGAATAAAAGTAATGGTTTACCACAAAAAAACGTGAGTATGATACGAAGTAAGGATATGAAAATAAGAGACATTTGAATGATACAATGACATAGTAATACTAAAAGTAATTATTGCCTAATAGTTATAATTTGCGATCTAGCCCTACATGATTTTACTGGATTATTTTATAGGAATAAAAATCGTTTCTGGGGTTAGTTTTGTTGGACAGTTTTTATTCCGAAGGGTCGTTTGTCCGAATACCCTTTTCTATGGAAGGTCAATAGTTCATTTAATCCAGAAGGTTTTGAGTCAATGCAACCGTTTCCGAAATAATTTCTCCGAAAGTTCCTTACTCCGAAAGATTTTTTTTTAATTCCGAAAGGTCATTGATCCAAAAATGGTATGGGCCATTACTACAAAAGACTTTGTATTATATTTTGATCATTACGAATCTGTAGACATAATCAGGGTCTTCAAAATGACATATTTTCAGAGAAAAGATCATTCGGAGCAAAAACATTTTTTGAACAAAAACAAACTTGTCATTTTTGGAGCAATGACCGCTTGGAATAATAACCAAAATGTTCAGTTGCATAATGTTTTTAAAAGAGCCCTCAAATTGTTCACCATCCCACAGCTATATATCTGTATACAACTTTTACAAGATAACTGTCAGTTAATCTTTTACAAGATAACTGTCAGTGTAATGATTATAAGTTTTCTATTGACCATCACCTATTCAGAATGCCTACCAAATTGTCTTTTTGAATAAAAATTAATAAACAAAATCAAAGTGCACCGATTTTTATTATCGGAAAAGACGTAGCACAAACATGCTGTATGTATATTTGAAGACCACAATGGATTTGATTTGTTACACAGATGTGATTTTCGTGTAAAACATCTGCACATGGAGTTTATGACCTCTTACGAATCCAACATTCACGCAAAATTTATGTTTATTGCACAATATGTTACACTGTTTGGTTTATGAAACAGAACATGAACAATGAAAACGTTCTTATTATTTAGGCCTGAGGTAATTCATTTGTCCTGTGTAATTAATGGCTCTTTGTTTGATTAGACTTATAGCATTGACTAACTAGTCATTGTTAGGGTTGAGTCATACTCCATATTCGACGTGACGTTTACCAATGCAACAAGTATATTACGTTATTCGATCTATTTACATTCATTTTTATATTCTAAAGAATGTTTGACGACGACAAATTAATGGTATTTGATGGCGAATATCTTGTGGAAATACATGTATAGGCCTATATCCACGAAATTACGTCAACAAACATTAGCTATATAATATATAAAGTTAAACCGAGTGGAAATATGCCTATGGAATAGGCATAACGAATATGCAAAGTTGCATCGAATATTCGACATCGGATAAAAAGTGTGAATCGGGCCTTATATCGAATATTCGACATGATGATGCAGTATGCATCTTATCGCAGTGGTGCAGGCGTTCATGCATCTACAGTCTGGTCTGTGATCACTGATAATTGATTTATTCTACTACTGGTTGCTACACTATGGAGAAGTGAAGATGGCAACCATCCAAACCTCCAGAGAATAGTGAAAACTTAGAAAGGTGTCGGCTAGACAATCCTGAAAGACAAGTCACCGGGGACAGACCCTCGCTCATAATAGTGGCTGGCTTTGACATTGGTGATGAACTGTACAATGACAGCAATAATTTCACGCTTCATCAAAATCTGTCGGGATTACAGGGAGGGCTGATGACAGAAATATCGCTCCCTCTCTCCAAGTTCTAGGGTCTGTGTTCTCTCGTACGCTGATGACGGTAGATAGCAACCACAGTGGATAGCAAGGCTCGTATTTTCTGTCGCTTTGTGATATCGTTTTTGGCACGGGCATATTTCTGAAAGCGCAGGCAGGGGACATATCTGTTCGCTACATCAAACTTACCGCCCGACCCAGGAGTATTTACTTTCCAATTAAGACAATAATGACACCACTCTGAGGTCATTTGTCAAGAGTCTTATTGCTTTAGGGGCCCGCAATGGATAATGCAGGTTGAAAATGAAGAAGACGAAGTCTCCGGTCCCAGCCTAGCCCCCTCCCAGTCTTTGAGTTTACCACCCCCACCCTGACAAAACCATTCTGGGCATACGCTCCCTGGTCTTAGAAAATGGGCGCTCTCTTCGGTTGTCCCCCATGCAGGAGACACCTTTAAATGTTCTTTAATGATCATGTTTCCATATATGAACTTTTTGGGTTCTTGTACATTAAAAGAACCCTCGAAGAACCATTTTATTATGAAAATGCGCTCTGCGGGACAAAAAAATTACACCTTTTTCCTTGATCCATCCCGGGCTGCCATCATGGTTTGATGCATTCACATTTATGCGAGTTATGATTCTTGATGCTATTTATCATGCATTGGCCTTTATGCATCGGCTGCACAGCATGTTATCGATAATAACTCGCCTTTCTCAAACTCGCACATTTTTAATATGGTGAAGGAGGCTCAAAACTTTGGCAGTATACGGAAAAGTTGGCACATATCTATAAGATTTATAGTAGACCTAAACCCCCGGATTTAACTATAGACATTAACATTATCATTCGGATACGATTATCATGAAATTATACGAAATCCATTCCTTAACAATACTCTTCAACTTCCAGCAGCAGAATCGAAGGGTTGTAAGTAGAGTGTAATAAAAATTCTTTTAAAAAGGGATGTACCGGCAAAGGATGAATTACAATGAGTAACATCAGATTTCTTTTTATATAAATACATGGTAAAGATTTATGGTTTGGGGTCGAAAAATCCATTTGCTGCGATTCTCTCAAATAGTTCTATAAAGAACCAAAAAGGTTCTGTAAAGGTCGTAAAGAACCATTTTGGGGTTCCTGGAATTACCTATACACACTAAAAACTACGGGGTTATATTTTCCGTGGTCATTTTGAATTGACCACGTTTGGGGTTGTTTTGACCCCGTAAGGGGGTTGTACTGTTTTAATTTGACCACATTCACGAGGTCATTTTAACCACGACGAACGTGGTCAAAAACTTCGGGGTCATTTTGCCGATACTGTCGCGCATTGATATCAGTTTCAATGTTCAGCTTTGAAAATCTCAATTCATAAATGAGTTTAAACATGAGCTGCAATTAATGTTTTTTGATTATTAAATATAGCTAATTTTTTGACCGACGTTGCCCAATTTTACAACTTTAAAATGACTTGCATTTCGGAACTATTTGCACGTACGGTGTGCATTGGCTTCCCGCGTCACATCAGCGCCATATTTGTTCTGATTGTGCAGCTCAGCGGATTGTCGTGTGTCTGCATGATGGAATATGAAAAGTTACTTGGGAAAGTGGGACTGCAAGGATGCAAGGATAGACCCTTGTCTATGAACGCAGATTCGGACAATTTCATGCTGTCGTGGCCGGATGTCTTGTCTGCAGTTGTTATAAGCTTACATCAATGATATCATGTAAGCTTATATGTGTGAATTGTCATGAGGCGTGTCAGTGTGATACACAGATGCATTTAGGCCTATGTATAAATTTGCTGCTTATGTAATGCTAGTGTGCAGAGACACACTTATGTCCTGGTGGGACCAGCAATACCATCCATCGCATCATACTAAAAAATCCAAACAACCCCTAAATGTGGTTATTGAGTAACCCTATTATAAGCAACCCTTTCAAATGGGTCATTTCATTTGACCCCGAAATGTATTTATATTTTGACCCCAAAGGGGATACATTTTGACCAAAAAACGTGGTCATTGAAATGACCACAGCCAATGGTGTCAATATTGAATAACCCAAATAAGGCAACCCTTTTTAAATTGACCCCGAAATATGGTAATATTTTGACCCCAATGGGGTTACTATTTGACCCAAATACGTAGTCATTGCAATGACCCTGATCAATGGGGTCAAAATGACCCCGTCCGTGGTATGGTGTTTAGTTGATAACTATGCTGGGGTCAAAAATGACCCCGTTTGGGTCATTTTTTGACCCCGTAGTTTTAAGTGTGTAGAATTTCTTAAATAGTCTCTTTATTTTCGCTGTATAAATTATGCCTTCTTGCAATAAATTATTACCAAGGTCTAGTTCTTCGTTCAAATTCAATATCTGACATGGTCATAATAGGCCTAAGCACACATGGACCATTTAAGTGTTTGCGTTATGTCTAATTAATTAACCCCAAATATTTCCGTTTTTAATAATAATTGAATGTGCAAACCGACATATTTGGTAATATTGCATGGACCGCCGGCTAAGGAGTTGTCCCGGAAAATATTTAAAATGTCATCGTCAAAAAAATTAACAAGCAATGACTAAGTCCCTCCTGTCCAATCGACCCCATGTCAAACACCCGTCAATTTTTCATTAGTGTCATTACAGGTCACACCGCGGTATCACTATACGCGCCAAAATGACATCATCCCAGTGGCATAGTTCAGTGAACTCCATTCAGCAAGCATTGCTCAAAAGTTGACGGAGTATAAGTTTTTGAACCCATAATTATTTAGAGGGGGTTTATGTGTGCAAACAAGCATAGGTATAGGGCTGTAAGGAACTGCATCGAGACAGATGAGGTTGAGGTCATAGTGGAAACGGGAGTGGAAGGCTCAGCGTCCATGTTTGTCCCTCATTTAATTGTCAATCCGATCGGACCACAAAACTTAACATTAAATAACATTCATGTGATTTGTACTTCTCGTCACATGAGTCAATTCAATAGCTGCATGACCACTAAAATAATTATGAAGTTTGGACCTTCGGTTTTCAGGTCCAACGCTCTGTGCTAGACTGATCGGTCAGCTCCGGACTCGGAAAGCGGAGCAGATGCTTTTCGATTCATCTGCAAATTACATCAATAATAATAGGCATATTAATGTTGTGTATATAACAACTTTTAAACATGTTCGCGATGAAGGGTACTTTGAAGAGGAGAAGCAATTTTCACGCGTACGTGGAATACCGATATCACAATTAATTTCCAACGGTGTACTATTATAATAACCGTGACTTCCAAGTCAGCATGTTATATCAACAAGCTCAAAAAAGTTCGGCATTTTTGCTTTGTGAAGGAAAGTAAATACTTAAGAAATCGTTAGCGCCATCCGTCAGAGTCTCTTTCCGTCAAATGGGGTTTGCACCACGCTCGATATGTTAAAGACTAATTGCTAATCAATTGCCCCTGTTGTGGCTAATAGTCCCGACGGATGGTCACAGCGAGAAGCGTTTAGTTTTCATTAGTCAAATTGGTTTAGTGGCCGTTCTCCTGCCGTTCAGAACACCTCTCACTAAGATCTCAAACATCGACTGCTCAGTGCCAGAAGTGGGTAAGTGCAATAGCTGCCATGTGTACAGCTGATTGTGTCGAGGAACACAATATACTGCAAATTGCAAAGATGTTCACAGGGCAGCTATATTGCACTTACCCACTTCTGGAACTGACATGTTCATCTGTTAGTGCACGGTTCTTTAATAACCCCAATAGACTTAGCCTATAAATATGCATGATAGCATGACCTTGTATGTTGGGTACAAAAACTCATGCTCCAAAAAGTAAGGTCAACTTTAGAGCTTACTGAATGTATATAGGTTATTGAACTTTGTCATTGGATATGATATTGGCTCCCAGTGTCGGAGTCTCGAATACCGTGTTCATGATCAATATAATAGAATTGACTAGAAGATTTTGAACCAATGGAAGATATTGGCCGTGCACAGACATGCAAGTAGACGTAGTGCTTGAACGTTGAATCACCATGATACGACCAGAGATCATTTAATGACAGGATGTCTTTAGACTTCATTCGTGGTTTTATTTTCGGATAATGACATCATTAGGCTTTCTCTTTTCTTGGTCCAACTCATTTGCCTACAACTTCAAGAGTTAGTTGTTGCTCTATCATGTCTTGACTCTTGACCTATCAGGTATTTAGTTGAACAAGATCCTCCGACCATGCACTCTTAGAATAAGGTTCAACTTAGAACCTTTTTGTTCTGTATACGGAATCCTCCCTCAAAATGGTTCTAGAAAGAACAATTTTCCCAACTAATGGTTGTAAATGTAGTAGGACCACAAAAGATCTATCAACTCTTTGGGTTCCGCTTTTTTGTTTTATTATAACCTTTAACAATGGTTCTTTATCAAGGGACTATTTCAAAGGGCCCTCTACGGAACCTAAAATGGTTCTCAAACCCACTGATAAAAATGGTTCTTTACAGAACCAGAGAAGCTGATAGAACTTTTTTTGGTTCCTAAGTATAAATATGGCATAACTATTTCCCGAACTATTTTGGGAGAGGATTTCGTGCTGGACAAAAAAGGTTATTTAAGTCGAACCGTTTTTTTCTAAGAGTGATATATGAATGCCCTTTTTTCATCAAATTTTGCTCCCTTTATGTGCCCCTCACCCTTTTTGGACCTCCTCCCTCCCTTTATGGAAAATTCGTGGCTATTCGTCACTGCCCAAACCACTGGAAGCAACTCCACATGTTTTGCTTGCCATCCGCTAAGCGTGGCTGAGTCGTATTACAGGTGCTATCACAGTCTTCATCAATACCACGATCAGGGGAAACTTTATTCGATCTCTCTACACGCACCCCGCCCTATAATTACCCCATTGCGTATATTTGATGAATTTAAATTAATTGCAGGTCATGTTCCTGTAATCTATCACTTTTCCTTTTTTAATTTAACACGTGTAATAAGTTAAGTTAACCCGACATCAAGTGTCATCAGAACAGACAACTCAAGTTGACTCACTCCCGTGGTCTAAACTAAACAACGCCGCGGCTTTGATCTTATACGATATGTTGTTCTCAGAATGAAGCTGTAGAAATATCAGGCATCTTCCACGTTCCTCAAAATGTTCAAGTTCTTAAGTGTACGTCATCAAGGGCGGCGTGACTGAAAGGCATTATATATTTTGTTTGTTTTTGTATTATAAAGAAGAACAACTTTATATTGTTAATAGAAATGAACTTAAATTTGGAAAGGAATCTGCACACCCGGCGGGTACACTATAGTACGAAAGTGGAATCCCTCAGTCGCTAATGCAAGCGCTGTAAAAATATATATATAGGGCTATTGCTTTCAAAGTGGGCACCCTGCTAGCTGAAATAGCTGATGTACGAGAAAGGACAGGCCATGTTTTGATTGGCTTTAAAAATACCAAGAGACTAGTACAAAAATGACCCGTTGCATATTTTTGTGTCTTCACGTACATAGCTGAACGATTCAACTATCCAGTTCAGAATGTACTAAATGCGCCTTAAGGTAACGTCATTTTAGCATAACAAGAGCGACTGCCACAGCTATCATGATGGTTGAACTTGAAATAGCCCTTGCCTGATTTTTACGACTGGCTCTCGAAGTCTATGTTAGAGTGTGACTAGACTGAAAAAAGAAAAGGGTGATAAAATAATTTTAAAAAAAATACATGATCACATAATCTCTTCGTGGTAGAATTGCAGGATTGAAATTATTGCTTATTTAAATCCGGCAAATCAGCGATTGCGCTGCACCAGATTTTATTTTCTACATGATAGTGTGGAATTTTTGGATCTGTATAATTATAATCAGGGATGTGAGAGTATTTTGTATTCTATTTTTGATAGCACATTTCAAGCTAGCAGGTATTTCACTATGTTTATACACATCAAACATGTCACAAACGCCCTGACAGTGTCTCGCTACATGTTTTTTGACAGATCATAAATCGTTGTCGTATTTACGACTGTTTCGGAAGCGTAAAACCTATTTTATTGGATGTTGATGTCAAGGTTTGGAGGAACCCTCGTGGTATAAAAGGTCGTCATGTTCAAGGGAATGATTTGATGGCTGAGGTATTTTAAACATTCATAATGGTTATGTTAGCATTGGCAATGAAAATGTCACGTGAACGCCCAGGAACAAAATCGTAAAAATTGGTATTAAAACAACATAGGATATACTATAATGACTTCTATGAAATGATTCATGAACTTGGCTTAAATGGCTTAAGGAGGGGTTTCTTTGTGTATTGAATTGCCGCAACAAGTGTGTTATGGTAATTTTTGGTATGGTTATGGTTAAACTGTTGGTGTAAAGATCTATAGGAGCAAGTCGCGTCGTGGAGGCCATTTTATGAGCTGCATGCTCCTTCCACTTGATACCGCCTTTCACACCATGTTCACACATTTTGGTCGATCCTTCATGTAATTATTTCGTGTAAGCTAATCCTAACCCTAATCCTAACCTTAAACTAACCCTAACCCTAATTTCGTGTAAAATTACATGAAGGAATAACCCACAGGTTATAGCTGCATTGTTGGTGCCTTCATGTAATTTTACACGAAATTATGGTTAGGCTTAAAGCTTAGGGTTAGGATCAGCTTACACGAAATAATTACATGAAGGATCAAAAAAATTTTTCTCCAGTGGGATGGAGGTAAAATGATGATTGAAACCCACTCATTTTGGTTTGGGGAAAATTAAATGGCTATACGATGGCTCATTTACGATTCACAGCAGAAAGAAGAAAGAATTTGACAGAAAGAGGACCTTAGCCAAATGCTATTTGTTTATTAAAGGTGCATTGTAACTCGAATGATGAGGCATTTATATTGGGGTGGACAAATTACCATTGGACCGTCTCTTGATGGTGAACAACGCGAATGCTTAAACTGGTGTATACGGTCTAATACGTTGACCGGTGTTGTCCTGGGGTTGACCCATAGCCGTGAAGTCATGACATAACATCTGGACATAACATCCGCTCTATATCTGATTCAGCCTGACTGAATCCACTGTATAGCAGACATTATTGTAACGCAAGACAATTGCGATGATTCCCTGCCGTGATCATGCTATGATTTAACCAAATGATTTGACTGATTTCTTTGATCAAATTTCTTTCAGTTTGAATTTTGACCAATTTTCTGATATTGCGGTTTGCCGCATGGTTCGTGTAAACAACAGCTAACAACTCAACTCTCCAATACATTAGGGCCATTCATTAGCGTGTGTGCCTGTGTATAGCCTACACACCGTGTATGCCTAGGCATAATTGTGTACAATTTGGTGATGGACTGATGGTGACTGAAGATGCAAGCCTAATAGCATACGGATGTTTATGTATTAATAATCAGCAGTGGCTTGGGAAGATTTTTAACATGGGGGAGCGGGGTTGACAAAATGAGCATTTCATAAAAAAATCCGAAATGTATCTATTTATTTATACTTATAGTATTCGGACTAGAGAACCTTCGGAAAAGCGAACTTAATTTGGCTTCAGCGACCCTTCGGACCAGAGAGAAGTCACGTCGTCAATCTGTATGAAGACTTCGGAGAGTTATGTAGTTATACCGATTTCTGAGTGTCTGCGCACGAACAGACGCAGCTGAAATTGAAGTTTTGGTCGGTGTTGACCATACCATAAATGACCAACAGTGACCATGGTGACTGTCGTAGTGCGACCATGGCTATATGTGTGACCAACATCATCCCATCATTATTTATGCGCTCTAATGCCATTTTCTCGAGAAGATTTTATGAAGTTCATGGGCATATGACCATGGCTGGGGTATGGCAAATAGCATTTTCAAATATTAATATAAACCTTGTCGATTTATCCAAATAGATCAAGGGCTTATGAGATTCCCACCCATACGGATTAAGTACAAGGCTTGGATTTAAAGTCATGGCCATAAATATAGGACTGAATTGCACACTGGTTTCAAAATCCGAATTGAAATTAAAAATATTTGACCCATTTTGGGCAACCTATTCTGTTCCATCCATTAGCAATCCGATGGCTATTTGGGTCTCTTGTCGTCAATTTCTGTTGCTTTTACTATTTAAATTGACACGTTAGTCCAATTTTATTTGACTTCCGGTTTCTTCACTGAACATGATTACCGTAAAAACTCGATAGTTATGCTTAATATTAAACGTTAATGGGGGTTGAGATTGAGACACACATTTGCAGGTTTACTTGTTCGTATATAACTATTACCGGTATATGTGTTTCGATCATTTGCTCAAGACCCTTTACACTTTTGTGGCCTCCCCCGGCACGGATGGGGTGCTTCATGTTTGCATGTTTTAAAAGCGCTCGATAGTCAAATAGTAAGCACATATGCTAACTATCGAGGTTTTACGGTATACGTTAACGAATAGCCTCAACAATGTTATGTTGAACTGAACATGTCAAACATTAATAGTGCCATACGTTTATTTCAGTGATATTTCTTAGAAAGAAGACATCACAATCGCATACTGCTAACACCTTAGCTTCAAGTTGATAAGTAATTTATCTTTTTTATCATGCCGACTAGGAAATTCCAGGCGATTACGGTATTATATACGTACTGTCCCGCATAGATGTCTTCTGTGTTCAAATTTATAATATCTATATTAATAATTGAATCTGGCATATAGAGTTAACAGCTGCTAGTGCCAGTTTCTTTATGTTGGATCCTCTGAGCCGCTTGTATTATACAAACAGTCTTTTAACACGTGTAGAACCCTATATCCTTTCCATATGAGATTCGGTCGACCTGCATATTGTCAACTTACAAGGAGTGCAAGTGCACTCAATTCAAGGAAAGCAACACTACGGCTGTCAGTTTCCAGTGATTATGGACAACTGCCACCACATTTATGCAACATTATAAGATCAGGGAAGATCCACCTACAGTTTATGGGTAAAGTGATGATGATATTGATGTCGATGATGATCATGATGTCAGATAAATAAAAAATAAAGTATTGGCTAGTAGTGTTGTACCATTCTTAAATAGCCTATAATGTTCCCGAATCCTGATCACTTCAGATGATACGCCGAAAAACAAAGAAATAAGATCTAGATCGTCCCAATTCTGCATGGGCTCATCAGAGAGAGGCTGCGGAGCCAACGGAGGCCGACCGGCAATGCGCGCGGCCACAAAGCGGCCTGAGGGACGGTCTGTCAAATCAGCACCGAGCCGGTGTTAGTCCCGAATATTAAACCTTAGGTGTTTTAACGTTCATGAAGGCTTCTGGGCCCGGCTTCTGGGACGTAGATTCCAAACCGTTCTTTCCTCTATGATTGAAACGTCTATGGTGGTATATGAAAGTCCCAATTGCATATGTACTAATCACCCTAATTTTCATAGTGATGATATGTGCTCAAGGCGTAAGAGGCCCCTAGAGCATGGACAATTACTACCAAAAGACAGTGCCGAAAAAGTATGGCTGGCCAGCTGGGTCAAAATCATGAATAAATGGTACTTTGCCCGCGGGGTACTTTGATAAATATGGTTATGTTAGAATTGGCTTTCTATCAAATGTCATTTAGTATCTGTGTTCAGTCAATTTGAATTTGAATTACATTGTATAGCCTATTCCTAGTAAATTAGTAAAATAATAGTCTTTTTTTTTTTCTAAGAAGTCATTGGAGCCAGACTGGTCAACATCATTTTGTGGGCATATAGCCTATTAAGTATTCTAGACCATGAAGAAGAGCAGCTCGGCAAATATTGTATCGGCAAAATGGTAATCGTCACTAGGCGTGTTGCCAAATTGGACTTTGATGAAACACCTTCCCGCATGATGAGTGGTACTACGTGGGGACCTATTTTTTCATTATGTACCCACCCTTAGGGTACAACCATGAAGTGTTCAGTGAAAGTGGAATGCAATTGTGAAATAATGTACTTAAAGTACTGCGAGGGTGATCTAAAGTAGTGGTTTTTGTCGAAACTACAGGGTTTTAGCATGCTTATTGGATGAACGCAGCGGAAATATAAACTGTGCACGCGCCAGGGAAAAATCCACAAGCCTGCGGCAAAGGGACAACGCGGTTCACGTCCTGAACTCAAAAGACACACCGTCTGTTATCCCTACTCAACTCTTTTAAAAACAGATCAGGAACCCTCAGAAAGCCTAGGAAAACAATTTAATACAGGCAGGAGAGTAGTGCTTTGACTGGAGTTTTTGCGAAGATAAACATTGAAGACCAGAGTAGCGACCCCGTTTAAAGTAAGATCAAAGCGCGCGCTAAGATCCAAACCTTAAGAGTCCCTCTTGAGAGTAAGGCATTGTGTGCATTGGAAGGTGTACTTTGTTGACTTGAAAGGAGGGCTTAAAACAACCTTAAATATTATGGAAAATGAAAATAATCTGGCTCTTTGGAAATGGAGGGAAAACGCGTCTGAATAGTTCGTTGGTTTTTAAAAAGCTGAATACTTTCCTGTCGATGTACCGCGTTCACACAGTCGGTCCTTAATCACAGTAAGCACATCCGACAGACATAATCTGAATTGTTGAACAGAAACACTGCTTGTAAAATGAATGTAGTATCAAGAAAGACGATTACAGAATGATAAGTAGGGCCTATATAAATGCGACCAGAAAAACACTTTACCGATGAATGACCTCATTTGTATCTATTTTATCAACACCGTTTTGCCGCCACTCTTTATACCGTAAAAGTTGGCCGAAAGTCTGTCGCTAAGTCATGTAAGCATATCTGTTGACCAATTTACACTCCATGCATACTTTATTGCGGGAAGTACAAAGTGAGAAGGAATAGATCATGAGATCACACGTCTAATAACTGATCTGGCTTGTTTGGTTGGTGGAATTGTTTTTCAAGAAAAAGCAAATTATGAAATTATGTTTCGCTAGATTTACGTTGATGAAGGCAGATTGATCCATCGCCGACTGTAGGACTCACCACTATTTTAGTATATTTTTTTAGGGGCCGGGAAGTATTTTTAGTAAAAAAAATCACCCATCCAGCTCTGTATATAGGTATTTTAAAAATTGGAATTAAAAAAAGAAATTTCACCTGACCCAAACTCCATGCCCCTTAAAAATCCAGTGGTGCGCCCCATACACATTATAATGATTATATATAAAGTTAGGTGCATGCACTGTCGGAATAGATTGCAAGAAAACTAATTATTAAAGATGCGTTGACTTGAGACTTTGGATTTGATTCTATCAGAGAAGGTCTTACATCAGATTGTCCAACTTTTTGTTATTAAACCTTGTAGTGGCTGACGCATATATGATATATATTTGAGACTGAAATAAGGAACCTCACCCCTTATAACTATAAAATGCATGGATTTCAAATTGTCAATACATTTGAAACAATATTCACTCATAAACCAAAACGTCAAGTTATAGAAGATACATTCCTATACGCAAGATATACACTCCCATATACTTTATGTACTCTTTAACAAAAGTTCGAAGTAGAACATATATTAACTGTCCTGTAACTGGAACCTTAGTAGTTATACACTTTAACTAAAAAGCTAGAAAGGACCATTTTGTGGTTCTTGCGATTTCCTAGAACCCATGCATGTGTCCTGTACCAGAACATTTATTCAACGATATACTATTAAAAAACAAACAAGACAAAACACATAATTATGTTAAGGTGTATGTTTTTTTATATTTTTAAATATTGCAGTAGTATTCATCTTCTTTTCGATGTTCTCTTTTAATTTTACACATGCAGGTCCTGTGCAATGACGATGATGAATGTGGCCGCAAGTATTTCTGTCACGGTGGCGAGGGACACAAGTCGTGTCTTCCTTGCAGAAAATCACGGCGACGATGCAATAGGGACGGTATGTGTTGCGCGGGGAGAGTTTGTATGGAGGGGAAATGTGTAGCGGCTGAGATGAGGTACGAGGCATCATATCATACGAGATGGCAGTCGGTTGATAGTGGGGAAGAAAGCATATCACAACATACCAAGGATAACATCAGGAAAAGTAAGTTATTACAGATCCAATAGAGCATAATACCATTACAAATACACTTAATTCAAAAACAGCAGAGCAACACTTACTTGAACACTTCTATGACTAAGGTTTGTATACAGTGGAGGTATAGGGGTGTTAATTTATAAACACTGAACAATATGAAAATATATGAAAACAAGATAGTGTTAAAAGTGTGCTTTTTAACATTATTTTGTATAAATAATAACATAAACATCTTCATAATTTCACGCGTTTTAGTGTTAATAACTACACCCCTATACCTTCACTGTAAAAACCTTAGCCATTAAAGTGTTCAAGTGTTTATTAAGTGTTGCTCTGCTGTTTTTGCAGTGTATATATTATTTGCGATGGCAAACTTAGTGAAAAAATATGTTTATTCATAATATCATTACCTTTTTTCGTTATAATAAGCATATCTCAAAAAAAGTTATAACACCAATCCACTCATACCGTAATCTATTATGTTGCAAACGGCACACAAAAACTAATATTTATTAGAAAAACTGAGAGGATCATTCTAACAGTAGTTTGAATAAGGAGGCCAGAGATACAACCTTGTATGAATTACGTAATCATGGTTATCACCTATTTGTCTCTGCTCTCATGATTTCAGCACGAATTATGACAGCAGAGACAATGTTATTCTAATCATCTTTATGTAATGTGGACGTGTGCGTGCCTCTGCTCATTCTATTCAAAACACTGTGGATTTTGTCCTGTTGGTGATATAAAATGCAACATGATTGACATCGCCGGCCAGGCCAATTCAAGATGAAAGATTGAATCTATGTGACAATGTTTGACAAGTTTTAAGAGCAGTATTTAGGCATATATAGATAAATGGGTTTGTATAGTATTAATATTATTACTACTACAGCATAATTTATAGTGTGTCATGTATGTCAAGTTGTCAGTATGCTATGGATTACTCACCAATATAACATTATTATGTCACTGTGTATGATAGGAAACATGCAACAAATCATTCAATAGGAACGATTTAATTCCATTAAAAGATGAACTTGAAAAAGGAGAAATACATAGATTCTGCAGGCCATGTTTGAAGCTGTATGTTTTGTCATATCCGATATGTTTCCGTTGTAGAAGATTAGCTGCACGCAAAAGTATAATGGCACAAAATGCTAGGATGGGAAACACAAAATGCTATCATATTTCCGTGACTATTTTCTTCTATCCCAGGAATTATCCTTTTGATAGAAAAGTAAACGAACATATAGGAAATAGGGTCTAAATATATGTTGTTTTAACATGATTAACAATAATTGGTAAAGACAATCCTGATAGGCTAAACATGTATCGCTTATGGACACTGTGCTGAAAGCTAAAGCATTTGCTTTAAATATAGTCGTGTAGCAACATCAGCCGACCTTATCAAAATGATTGGTAGGTCTACGATAGATATATGGACTGGATTGACCAATCAAAATGCAACATTAATACACTTATTTCTATATTTATTATGAAGTTAGACTTTATAAAACATTCAAGAGGATAAAATGTTAAATATTTGGCAAAAGTTTGCTCAATAAATATTGAAACTGATCACCAATAAATTTTGATACGGCCTGTATGAAAAAAAGAAAATAGGTAAAAATACTTGAAAGATTATCACTAGCAGAACAGAAGTTAGAATATTAAAGAAAACATACATTTCCTATACATTGCATGAAGAAATGCTGGATTCATACTTTTGTTATTCGGGTCGAATGTTCGATATAAATAGTATTTTGTATTCATTTCAAGTAATTGTATATAATCTGACGAATGTTTGCTGACGAAAGAATAATTCGACGTCCAATATTTTTGTGGCCACTGCATTCGATGTGAAATGTAATCGATTTTTCGTCTTCAAACATTCCTTAGAAGATGTTCGAAGTCTAATAAAATGTGAGAGCTGACATATTATGAATTCTTTTTGACCATTTTTAGTTGACTTTGTTTACATACCGTAACTTAATTCCTTCTATAATCGTATCATTTCAGGGCGTGAGGGTGAAACCTGTTCGACAGAAGACTCTTGCGATGAAGGTCTTTGCTGCGCTCAGCACTTCTGGAACCGTATCTGCAAGCGGATCTTAGAAGAAGGCGATGTTTGTACCAAAAAGAGAGATCGTCTCACTAGCATTTTCCAAAGATGTCATTGCGGGAAAGGCTTAGGCTGCAAAAGAGATGTTGATTCCGCTGTAAGGGTCTTCTCGTGCCAAGTGGTAAAAGATCATTCTTCAAAAAAGAAAGGAAGCTCAAAAGAGATAACGACTGGGAGAGTAGACAATGAGTCGTCTGTGTTCGAAGAAGAAGCGCGGATAGGGGTAGCATGGGATACGTCAAGAGAACAATCAGATCTTAATAATGGAATATTTTATAATGAGGATCAAAGAACTGAGGTTAGACACACAGACATTGAGACTCAAGATATCAAAATCTTATGATGAGGTCGTTATTTATATATAAAGACATTTTCTAAGCTATTATTTTTATATCGTCAGTTCTGCAAATATCAGCATTATCACTGGGACGCTTTTTTGTATTATGTGTATGACGACGAGTCGAACAAGTTACAAAGTTGCCACTATCACTGGGCATCACTTCTAAGTTATCATCATGTATTCACATTGTATAAACCACCACGTATTTATTTATAGTAAACAAGAATGTCACGGAGGAGTCCGTCGTTGACACTAAGCATGAGATACATGACATTTGGACTTCCAAAGCGGAAGACTTGGACAGCGCAGTCTAGAGTTCTTGAGTCATCTCACCCGGGCATCATACTTTCCTACTTTCTTACGGGAGTTTCTTCACTTACTGTGTTCTTGTATTCATATATGACACAAATCTACGTTGAATGTTGGATGTCACTTCTGGATTACTTTTTGGTTTCTAAAATAATTCAGTTAAGTCAGGTTTAATGTGAGAGTCTCAGTAAATCTATAGTTGGAATTAAGAGTTTAACATTAAGTCGTTATTATTTTGTTATTCAATAATTCATTTTTCTCTTCTCTTCTCTTCTCTTCTCTTCTCTTCTCTTCTCTTCTCTTCTCTTCTCTTCTCTTCTCTTCTCTTCTCTTCTCTTCTCTTCTCTTCTCTTCTCTTCTCGTCTTGTCTCTTCTCGTGCCTATTCCTTTTCTTTTCTTTTCTTTTCTTTTATTTCTTTCTTTCTTTCTTTCTTTTTTTTTTCTTCTTTTTTCTTCTTTTCTTTTCTTCTTCTTTTCTTTGCTTTTCTTTGCTTTGCTTTTCTTTCCAATATGTTAACGATAATCATCTTCAGTTTGTAGTTTCAACATACGCATAATCCCTTTGAGACAAACTTATATATCTTTTGGTGTTTTGTCTGTTTGCGTGTGCAGCAGAAATAATGATTGCATAACAATTACAAAAAGAAGTATGGTATATGAGAAACTGACCAGAAACATGATAAAATATGGAAAGATACATCATTTTGGTTTGAAGAAATGCTCGAGTTGAGAGTACAATGATTGTTTGCTTCCTTTTAGCAACCACTGAGGGAGGTCAAGCAACTTCCATGTTCAAGTGTTAACAGATTCCATTTGTTTATTATGAAATCCACAAGTAAAGTGTCTTTGAAATGCATGCCTACTTCAGGGTTTATATCCGACCTTTCAATCATTCAATGTTAATTAGGAATCAGTTCAATATTTCATCATGTATTCGAGCTGTTTGATTCTGATTGATTCTGAAGCGAAATAAACGTAATTTATGTTGAATTTTCTTTTCCGTTAATTTTTGAACAGTGCACATTGAACCAAGATTCCCGTCATTCTACATGTTCTAACAGAGCCGTTAGAAGAAATGGTAATATAATATGACTCAAATGTTACTAAACGACGTTTAAATTTGATTTTTACGCGGGAATCCATAATTATAGAAGTTGATATTATTTACATATACGTGGACAAGAAAAAGTACTTAAGTCCAGAAGAGACATTTATTGTGAACATCACAATGTATCGATTAAATAGTGGAAAGATGTTACGTTGTGCTTTTCAATTGGTGGCATCGTTTTTGCAAAAGAAAAACAAACAAACAGTGTTTTCTTGCAAGAATTTGGATGATGATATAACTAAACAGTGCAGTGATATGCTGATAAATGATGACATTAGCCACAACGGTTAAGTTCTTAAAAAACACTGATTTTAAGGATTTAACCTATAGTAAAGCGAGATTGCTGAGTATTTTAGTGTTTATATATATATTGCTATACCAAACATATTGTATAAAGTATTACCTAATGTATATTTTGACTATAAACTATTCAATGTTTAGATTGAACAGGTACTAAATCATGAGAGTGAAAGAGATTATTGTTTTAAACCAAAATACTTGTTGAGTTGTGTTGCAAACCAGTATTTGTCTATATTGAAATAGTTTAACCATTGATGAAGTTATGTATTTGTATAATGTTTCAAAATTACTCTGAGTTAAAATCGCCGTGGAGTTAATTTTACTATACTACCATTACCAAAATGCGCGGTGCGGGATCATTATGTTTGCGTGTCCCGAAACCCGAAAGGCGCGGTGCACCAATTATTGACGGGATCATTATGTTTGTGTGTCCCGAAACCCGATGCAAATCGTGTTAAAGTTCGGCATACAGTTATATAACTTCATCATGGTTTACATTATAATATCATATATAAAAATTGGTGCCGTTGACAAAACAAGCCTATAATCATGTTATAAGTATTGATTCATATGATTTTTTCCATGTATATTTGAAATCACAAACGATGGACAAGATTATGAAATCATGTTAAGAAATCATTACAAGTTTAAAAATTGACAATAGATGTATTCTTGCGAAAGTATGAAACGAAGACAGGGACTTGCTCTTTTCAAAATTTAACATGTCAAAGAACTATTTAGATGATAATATGCACATGTAGTACGCATTGCATTCAACGAAAGTTATTCAAATTAATTTTGAAAAACAGAAAATATATGATCTGAGTCATCTTCTGGGTAATGTAGTTATCATAAACATGATATAGAGAAAGATAAAAGTGAAATCTGTTTTATATATCGACTGTTGGAGCACAAACATGTTAACTGCTAATGCTAAGGCAACTTGGAGCACGTTAGTTAAATGCAGTTACTTTTTTGTGGTGTAAGCTGTCTTAGCAGTCACTAGGATCCACAACATTCTCATCCATCAGGACACAGTTCTTTAACCCCAATACATTTGTACATTCATTGAATGACCTTTGAAAATTTGGGAACAAAAACTCATACTCTGCAACTTGAGGTCAAATTTTGTACGAGTGTTTAATTGAGGTTATTGAACTATGTCATTGGGATGAGGCCATTGTGGTCCATGAGTATTTAACCTTTTTGTTCTCCAATAAGTCAACATGATGTTTCATTAATTATGTTTCCATGGTAATAGTTAAAAACAATTCATACCATTAAGGAAATTGGTAAAATATGACCTCATTGAAGTTTTGGTTACGTCATTTGTGTCAAACTGGGTGTGTGGTAATTTCTTTATAGGTATTAGATGCTCTTCACTTATATCGGACGAGGTGAAAATTGTATGTCCCTTCTTCTCTATTCATGCAAGGGCAAGGTAGCTCCATTGCGGATTGACGCGGTACTATAGTATACGTGTTATAATTTACAAACATGTCTTGAAGTTTATAAACCACATATAGTTAGCAGTGTTAACAGACAGAAGAAAAAACAAGTGCCCTTATAAGTTATATGAAAAAATGTATCATTTTGTATATAATTTAATTTAAAAACAGGTATGACACACTTGATATAGCCCAAGTGTATGTGACGAATGTCAACATGTTCCTTTGATTGGACTAACGTAACCGCACAATCGTACATTGATGAGCCAAAAATGTAATTGATTTGGGTTTTAGTCACTCTGAAAATCCTGAGAAACTAACTCCTGGGAGATATATATGCACACAGGACCTGTCTTTGACAGTGCGTCATCCAAAAGTTGACACCAAATTTTATTAAAAAGTTTAGCTCTAGTTGACGAAGAGCGTGTTAAACTTTTGACCCTAGTGATAGCTCTGTCGATTTGAATACTGTATAAAAACGAACATGGATTGAAATCAGAAATGATAGTTAGTAGACCCAAGTGATTAATTAGTAGAGGATTAGGGATGCCATTTGACCAATCTTGATGGAGGAAAACTTGAGTCAGGATTGTGATACGTGATTGACATAACTACATATGGCCATGGTTTGCCAGGGATTTAACGTTTGAATCACCGGTGTCCAGGGAATTGAGAAGTGCGTTAATTTCTTCTACTAGTCATGATTGGCATCAAGAATTTGTATTGTATCATGTGTGGACCCTGATGAACCTTTCTGTTATTTTTTTGTTTAAAAATGAGTATTATAATAAGCCTTTATATCTAACTTGTTTCGATGTTGTTTGCTTAGTTCTTCGTGACTCTGTTCGCCCCTCAAAATATTGCGGGGTGAGACCGAGGCGCGAAGCGCTGAGGCCACCTGGCTCGTGGTTAGGGCCAAAATTAGACAGAATGGAGCCCAAAATTTAAGGTGCATAAAGTTCAAAATGAAACAGGTCCGAAAACACATGAAAAAGTTGAAGAATTTTTCAATTTCAAAACGCCCTAAGCTGAATAGTTCAGCCACCAAATCAATGAAAGATTGGTAACGACTGCCCAATGAAATTGCGTATTAGTTCTTGTGCTAAAATATGTAAAAGTACACGTCAATTTCATTGGATAGAAAAGCAGACGCGTATCGCCAGTAATGGTGTAAACTAACGATTCGACCTTAAAATGATAATCGAAACACCTGCAATAACTTAAAAGTTAAACTAATTTACCGAACCTTGATTTTACCGAATACACAAGTTACAATTACTTTTTGGTTACAAAAAGGAGTGTCAAGTGTACAATTAATTACAATGAAATTATCGTGTTGAATTAGTGCGTTTAAACTGAGTCTTACAGCGTGACGAATATAGCTAAGCACCGAAGTGTGTAATACGGGTTTACTTTTCTACCGCGTCAGTGCAGAAAATTGAAATCCAAACGCGAAATGATTCCAATTTCCGACATGAGATCACTATCATGATACTCTTTCCGTGTTACTAGTTTTCTTATACATGAGTATTATTTACTTATTTATTTATTTATTTATCGCAACTTTTGATGTTTCTTTGTAGGTCGCACGTATAACGGAAATTTTGGTTTAAAGTGCGGTTTCGAATAAGTGCAAAAAGTTGTAGATATAATTCGTTACAGTGTTTCATTATGTTTGGAATTTGGAATCGTCAAATGTTATTATGCTTTTTGTCACTTTAATACGGTTACCTTAGTCAGCAGTGTACAAAATCGTACACATCTTTTAACGGATTGGCATTTGGATCGGTTTCAAGTTACTCAAGAAGAACGCAACAGGATAATTTCTCTTCTTGATAAAAAAGTGAAATATGACAATTTATATGATGTGACAATTTTTTTGCCGCCACAACGTGTAGGTTTAACTTAAGTTTGCATCAAAACGAATTGATGCAAACTTAAACCTACACGTTGTGGCGGCAAAAAAATTGTCACGATTGTAAGAGCATGAAGTGGATCACGTATACGAATAGTCGGAGCCACCACTGACTTCAGTATAAGTTGGGGACTTGGAAAGCACAGCACACGTACCCTTAACCTTTCTACACGAGACGTGTCCTGAATAAGAGCTCTTTTACGGCAGTGCATGAGTTTAAGCACTTCAACCATGTTAATGTCAAATCACAAGTTCATAGGGATACGATTATGAATACCAAGATCATTTTCGTGTATAATCCTCAAAGATGTCGTGCTGCTCTTGTTGATATTACGGTGTATGAAAGCCAACAATATATGCCCCCACTTTGTTTAATTTAATATAGAAGATCATTGGTGTATCAGCAATACAGATAGGATATAGGGAAGTTGAGCGCAAATTATTTTTTTCTGTCCTGAATGAAGAGTTTTGACCTTTCAGAGACCTCGCTAGCTGGGCCTATTCTCGTTCGTCATCTTGCTCAAGTCACGGGCTTATAGAGTTTGACAAATTGGCTTGTTGTGCTCCTGCGGCGAGGGGAAATGAGGTTCATGCGGCGCGCGGAATGTAACGCATACACACTGTTGGTCAACCCGGCTGCGTGACTAGGCCATTGCAAGTAAAATGGTTGCTGAGTATTTACATGATTGAATTAGCTGTTTTGTACTTATGTTGTATGTTATGCTTTGACATTTAAGAAAAATCGGGGAAATTTGTTATTTTTTCTATCCACAAAATATAGTAAGTGTAAAATAAATGTATTTTGCAAAACTTGTGGAGGATGACGCCATCAACAACCTCATGCCCTCGTCGCAACTCTTTCTCCATCAAAATGGAGATTTTCGGTATCTAAAAAAGCCCGTATCTTCATCATTGTTCGTGTGGAAATATTTAAATACCAGTAAAACTCGCCTGTATGAGATGTGAGTGGGATCAAAAACATTCAACCATGATGGTGAAATAGGACCATCCTACTTTTTTAATGTTAACCACAGCCGAATTTGAGACATTCTTATTTTCATGTTTGCGTATTTTATTGTATGTTCCTTTTTGTTTTTTCCATACTTTAATGCTCATGTGCTTTAATTCTAACCATCCATAGAGGAACTAAGATGAATTTACAACTTATTTTTGAGAAACTTGAGTGGTCCATTTCCGTGACGAGTCGAAATAGTCCTAGATGGCGCTATACCTTCTGCTACAAATGACAGGCAAACTTTTCGTAACATTTTCAGTGGCTTACAAAAAAGTTCTAATATTTAAGGGTAGGGAATTAAAGGGTGTCAAACGTTTTCATAACATTTTCAAAGGTTGCCATCTTTGCAACATAAAGATGATTTAAGTGTTCACTAATGATTGTTTAAATGTTTGCTAAAAATATTTTACAACACATTTTGAGATAGAGAAATATGTTTATGGCTTCTCTTATCTTTTGATAATAATCACACATTTTAAAAACGTTTTCATGACCTTTATAAAACCCGCCATTTAACTTGTTATTAAAACGCTTTTCCCAACAACACCACGTTATAACGTTTTAAAACATTCGTGTTTATTGTATTGAACGCTAAGTATTGACGTCATTTTAATCACAGTGTGCATGCATGTTAGAAAAGGACTTTCGATGTGACATAGCTGGCATACCGGGTGAGATTTCTTGGACATGATAGATAAAGACACTCACAAAGGATATCCTGAAGGGACTATCGGCAGGCAACCCGGTGTATCCTCGTTCATGAAAATTGAACGAATCTATCAAATCATGCATGCCATCCATATGTAGATCTCCCTTTTTGAAGTCACTATTTCCCTTTTCCCTTAAAACCATTGTGTTTTATGTTTACCAACTTACATAAAGTTATTTGTGTTTAATTTTACTTATTGACAAAAAGTTATATCCTTTATTTCATGTTATTTGAAAACATTACTACTAATGTTTAAAGATAATCACAAAATCTTTGTCTGTGTTGAAGATATTTATTTCCCCTTAAAAGTATTTTAATTGTGTTCTTTTCAACTAAAACTGCATTATAATTTTTTTCTGTTACTGCCTAAGTCAAGAGCAGATAAGATGAGAAATAATCTTCTCTGGTTAGAGATAAACAAAAACAAAGATCTTCACTCCAAGAAATGGAAGAAAAGCTTGAAAACCATAAAAGGATCTTCGGAACGAGTTGCGGTTCTTTAAAAATCCTTTATAATATCTAATGGTTCATAAATGTTAAAGTATATGGTTCAAGTACAAGCAGGGGATATGAAACATATCAAGAGAAGACAATATTAATTTAGAACCATTTTGGCACTTTTTTTACCGATTTTTGTTTTGTTTCATGCCTTTTAAGTTTCAAACGCATTTGTTAAGGTGTATCCAAATTTGTTAACAAGTTATTTTTCAACCTTACATGTTTCATGATCATTAATAATGTATTGACTCAAGTATAGATGCACATGTGCACAATTCAAAAATAGTATATGAAAATGGTTTACCATTGATTGTCATACATGTGTATTATGAAAACCTATATCATTATTATATACCATTACGACCATTTTTCTGTAACTTGTTAACTTGTGGTCTCTTCTGTTAATTATTATCATGTTTTTACATTTATCACAGATACTCAACAATTTTTTTGATCTGTGTATTTATCTTTTCGTACGTTTTAAGGTGCATTTAATGATGTTCAGTTACACGTTAACAATACATATTTGCATCAATCTTTGGGTCCCATAAAGCATGATTGAGACACATAAAATCAATGTTTTGGTTGTCGTCGCGTCCGGGAGGTTTTGGAAAGTGATGAGGCATAGAAATTTTTTCAGTGTAAAAGTGGCATAATTATAATTAATTTATTATAGCAGTTGTAAAAGTATGCCAATACGTTTTGACACATTCTTGAGAAAACTATAAGGTACTTTTTGTTTCAGGGTTCTGATAATACTACACAAAAACATCTATATAAAGGTGGTTCACATTGCTTGACTAAGTTTTTATAATGAATTTCGAGAGTTTAAAATCAAACATTGTACTTAAAACTTGAATTTAAAAAGACAAATATGGACCAACTCCAGAAAATGATGTGGGCGGGGACGAGAACCAAAATATTACTTTTCTGTGGCTTTAAGTTGAGTAAGGGATGAAATCAAAACTCAACCGGTGGTTGAACCGCGTTCCGGACGGAGCCGGCGGTTGACCGCCGGTCGAGTTTTGATTTCATCTCTTACATGATTGTGTAATCGCCCAAAATGTGTAAGTTTATGAATGAAAGGAATTTACAAATGCAGGGCGCACATACAGGAAAACAAAGCAAGAAAATGAATTTTAAACAAGTTTTGTTTATGGTTACCACGGTGACGTCATGTAAAGATTTGTACATATTTTGAATGTAAAAAAGTGTGAAACTGTACAAAAGACCAACCCACCGATATGTAGACATGTGAATTTTTTTAAAGTGTCATACTGGACAAACCTGTATGCTACCTATTTATATTATGTACATCAACATTGAAAATATTATTTGTACATACATACACGTGTATAAGAGCTGTTTTAATTATATTAAAAGTTATATACTTTGATACACCTTAATATTTTTTGTTTCTCGTGTTTTCTATTGCGTATTCGATATCCGGGTTGCCAGTGGGTTTGATGTTGTTTTGGTGTCCATAGTTTTGTCGGATGAATTGTACTTCTCAATACCACCAAATTTCATGTTCAATGGACCTCTGTCATCATTGAGCATTTCGAGATATGGAATGTAAGTTCATATATAGGTCAAAATTCAAAACTGCTCAAATACTATAATTTGGAGTTTTCTTATTAGGGACGCACCATTAGACTTCAAGGGGGGGTGGAGGAAGTTGGGGTCGGGGCAAGATTTTTTTTTTCGCCGCCAAAGGCGGCGAAGTTTTTGTTTTTTCGCCGCCAAAGGCGACAAGTTTTGTTTTTTTACATTTTCATGCATTTATACAGTTTGGTGAGGAAAGGTTTTTTTTTTTTTTTAGTGTTGGTAGGAAAGTTTTTTTTTTTGCTCATGTAGTAGGCCTAGGGGAAGTTTTTTTTTCAAAACTTCCTAACCACCCCCTTGAAGTCTAATGGTGCGTCCCTTACCAAATTTTTGACACTGACCTGACAGTTTCGTATGTCTTGGGCGACATACTTCCTCAGAGTGATTGGTATCCCATCATCCTAGTGCTGCTGGTAAAACAGCTCCATCCCCAGGGGGCATGGTCTTGAGGAGAGGGTCATACACGTGACTAAGATGGTAGGCCCCTCGTCTCTGTTCATGACGGAGGACCTCTCTTGCGAATCCATATTGATTCTCTGATGAAGCGAGTACTCGCACCACACTCTTTCTGTAATACAAAAGAGGATGATGGGATACCAATCACTCTGAGGAAGTAGGCCTATGAAACTGTCAGGTCAGAGGTCGGGTTTAAAAATTAGTGGACTTGATTCTTCAAAACCAAAACTTTTTACACCAAAACAAACTTCTGTGGAAAAATTACGTTTGGCAACCGGGCTACGACTTCATACAATGATTAAAACGAATGAATAAGCCTGCAGGGATACTTAGTCAAGGTATGGTCGGCCAATTAGGTCAAAATATGTCTTGTTTGACAATTTTCTTGACAATGGCATATTAAAGTCGAAATCACAAGTAGCCTACTACAGACTGCAAAATAATTAAGGTACCAGTTATTTTCACTCTAGAAAAGACGGATATGTCATAATTAGAACCACTTTTGATTCCGTTCCTTCCTTCATGGGTCAGTTTTTAAATCACCGTTTCTTTACTACCGGTTTCAACAAATGATGTCTTAAGGGCTCGAGCTGTATTGTCTCAAATATCTCCGAAATGGGAGAAAACTGCCATGTTTGCTGTGAAATTTTGCCTAGCAATATCTATCTCAGGTGCAAAATTTATGGTGCACATTTAAGATTGAAGTCTTTAGATTAATATTTTAGCAATCTTAATATTATTAGTTGATAGGAAATTCTTCAAATATGCCTGTACATAACACGACGCATAACAGCCCACGCAGTTTTTTATAGGTGAACTCTTTTCGAGCAGTCCGTGTTGGACGATGACCCTATGTTTTTGCTGAGGTATTTACAGGACCTTGAAATAAGAATTATGATAGATATTTGCGACTTCGGAATGCAACGAAGGCATGTTCGAAGCTCGTCAATACACAATATACTACCTGATTTTACACTCTCGTCGACCACTGTCTGGCGCATGTTATTTTGTTACTTTAAATTCAACAAAATTCCAATTTTTTAGGCAAAAAGACTTCTAGAGATACCATCCTGCATGTCCATGTTCGATTTATGGTAATACAATTAACCAATTTTTAAATATCAATTTGTTTAGATTCACGGAAGCCATATTTTGTGCATTTTCGACAGTAACGAGTGAACGCCAATTTTGGTACAAATTTGTCAGTTTTGCCAAAGTTATTTATCCGGTTAACTAACGAATACCAAGGTTCATAGGCGAGGTAATAGCGCTATGTTATTTAATTACTTTTACTTACGATTATCATCATGATTCCGTTTGAGAACAAATATAATTCCTTATGGGTCTCCAACTTTGTCTTCAAGCTTCTTCACACGACAAGCCATGTGTTGCCAGGCAAGTCAAAAGCAAATTGGGACAAATCGGCACTAAATATGGCCCGTAACTACATCAATATATCACCCAAATGTCCATGTTATTTAGGGTACAATGTTAATGTAAATAAATTGTAATATACAATTTTAAAACAATGTTTAAAATGTTCTAACGTGCGTATGCGCGATTCTTTCTCCTGTTTGAGTTTTAATGTATATACCTGTAATGTATTGACAATCAATTCATAAGAAGCCCAAAGTTAATACCAACACTGCAGCGCTGGAAACACGGTTAATTCTGTGAAAGGATTTGTCATGAAGTCGTTCTGCTTGATTTATCAGGTCTATTAATGTGACAAAGGAACAGGTCTCTAGTTTGATTCCACAACCATTCAAACCGAGCTCATGTTTTATTGTATCATCGTGTATTAAAATCAGGAAGGCTATGTCGTAAATGGACCGGAACAATATTATTCTGTCACCTGTGTTGAAGGACGGTTCTAAGATACAGGGTGTTCCAGAATGATATACCGTGTTTGAAAACATTAATCAACATTGTATTTAATTTGAGTACGGTACGTGAAATACAATGGCATAAATGTCACCTACTTATTGTGTTACTTTCATTGCAAAAACTTCATTCGTTTTGGCGTGATATTGATATTCTTAAAACTGGATGTTTTGCACGTGTAAAAATTGCATGTGTGTAACTTACAGCGCAAAGGCTTCATAAGCACAAGACATTGCTGCTTTATCACTATCGCATAGGCCTACTTTGCAATTATGTGTAGACATCATACAGTTGTCATAGGAGATACACCAAATTTGGCACAGATGTAGAGCTTGAAACACTGAATAATTCTTGATATTGGATTAAGTGACCTTTTCATGTGTTTTCAATATTACGAGGGCTCAGAGCAAGAACTAGCTATGTCCACAATTACATGTTACTCATTTCGGCAACAAATGGATGGTTAATTCTGCACTCCATAATAAATGCAAGTGACACCCTGTAGCTTAAGATGACAGCGAGACAGGTTTCAAGATCGATTTCACGACCAGCCATACCTTACCTGTTTTATTGTTACCTTATGGAGGCCAGACTTTTATTTGAATGATAATGGCTCTGTCACGCCGTATTGAATACCCTCTGTACGGAATGTTACATCACAATTCAGTATAATTATTCAAGGTTGGTACGCGTGTCTGTCATCGACTTGACAACAGGCATACCCGGTACAAACATTTTGTAAATCGTGGAAAGTCGTATTTATGCAAAATGATCAAAAAATGATACTTTTAGGTGTTATTCTGTTAGTTTCTGTTTGGCAAATCATAAATGCGTACGTGTTTTGGTCAAAATGGCAATAATCTTACTTTTACCCCTACCAACCTGATATAGCTTTACACAACCCTTAAATCAAAGGGTACATATATTGGCTGCTATGGTTTTAGTTTTGACATGGTTTGTCTCTGCTTAGGATAACTGGTGTATTAATTCTTTTGCGTATGTATATTGGTACGCCACTCAGGTCTGACACCCTTCGTTTCTTTTGAGAATGGTGCACCAATGAAAACACGGAATAACTCAAAGCACAAATCGAGCATCATATCCACCATGTTCTTTAACTTTCTTTGAGCGGATCTTTAGGCAAAAACCTCAATATTTGTCCCCTAAAATTTATAATTTTATATTCAGTATTAAATCTTGATCACGTGATATAGATTTGAGGACACGTGAACTACTCAAGCTGCTGTTTTTTATCATCCGGGTTCTGGGACCCGTAGAGCACCTTATAGCGATTTGATACTAGTATACTGCGTGTAATGCCATATATTTATGAGTGGTCGTCGAAATTGCTTTTAAATTTCAAATCCAAAAAAAATGTTTAAAATCTTTTGTATTAATTTTTTATTGGTTTCAGCAACTGTATTTTGATATTTTTGATATTTTGAAATATAGGCCTATACACAGCATACAAATTAGCACAGATCCATTTACTACTAATACTACCGCCTCCTAAACCAATAGGCCATTATTACAGCCCAAGAATCGCACTGCCCAACATGCCCAAGATATTTTCCTTGGCAGGTTCAACGGTTCTTGGAGAACATTAGTTTAATATACTAAGTGAAAGAGACATCTAGCGAAGGCTATAATTATTTGAAGCCTAGTTGCCTATTCCTCCTGCTCCTACCGATGAAAAAACGGGTCACGTGACCTACAGGAAATCGGTGTGCTCATTATCCGCACTGTCGCAATTTAGGCAAAGAAGATCAAAATCAACTATCAAGGGGTGACAAGTCTGTAATGTTTGAAATCATTTCAAATAGCCAATAGCAAATCAGCTCCAATTTTCGAACATTATACCGATGATGATAACAGTGTAACAGAATATCCGGCGTCAGAACATGCATGCGCCATTGTTTGACAAGCTTGTCATAGCCATACTTTCTCCTGTTTTTATTTCCCTTCACTTTTTTCAATCCCTCAATACTATGATCACCACCCTAAGGGAACTCAACACTTTTCCTATCATTCAATAGCCGCGGCTAAGTTTTGAACTCACGATCCTTGCGTCGCCAATATTAAGCCAATATATACACTGTAAGGCAGCCTGGTAGCTTGCCTTTGCTCATGTTGAAAATACTTCCCCAAGTTCTTTCTTTCCAACTTACCGCATTTATTTTGTTAACGATTCAAAGTCCCGTTAGCGGCGATAGATCGCCTGCTCGGATCCTAGTAATTTGTTGTAAGATCTTGGCTATGAACAACACGCACTAATTGTCTAGACGACGGCAATTGCCTAAAGTGTGTACTGTCCGTTTATTTATTCCCTTAACCAAGCAAAAGACAAAAATGTCAAGAGTTTTTGGAATACTTTTCTCTAAATATTTATAGCCCTAGTATGAATAGTTTCTCACCGCCCATGTACTTTACTCTTTATAATTCACATGTAAACGCAAAAGGGGCTTTTTTTGTTACTTGATATTGTTCTTTTAAGGTTAACGGGTGTAAAGTTAAGACCCTGTCATGCCTAAATACATATAATAATAATAAAACGGTTTTAAGGATCCGTGATTAGTACAGCATGCGCGCTAAAATTATTGCTGTAATGATTTTGATGTTTATTATCATTTGAATGTTTCCTTCTTCAACTTCAATTGCAGTATACACCACTTCAAGTTCAATTGCAGGATAATTATATACACTTTTAGAAACAAGGGCTCTTGACTTTATAGCCCTCAACATGCTCAAGAGAAAAGGATCTTAAAAAATGAAAGCACAAAAATGGTTCTTTCTGACCTTTCCAGAGCCTTTTCACTTTTTATTCAGGTCTAAAATGGTGATTTCTATAGCTTTTCCAGAACCCTTTTCGGGTCTAAGGTTCTAAAATTATATCATGACAACTCAAGGACTCTTTAGGTTCTACTTAACCTTTTAAAAGTGTTTGCTTGTTTGTTTTGATCTAAAATCTACAACCGCGTTATTTTTTGCGCCAACTCAGTTTCAGCAAATATTGCAGTAGGGCGACGAAAAAAACCATGTTCTACGGGCGGGCGGACCTTTCAAGTATGGTCGGTCGGTGTTTTTTTTTGGTTTTTTTTGTTTTGTTTTTGAAATGACCCCAAAAAATCACCAAAATCTGTAAATATTTTGGGATTTGGGAAAATACACACAAAAAATGTTCCTGAATTTTTCGAAATTTGGGTCGGCATTCATTTGTATATACAGGAAATTTTGTCGCCTAGTCTGTTTTTTCATTTCTTAATCTTTCTTTACCATTGCGACGTTTTTCCACAAAAAAATTGCATTCAAGCAGAATGGCTATTAGTTTCATAACTACCCAGCAAACACAAAACGTTTTCGACATCATTCGCAAAAGGTTATAAAAGGTTGTCAGAAAACGTTTAAATGTCGGATTATATAAAGGGTATATTAAGAGTATAAAACGTTTTCATAACCTTAAAAAATATTTTTTGATAATCTACTACTCAGCAATCAAAAATGATTTATAGAGAACGTTTAAATGTCGGGTTATATAAAGGGAATAAAAACGTTTTAATAACATTCCAAAAACATTCTTGAAAACTTGATACAAAACATTCTATACATGTTATTTTGGAGTTGAAAAAATATTTTGCGAAAAATGTTTGCCCAAAATATTTTCAATAACGTTTTAAAAACGTTTTCATGACCTTCATATAACCCGACATCTAAATGTTATTAAAAGGTTTTGAAAAAAACATTTTAAGAACATTTCTGTGTTTGCCGGGTTTAAATATTTTAACATAATGTTATTTAAATATTGACACAATATTTGGCAAAAATCTTTGCAAAAATAGTTTACAATAACATTTTTTGAAAACATTTAAAATATTGTTGTACTGTGTTTTTCATACAAAACATTTTAAAACGTTATCATGACCTTTATATAACCCGACATTTTAATGTTATTAAAACGTTTTTACCTAAACCAAAATCCAAAATATAACTTATTTAAAACGTTTTTAAAACGTTTTTGTGTTTGCTGGGTATATACTCGTATTTTCATGAGACTGGTCCATCTTCGCTGAAGCTAATCATGATATGCATTATTTTGAATTTAAAATAAATTATATTTTACCAACAAGGGCATATTACTGGAATATAGAAACATTCAACATGTTCAAATACCACAAACTAGCGCACGGCCACCTCCCCCTCCTTCAGGAATAAAATTTGGACGGCAAAGAGTAAAGTGTCATTAAAATAACTAAAAATAGGACTCAAAATTGAATTGACAAATGGGGACGAACATTTGTGCGGAGCTCGAACCCCAAACCTTTCAGAGTGTCCTTGATAAACAGGGCTCAAGTCTGGTACTTATTTATATGGACATGAGCAGAAAGTGTTAGGGTTAAAACTTGGCACCGTCAGTCGCTCCTTGTATCCGCGGGATGCTCGTGTGCGAACTATGAAAACACCCCATTTTGCATCTCATTTAAGACGAAACACCGCCCCTTTCGCGTTTTCGCGATTTACTTATCTATTTTTTCAACAAAACACGAACAATATTTCAAAGATACATATGGTCGAATCCAACGAAAAGTGTACACGGCATGTTCAGGGCCATAACTTAAAAGTATGAATCAATTGGCATTCGTTTTTGTATTGTGTTTATTCGCTTTGATCATACGCTTCGCGCCATATATAATAAGACCCCTTCTGTGAAAAACTTAGACACAGAGACCCCAAAACATGCTATTTTTACCCATTTTTTCAAAATATTTCTTAAAGTATTTTTAAAAACATCTAAATCAGTTATGAAAAGAAGTCATTGGATTGAATCTAAATTGATTTCCTGAAAGGAGTGTATTCAAAGATTGCCTGTTCAATTTTTCACATATTTGTACATAATTATGAATTTTTGTGATAATTTTTTGAGTGGTATTTTTTACATTACCTACGAATACCATGTTTCATAGCACTAGATATATCTTTAAAAAATGGAAATCACTAATAAATGCGCAATTGATACAAGCTTTGATATGTCCAATACTGAAATGCATTGCATTCGGACATCTTTATTATTGTGTTTAGCTGCCAGAAATTCTAAATGGCACAAAGGTAGGTTTGGTAAAAAATATGCATTACCTCCGAATACATGTTAAAAGCTGTGCCATTTCCACAAAGTGAGAGAATAGTAAACAATAGTTAAGCAATAGGTGCAGGGTAATACACTCTTTATTTCTACCAAGTTTCAATAGCCTGCGTTTAAATATTTCTGAGATGTCAACAATAAAAGCAAGTATTCGTAGGTAAATTTCGGTAACCGAATGTTACCTACGAATACACTTTGACATCATGACAGTATTGTGAAACACCGCCATTCATGCCAATGCCCATATTGGTACATAACGAAGGCCTGTATGTTTGCTATCAAATCATATGTCAATGAAAGTTGCGAATTCACATACATGCCCACCATGCAAACCTGAATACGGCTTAATTGGTGAAAAATATGTACTGAAATAGACGACGGTCTGCTCATTTGAAAGAAAAATCAGATTCAAAGAAGATTAGAAGGGGATAAATACTTGGATTTGTCAAGTGTCATGTGTGCTTCATTTTAAATGTTTACCGACCTTCTGGTTTCTTAGTAATTTGTGTCCAAATTGATTTATTCGAAGGCAACTTTTGACGTTTTCGCTAAGGTTACCTACGAATACCATGGAAAAAACGACTGTTCTCATTGTCTCATGATCTAGACAACACATTGATGGACCCTGGTATAAAGCTAATTGTAGTTGCCCTCAAACGAAAGGCCACAAGACGTAACTGACTCCAAGATGGACTTTAAGCGTTTTAAGCGATTTGTGTGCAATTAAGCAAATTAAAGTCACTTTAGTGCCTTTGTTTCTTACTTCAATCCTCTTTCAACCGTTGTGAACCGACATTATTAATACATGATAGGGTCTAAAGTATCAATAAACGCACATAAGAAAATAATACATTCAAAGTGCTTTATAAAATGAAGTTTTGATTGCGATATCCCCCAAATGTCTAATTCTTACCTACAAATACTGAAATGTTACTTACGAATACAGCATAATACATGACATGTGTAATGAAGTGTCCCTACCAATGGAAATTAATTGAAAAAAACTTCAAGCGGTACCCCAGGACACTATTATTACCCATATACGGATTCATTCAACAATTATTTATTTTGTAAAATTGCTTATTAACTACTTGTATATCAAAATGAAGTGGTCAAAATCTTGCTAAAAGCATCCAAAAATTTTGATCTAAGGTAATAGCATTTATTCATTTGGACGTACCATCTGAAAGGGATCTAAAAACTACCATTTTATTAATTCATTACCATAATAGCAAAATTTAAACCTATAAACGCAATATAGATATTGTTAAATCGCTCATGTTACCTACGAATACCCGGGTGGCTGCAGCTTTTCATTGTATAAAGCGTTAGGTGTATGCGTATAATTCCTAATATTCTTGAAAACATATATCATACTCGTTCTTATACAATGTGTAAATTGATTCATACTCATTTGATAAATAAAATACAGAAACTGACCTAAACTTCATTTTCAAAAATAAACTGGCATAAATTGACTAAGATCATATTGATCGCGTTATAAAAATAAAAACAAATATTTTCTGGTTGAGTTAGCATTTTCCTGACACCCTGTGGTCTACATTACACGAAAAAAGCGTTAATGGGAATATTCCATTTGTTTTAGGTTGATTAGTATTGCGATAGTGAAAACATCCTAGTGGTATTCGGAGGTAACATTGGGTTTTGATATCACATTTACTATCACACGTCCTGGATTTATTTTTTAAGATTAGTAATGGCACTTTTGGTTCCTATAAGGCCAATATGTCATCAATCAATGGGCAAAAGGAAAAAATTGTGGAGACATTTTTATTTCGGACTTTTATTTTTGGCCTGTGGACACTTTTGGTTGGATTCGACCATATACATGAATCTGTAATTTATATACTGACAGTATATAAATTAGGTACATGTAATATTTGAATGGGGCTTCAACTTTTGCCAAATTTTTCATTTCAATACTGTAAATCCAAGAGTTTAGGGTTTCTGTAACACTTTTTAAACACTGTATGGTGTTTATTTTTTCATTTACGCTAATGCGTTTTTTTCATAGAAAGGGTTCTTAGTAGAACAGAAAAAAGGGTTTTTATCCAAGAAAATGATTTTTTAGTACCAAAAAGGGTTAACACTACGTTTTACTTTTCTTAACTGTGTGATGAGTCCCTGAATGAATGAATTAGAATGTCCCCAAGCCTAAATCTTTAAGGTTCTTTATAGAACTTTTTAAAGTTCTTTTTAGAACCTTATTACTGCTTAGGGTTCTACATACAGGGCAAAAAAAGGTTCTAAGTAGCACCTTTTTTTCTGAGCGTGTACCTGCAGCCGGCATATGACTAATATGCTTTATACTGATTGGTGAGCAGGGTTTATTGTTTACTGTACTTAGTGAGCATAGGGGGCAAGGGGGGGGGGGGGACGGGCCCCGGGCGCCACCCTTAGGGGGGCCTAATCAGCATCGAACAGCACTGGTAGACCCTATGCCGCAACCCGTAACATGGGGTAACGTCGGTCAGCATAATTTACGAAAAAATCAGGATTTTTTACCAAAAATTGGTGTTGTTTTTTTTTCTTTTTTTTCAGAAAAAATAAAAAACCATATTTGTGAGCAAGGATGTGTGCTTGATTAATTTTGCAAGCGGTCAAATGTCACAAAAAACAACAACTTGCCCATAGGCCCTATAGGCCTACTAACAGAGAAGATCAATTTTTTTATATTTTTTTTCTCGTGGAATGTAATAGGCCCTACTCTGTCCAAAGTTACCCCGCATGGTCAGGCTATTTTTAACCCCAAGGGCACCCTTAAAAAATTAGGGTAAATTGGGGTAAATGGAACGGTGGGGTAAACGGAACGCTGAGAATATTATTTCCTCAATCAAGAACAAAATTGGGCAACATCACCCTGCATCATGTAAGCAAGGTGTATTGCCGCCCTCAACAAATAACTTGTCTAAACACACTGGGTGGCGTGCTACCAAAATAACTTTTAACCAGGCGGCATAGGAAGCGCAACACGTGACGTACGAGGCTGGCGAAGATACAGGGCTGACAGCCCCATTCAAAATACACGGTTAGCAATTACAAATGGAAAATTAAGATACTTGCAGTGGGGTACTTTGTAGAACCCCGACGGTTTTAGAGTTAGATAATTTTGCTTTGACACCACATAACAAATTTAGAATTGTTTGTGAAGATTTCATGATTATGTGTTAATCCAATGGCGACCTCAAAATTGGCGATATCGCTTCCATCACCGCCCGCTTTTAACGGCACAAGAGGTTTAAATTTTTTTTAATTTTTTCTCTATTTTTGGAAACAATAAACCATTCTTAGACAAAGTGTCATTTCTTTAATTCATACGTTACACCAATCTGGTATAAGGGTTCTCTACACGATTTTTGATACATTACTAAAAACTGCCATTTTGGGTAGGCCTAGCCTACTTTTGAGCAATTATGGATATAAACAAAGTTTAAAGCAGTTTTGTCGATCTTTTAATACAATGATGACGTTATAATACTTAACAACAGTGAGTCAAATAACTAAAGTTGCCCATTACATAAGCAAAATGCACAAAGGTTTTTGAACACCCCCCCCGACGTGCATCATCTCATTGCACGAGTATATGTCTATGTCGGAAACGTTCGGGGGCAGGGGTATAAAGACACCCCCCCCCTCCTTCTTGAGTGCTTATTTTCTCCCAATGTCTGATAATGTTACAATATCTTTAATCAAAGAAACTCATCACAAACTTGATTAATGATTTTCCCTCCAGAGAATTGAAAACAGCCGCATTGCAAATAATATCGCCATATACCGACCAAATTTCGTTAAAATTGAGAGGAAAACAAAACCGTCACCTTAAAACGCTATTGATAAGGCAGTTGGAGGTACTTTGGTGGGATAAATGTTTCCAAGAGTATCTTATAAACACATTTCATGTTATACATTTTTCAATTATTGTACCATTTTGTTAAACAAAAATTTGAATGGTTATTCGATTTTAAGCTCAAAATGGTATATCTGAACAAACATGGCCGCCATTGCCAGCTTTGGTACCAAACCCTGCTTCCAAAGAATTTTCAAGAAATTTATACTCTAAAATCTTGTTTGAAAGCTTTGTGATTATAAAATAGAATATTCTCATTTCGAAATAAATCAGTTTCAGGGGGAATCTTTACTTTAAATTCCAAATTTTATAGCTCATTCCACCACTTTTATACATGCTTTGAAGGGCGTAGACCACTTTTTTAAGCGCCGTTTTTTACCAGGCGTGACATTTTTTTTCACTTTTTAACGTCATCCCTAGCATTAAAACTTGTTCCGTTAGCAGTAATTCGGACAGGGCCTACTTTTCTTGTGACATCGATTTGTATAATTTAGTCATTTATAGTTTAGCATCTTTCATTTAAATCAGAACATGCCAACCTCACGAAGAACATGGTCCCTAAGGTACGGTGTCTGATCTCCGCCAAACTCCCCCTTTTATAATTCATATCCCCAAATTTTTAGTTTTCCCCCTTTTTGCGAAATGCTTTCCCCCTTTTTCAAATATTTCCCCCTTTTTAACTTTCCCCGTTTTCAAATAGTTTCCCCCTTTTCGACTTTCCCCCCTTTTCAAATAGTTTCCCCCTTTTCGACTTGCCCCCTTTTCAAATAGTTTCCCCTTTTCGACTTTCCCCCTTTTCAAATAGTTTCCCCCTTTTCAACTTTCCCCTTTTCATATAGTTTCCCCCTTTTCGACTTTCCCCCTTTTCAAATAGTTTCTCCCTTTTCGACTTTCCCCCTTATTTTAATTCCCCTTTTCAAATAGTTTCCCCGTTTTCGAATTACCCCTTTACAAATAATACCCCTTTTTATTTTCACCCATTTTGTAAAATTAATAGTTCCCCCTTTTTACAAATAATTCCCTTTTAACTTTCCTCCCGCTTTTCACAAATAGGTTCCCATTTTAAATAGTTTCTCCCTTTTTAAATAATACTCCCTTTTTTTTTTTTTACTCCCTTTTTGTTTGGGTACTCCCCGTTTTCCGTGCGTAGGCTTTACCAGTAAGCCTGGACCCTGGAGAGTACCGTGCACTCACTAGAGCTCATTTCGCTACATCCATTATTGGAAAGGCGTTCTACATGAATTTGGATACCAACGTAGGTAGATTTATAGCCTGTTGTGCAAGCGCCGCTAAATTCAATGGGTTAGGGATCCGTCAACTTTTATGCACGTTTATAGAGGGGCTGTACAAAGAGCAAATCCGATATGATTGATAAACCAAATGATGTTCAGAATGTTAAGGGATCTAAAATGAGCGTTTATTGCGTTTCGACAGTATTTTTTGTGGGACATGAGAGCACCTCGGACCTATCGAATTGCATTCTGAATACGAAGCATGTCTTTCTGATATCAAATAATTTTCATTTTTTGAAAATAACAATATAATACAAATTTTATGACAAATTATAAAAATTTGATATTTTTCAAATTTTGATATATAACAGTCCTCGAAGTAAATTATATAAATCTAATGATATATTCTTAAAGTGTATGTAGCAGGAGGAAAAAAGCCGACGGTCAATTGAAAATTTTGACCTTTCGTATTGAAGATATGGATTTTTTTTCCAAAAAGACCTAATTTTTTGGGTGTTTTGGGGAAAAAAATCCATATCTTCAATACGAAAGGTCAAAATTTTCAATTGATCGTCGGCTTTTCATCCCACCTACATACACTTTAAGTATAAATCATCAGATTTATAAAGTTTACTTCAAGTACTGTTAAATATCAAAATATCAATTTTAATGATTTGCCATAAAATGTGTATTAAATTGCGAATTTCAAAAAATCAAAATTATTTGATATCAGAATGACATTCTTCGTATTCAGAATGCAATTCGATATGTCTGATGTGCTCTGATGTCCCAAAATAAATACTGTCCAAACGTTCATACCCCAGCCCTTAAACGGGTGAAATGGCATGCATAAATATTTATGCTGGTCAAATTCATAGCAATGATGTTTGAAAATCTGTGAAGAACTTGTCTATAAACAAGGATATGTCAGAGACAACAAACAACTGGCTGCCATTGTTACAGAAGCCTAGATAATAAGAATTGTTTGTGCTATAGGCCTATAATTATTCAAAAGGTTTTTTTTAAAGTTAGCACCAAAGTTTAAAACAAGCGGTCTTAACAGTGAAATGACAATAAAAGCATACATTTATAAAACGGGCCTGGACAAAATGGGCATTGCATATTTATGACAAGTGTGGCTGTGTGATTTTATGCAACTTTATTTTTAAGCCAGTTCCGAGTAATTTTCTCTATTCTTTGTTTGTCAACAATCCCGTTAACAATAAAAATGTGCTTTCTAATCAAAGGCTCTATGGCGTATATTCAATTGACCAGACAAATGAACCAGGGACTTCGGTCAGTGGTGCACGCCTCAAAAATCCAAAAAGAATTAGTAGGCCCTATATGTTAGATGAAGAATTAAGTAGCAATTAAGGGGTACTACACCTGCCAATTTTGTGCCTATTTTTGCATTTTTCTCAAAAATTATGGCGCATTGGGGACAAGTATAAGATATGTATATTATAGGGGCAAGGACTACAACTACTGCAAAGGAAATTTTATTTCAGCACAGCCAACAGTTGTGGAGTTACAGTCAAAAATGAGGGAAAACCAATATTTGATCAATAAATCAATAACTACTTGCTTTGTGTTGCTGTATTTTCAGTACAGTAGTTGTAGTCCTTGCCCCTATAATATACATAGGCCTATATCTTACTTGTCACCAATGTGCTATAATTTTTGAGAAAATTGCAAAAATAGGCGCAAAATTGGACAGGGGTGTAGCAACCCCTTTAGCCTATAGTCTTTTTTAAAAGTCGAGACAAGTCCAAAATAATAACGATTAATAAGCCAATCTAATTGATTCGAATTCCAATCTCCTGGCCTTTTCCTGGGTCTTTATTGTTGCATGATATAATTCAGATTATGATTTTTCTTAAATGTAGATCTATATCCTATAGAATTCATAAATTACATAATAAGTATCATTTTATTCATTTTATTTAGCTCAAGAATTTGTATCAGACAATCACGTGCTTTCAACGTGTAGGCCGGACCTATTTCAATATCGAAGTACATGGGACGTGAATGCACGGTACTATAGATGGTCCGTGCCTACTGGTAAAGCCTACGCATCGTGAAAAGGGAATAAAAAAAGGAGTAAAAAAAAGGAATAAAAAATAAGGGAGAAACTATTTTAATGGGGAAAAATCTGTAAAATGGTATTATGTAAAAGGTGAAAAGAAAATTCGAAAAGGGGAAACTATATGAAAAGGGGGAAACTATATGAAAAGGGGGAAATTCGAAAAGGGGGATACTATATGAAAAGGGGGAAACTATAAGAGAAGGGGGAAATTCGAAAAGGGGGAAACTATATGAAAAGGGGAAATTCGAAAAGGGGAAACTATATGAAAAGGGGAAATTCGAAAAGGGGAAACTATATGAAAAGGGGAAATTCGAAAAGGGGGAAACTATATGAAAAGGGGAAATTCGAAAAGGGGAACTATATGAAAAGGGGAAATTCGAAAAGGGGAACTATATGAAAAGGGGAAATTCGAAAATGGGGAAACTATATGAAGGGGGAAATTCGAAAAGGGGAACTATTTGAAAAGGGGATCGTCGAAAAGGGGGAACTATTTGAAAAGGGGAAAGTCGAAAAGGGGAACTATTTGAAAAGGGGAAAGTTAAAAGGGGAAATATTTGAAAAGGGGAAAGCATTTCGCAAAAAGGGGAAAACTAAAAATTTGGGGATATGAATTATAAAAGGGGGAGTTTGGCGGAGATCAGACACCGTACTAAGGACACCACATTGTCTCCAGTAGCCATATACTTTTAACCGGAACTCATCACCATCCACCTTTCGCGCAGTGATTTGGTGTAATGCGCCCATAAGAGAAAGAGTATCGAAAGCGATCAGAGTCATAACGTCAATTTTGATTCATGCACGTAACAAGGGAACACCCAAAAAGTCGATGAAGTCCTATAAACGAAAGTCCTTTCGTTAGCGAAGGAGGGGGTCAAAAACTCCGATTAACGTTTGTAAAAAGAGTAGTTAAAACATCGGTCACAGTTGATCTTTTTTTAAAGAATTTAATATATAATTTTAAAATTTTAGAATTTCTGAAGTATACGATATTGACATTTTACAGAGGTTGCTTCAAAATTATTTCAAATCAATATAGAGTGCAGTACTCAGGGCCGTTCCTACCATTAGGCCAGGTAAGGCGGTCGCCTAGGGCGGCAAACGTATAAAGGGGCGCAAAAAAAAAGGTGACAAAATTAATACCGAAGTGGAGAAAGAAAAGGGAAGAAAAAAAAAAATTAGGGTGGATAAAAAGAAAAAATGGGAGGAAAAATTGGGTTTCAATTGGGTTCTTTGTAGAATCAAAAAAGGTTCTGTAGCCAAGAAACAGGTTCTTTGTAGAACCTTAAGCTTGAAGAACCTTTAAGGAATCTTAAAGAAAGAACCCTCAAAGGGTTCTTAGTAGAACAGAAAAAAAAGTTTTTTTATCCAAGAAAATGATTTTTAGTACCAAAAAGGTTAACACTACGTTTTACTTTTCTTAACTTTGTGATGAGTCCCTGAATGAATGAATTAGAATGTCTCCAGGCCTATTTAAATCTTTAAGGTTCTTTATAGAACTTTTTAAGGTTCTTTTTAGAACCTTATTACTGCTTAGGGTTCTACATACAGGACAAAAAAGGGTTCTAAGTAGCACCTTTTTTTCTGAGAGTGTAGCCAACTGCAAACATGCTTAGAAAAAAGCCTAAAAAAGTCCCGGCTTGTGGCTCCCTTCACTTTGTAAAAATCCCCCTATTTTTCTTTCCAAAATGTATGACCCCAGTAGGCCTATATTTGGAACCCCCTACCCCCCCCCCCCTTCCGAAGAAAATTATAGTCCCCTTTCGCACCCCTTGTGGATGTCCCTCTTTGTGACCTGCTTGGCCATCTATATGTTTTTAGTGCTTTTAAAACGGTCTTTTTTCTCATTTGGCTCTCCATAATACTTTGCTTGCTGTTAGGCCAAAAAAACGTTGTTTGTTTGTCCTCCACCGCCCGCTCCTCAGATTAAGGCCTGACCAATATTTTTTTTCCAATTTTTTTTTATATAAAAAGAAGTAAAATTCTTTTTTTTTTTCAGATTTGGAGTATTTCTGGACCTAGCTAGAGCTAAATACTAAAATCTTTCATGGTTGAAAATTAAAAAAGCCCCCCAAAAGCATTTTGTGTCTTCAATATGCAAAGTTATAACTTGTGTTCATGTCATAGTCTATTATTTTTAGTGACTTTATCACATGAGTGACAAATTATAACTTTAACTGCATAAAACAAAATGTTGTTTAAAGTCACCATGAATGATTGTAGCATTTAGCTCTAGCTAGGTTCAGGAATGCGCCAAATCCGACAAAAAAATTTTTTTAAAAAATCCGCCCACCCGCACGTCCTCTTTCAAAGCTGTGGAGGACAAACAAACAAACAAACAAGTATTTTTTTGGGCCTTAAATATCACGGTTATGGTTTTTCACACCTGTCCTGACCCATTCAAGCCTCCACTGTTATTTAGATTTCTATTATGTTCTGCTGCTTGATCAATGTTTGAGTCAATGCAGCTTTTTATCCCCTGCATTTTATGATTAGAGCTGGCCTCCACTATTTTGAGAGCAGCCACTAGGGCAGGTCTCTCATTTTATTGCTTGAAATAGACAAGAAACGTTGCGTCTTTTCGAAACGTCGGGATTTTTAAACTTTGTTTATACATTTTGTGTTATTCCCCCATCGGATCTTGTGTCATATTTTCCCATTGCTAGTGCGACTTTCAGCGTATAGTGGGAGCAGATGTGCGGTAGGCCTACATGCGGTATAATTTCTATCTGGTCAGAAATTATTTGGAAACTCGCTAAACACTAGCCGTATTTGTATGTACCGCACATCAATATCTTTCTCAACCGATAGATATTGACGCGAGATATTTGCACTAAACACAGGAGGGTAATTGTTCGCTGTATGTGACCGTAGCAGCTTCTTCATGATGCGTATACGCGCTGGACATTTGGAACGCTTCTCACCCCGGCCCCAAGAGTTATCAAAACAGCATCAGCTACATGATCGCCGCCATGATCATATTGTTGAATGGGCTGCTTTTAGTGCTTATAGCTCGCCCCACAATATTTACACATTCCCCATATGACCTCGGGTCATTGCAAATGTACGATAATGTTAGTTGGTACAAAAGTTGATACAGCAAGAGTTTCGGTATATATACAAGGATTATCGTATATGGTAAACTCAAACTCGGTATATTATAAACACGCTGATTGTATCCTTTTGGCTCCTTCCTTTGGCTCCCTGCTGGTCAGTTGGAACATATTTCCCTGTTTTTTATTTGGATTCAAGAGCAATATAGCAACATGATAGAATATGTGACTTTGAAACCGTAGCCTTGGTGACGAAAAAGGGAGCATAAGCCAGCTGGGACCGAGACTGTAACAAGACCAGTGTAGCGTAGCCTGTGGTCTGTTTTGGGCACATCCTGTGTTACTACCTACGATTGTGTAAAAGCGCCCCTATAATAATGACTCGGGAGGAAAAAAATTATCACAAATCATTCGGACTTTGATTTCCTTAATAATGAGTTGTGATTGCTAGGGGACGTTTTACAGCCAAGAACCCTAAACCTGGCCACCTTTCTTACTCATCGATGTGAGGAAAGGCTTACACTTTAGCACCACATTTGAAGTTCTAATCACAACTTGCTTATATATTCACCAAAAAGTACGAATATATAATCCGTGGTGTCAACACGAAAAGTAATTTTTTAACTCAAAGTAGGGTAGTCCCAGCAAACACAAAACGTTTAGAAAACGTTTTCTCTAGGTTCTAGTTTGGTCTTTTACGTCTTCGTCTTCCAAAACGTTTTAAAAACGTTTTAAAAACGTTTTGACTTGGTTGAAATATTGTTCGTTTTACCATGACGTTCAGAAAACGTTTTTAAAACGTGACAAAATATTTCGATTTTTTACGTTATTTTGCCACGTTTGTAATACGTTATTTCCAGAACGTTTTCCGAACGTTTTGTACAACGTCAATTAAATGTCTTTCTAAAGCGTTTAATTATTATTTCATATTATCAAAATGTTTTAACACGTAGCCTTCTCTGGTTTAAGGCACTGTATGGTCGTAAATCCTGGGGACAGGGGACACACGTCCGCATACACTTTGGGATATCAAATGTCACCCCACCCCGTTTTCGGCAAACACTTCCCTGGTGTAAGTATATATTTACTCTAAAAATACAGGCAATAGGCCTATTCGGTATTATACCTTGATTTTTGGATGAAATAGTTTAGAATTGAAATTTTCTCGCGCTCCGCGTACTTCATCGAATTCAAATTCACCTTCATGTTCACATCCAATTCACCGTGATTGGGGGCTAAAATAGTATAACAAGTTTTGTGTGAATAATACGCGCATCTCCCCGTAAACTTGACCGGTAAAAAGCAATTTATCTATGTCATACCACTGATATCTGGTACGTCAGCAATTAACAGAAAGGAAAAAGAGGAGCTATCATGTCAGAAGACTGAGGAAAAGGACGGAATCGAAGGATTGAAGAAAGTAAAAAAAGACAAGATACACATGACAAAGCCGACTAAATATTAAATCAACAGGGATTAAATAATTCCTTGAATTCTTATGACAACCCCCCCCCCCACATATCAAAGAAAAAAAAAGTGAAAGAAAAATTCCTTGTTGTTTATAGATAGCCCTAAACGCCTTGATTTGGTATAAAATAGTGTAAAATTGCATATATTTGCGCGCTTCGTGGGAAATGAACCCAAATGTGTATCAACTTTCACTTCAAAATATGAAACTTAATGTTCGCCTGCTGTGCGCGCATAAATCCCAGCAATTGTGAAGTCAATGATGTCTGTATATTGTTGATGAATACAAGTTTAACTGTTTAATTCTTTATATATGTGCATCAATCCCCGGGCATCAATCAGGAAACATGTACCTAATTTGGCAAGTGTTTCACGCAGTCCTTTTTATTATATCTCATCATCACAGCACGGTTCAATTATATGCATTCGACAACATCACTTCTCGGATGTTGACCTCAATTTGTAGAGTTAAGCTTTTGCAACCAACATTTTAAAGTCAGCCTAAGCCTAGCATAAGCTGCTGGTTAGTGAGGAACTGTGTCTTAGAGATTGTGATGTATGACCCGGGTGTTTGACTTGCTTGACATCTTTAAGTGTGACCTATATAAAAGTTTTATGGTTTTGTGAATCGTCTGGCAACCCAAAATTCAAACCTGGAATGTGACAAATTATACGTTTCACACGATCGTTTATGCTGGCATGCTGTTCTAAGGAATATAAACATCAAGTTGCTCATCAAAAGGAACTATTTGCATCTGTTTCGTTCAGTTCTACCAAACAAAGGTAAGATTGTATTTTATCATTACTATATTTCCATTAAACATGATAAAGCGTGTATGTTTTTAGTCCAGTGAGTCAATTTAATCAGTGAAGTACAATGAGTAACATATGCATTGTATGGCATCCACAATATAATGACGGTTGATGTAATTTGAATTCGAGGAAAGTCTTTAAAAGCTGAGGACTTAAACTTAATAAGATGTTTTTAATAGGATATTGTTTTTCTAATTATTATTTACCATTCTTGACTTAAAAGTATGTTGTAAGGTTTGATGATATTCATGGTTTAATTCCGTATTGGTACTACTAAATAAAATACTTGTATGTTCGTGATGCATTCGTATAGCTGGCCTATTCGTCGTGATTGAGCGCTTTATAAAATTGCAATCTCGAAATTGAAAAAAGATCGGCGATGTTGTCAGAATTGAAAGGCCGTGCCTACAATTAATTTGATTGAAATTCAAGGTGGTTTATTGACTTGAGTTTTGTCATGTTTGTCAAATTGTTATACCTATTTCATAAGTCTATCTGACATAATGTGTTAGATGAGTATTAGATTAGCATGACACTCATGACACTCGATCATCAGATCGTCGGACAACTTAGTACCTGATTTAATTACAAGTAGGCTATATTATTATTCTCATCTATATCATATGTATATTTACACAGACAAATTCCTGAAAGTAGTAAGAGAAGTCATCAAGTATAAAAACAGAACACGTGAGAAGTAACATTAATAATTACAAGTGCAAAAAAGTGTGGTCGTTGTTACCCAATATGTAAGCAATATGTGATTAATAGGGAGTATTTAGCGCCCAAAAAATCACAACTTGAATAATTGCTTTAAAGTCAGGCAGAAGGGAGCTCTAAGGGTTTACTGGAAATCCATTGAAATGATTATCATGTTGCCGGTTATTGCACCCAGAGGTGTATTTTGTGCACCCAGAACTTCACCTGTACCACCTCAGTCTTGACCTATGTTCTGGGTTAGTCACAAACTCCAAGTCCATGGTTAAAGACAACAGATGGTATGACCTATAAATCATATATTACCCATGAAGTTCAAGTACGCTTATTTTTGCCCTAAACAATGGAATGTTGCAATATTTATGAAATGATTGCAAATGAATAATGATGTATATTGATTGCTTGGAAGTGGAACACATTTGTTTTAATTTTTAGTGTAATTATTATTAGGTTTGTGTTGCCTGAAAGCACTGAATTAAAATGGAACGTCTGAATTGCGCTTCTGTCTGAAAAAAATCAAAGAGATCGATGACCAGGACGATTCTTTAGCACTAGGTATGCATGCATAAGAGTTCAAAATGATTAAAAACAACTAGTAGAATTTTTTAGCTGTAAATTAAGACCAAAATCAAGTTCATGTAGCCCCTGTAGTCATTAATTTATTCAAGTTACACATGCGAAACGCCCTGTTCCCATAGACTTTATGTGCTCCTCTTCCCATCCTTCCTCACAACTTCGATCAACCACACATCTCCAGTAGTTGAAAAGCTATATTGTTCATATTTACAGGGTTGTTACTAATGTTAGTGGTTTTTTAGCTTTCAAATGACACCAACACAAAATATGACATTTTATCAATTAAACAGATCACAATTTAAAATACATAACCCACCACCCTGTTTGGGTGGCGACTGGGAAAACGCATATCCATTAGTATTAGATTACCATCTCTTGTAATCTTAGTTGTTCTCCTTCGTATAAAGTTTTAAAAGCAAGACAATTTTGTAACTTATTTTGTACATGTAACATGTCATAAAATCATATAGGCCTTAAGGCCTGGTAACTGCTGGTTCAGAAGTTCAAGATAGTGTCCTTCGTTCTGTTGAAACATTTTTCGATGTGTTAAGAACATTGTCGAAAAATATCCATATTCCATATTTTGCAACATTGAAGTTTATCATTTGTTTAAAGAGTGATAGAGTTACGCAATCTGCTGTTTAGTTAGTTATCAATTAGAACTTTGTAGAGAAACATGACAAGATAGCTTTTTATTGTACCTGATTGAAATACAAAAAAAAAACTATGTCAATATTTTGGTGCACTCTTAACTATAAGTTTTGCTTTTTGCAAAACATGCACATGAGGGCCGCATATGTGGTTTTATATTAAAATTCCACTCAGCCAAAATTATTCCTAAAATATATAGGAATATCGAATAGACACGAGAGGTTCTTTAAATATTTTAATATTTCTCAGGAACTGGCATTTTATACCAAACAATCATAACCTGTGCAAAATATTCCCTTGTCTCCACCCTATACTACATGTAGCTTTAAAAACAAAATGCCATTTTCGTGTGTTCAAAAGTACACAATATGAAATTGTGGTTGATTTACACAATTGAAGTACTAATAATCATGATCATTTATAAATAGGCCATAATTCAAAATATGTTTGACATTTTGCACTTGCGATGAAAATCACAATAACTTTATTCAGTTGTGGGTCAAAGTATCACAAGATACTGAACCATCAACAACGGCAACATCATAAACGATATTGACTTCCAAATTCCATGCGATAATGCATTAAAATATTTAGCTTTGATTATGATATGTCTTTATTCCAGATACGACACCTTAGTCTTGTTGGAGGACATGATCTCAACGAAACCATCAGGAGGATGATGAGGAAGCTGGGAACGAACAATTTGTGGTCCTCCTGCAGTGTATAGGGAGAAAAGGCAAGCTGAGCATTAAAGATAGCCCTTTTTCTACAAAGTTATCGTCAGTAAGTTTCATAGGCCCAAGATACAATCTATGATTAACATAATATGTCAAATCACGTAGGCCTTTCCTTTTATTTCACAGTATGTTTCCAAACATTGGGTGAGAAAACAGATCCATAAGCTTCCATAGAGCTAAGATCGGCTAAGCCTAAACAGAATGCATATAATTTGTCATGCTGTCTGAACCAATCATAGTGGGTGTAATATACTCATCTCATACTTTGTGATTATAAAATTAAAATATGGATATTTAAATCTGACCCCTAAATCGGACGTCTGTTTCCAACTTGTTTTTTGTTGTTGTAATTTTAGATTATATGTGTATACTTTATTCATAAACTTATCAAATAAAAAATATTTCCTCTAAGACCACAGACCGCACGTATGGTAACACGTCGACATGTAGGCTTTTGGGAAATCCTAATATTGAGATACACACCGTTTATTTTGATAAAGGAGTTTAATTTAATACTGAACTCATATCATTTCCACCTTTCTATAGAAGCTTGCATGAAGAATCATCCTCAAGCTAAGGAGGTTGAGATAGAGAAGGGACTTGGAGATTATCTGAAAAGAACACCAAATCTTCCAGGTGGAAAAAAGTATAAAGTAAGTTCAAATATCATTGCTGAAATGCCAAATTCATTTATTTAATTCATGTAGGCCTAAAACAATGTCTAGGGATTATAATATTAGCACCCATTCTAGACACCACCTTGTCCTCTATTTGTAAACACGTTTAAATGCTAAACATGTTTAGGAATTAAATATGTCTTGTGTTCAGATATTAAACATATGATGTTTTGAAATTTGACATTGGTGTTTAGGTTTTAAACGTATTTACAAATTGAGGACAAAAAAAGTGTTCAATCTCTAGACACTGTTTTTGCAGTGTATTACTATGTTTCTGTATCTGAATATCAAAAAGTGCATAAAATTGTTCGTTGAATGTAAAATGAAAAAAATATCGCATATCGCACAGCTCATTTTCTTTTAAAAATAATGTTTTAAAAAATAATAAAGCATAGCACAAAGCTATTTTACCAAATGTATCTGAGACATACTTTTTTGGACTTACATTTCACACACCTACGTGATGTTTCTTTCTCTATGGAGCATTTTTGTTTATTTTCACTTCTCTTAGGTTTTTAGGGCACCATGCCCCTCCCCACACACACCCCCACGCGCGCATTATGATTTCGTTATGGTTTATACAGACCTTGAAAATTGCTCAGAATTAATGATACTGATAATATAAATAAGTTGTCTGGATATCTAAGGGTGACCATAACATGATAAAATTTTTTTATTCATAGAATTTCTTATATATATATTTTGTCAGGGCTGCTATTTAAGTGAGCTGATATATTTAAGGGGAATCGGGTTTCAGTTCAATTTAAAAATGATGTTTCCCAAAATGATGATCATGCTTATAAATAGATTGTTTTCCATTTTATTATCTATAGAAAGCTGGGAATGTGGATGCAGCGGTACCTGTAGGGGAATTGTAGGATGATGAGCGCGGCGAAAATGAACGTGGCCCCCAACAGGAAGAGGAAGAACAAGACTAGGGGACACATTGAAACTGAAGAGTGAAGACCACAGACACTGTACTGGTAAACATGCTAGTTTTACAACATTGTCGGACAAGGTGCTCACTGTCTATTGAAGTATATATATTCGATAAATATAAGGTTTAAGTTTAAAATAGCTGTGATTATATATCAGACTTTTATTTTAAAACATTTCTCATAAGCATGTTAAGATGTTTTTGTTTCTGTACTTATAGCTTTTAACTTTTCCTATCCGATATACGCTGGCGAAGTGACGTCCTAATCGGATTAACTACCATAGCAATAGATGAATACAATTTTTGAATAGATCGCTCTGCACTACAGCAGGTTGCACTCATCACCTGTCTTCAATCATATAATAGATTGAATACAATACCGCTCTTTTCAAACAGGCTAATCTTACAGGTGCAAGTGATTAGCATTTCTTTGACATATATATGGTTCAATGCATCGGTACCGCATGGACGTTGTAGGCCTATACGGGGGATACAGTCAAAATTGTATTCATCTATTGCTATGGTAGTTAATCCGATTAACTACGTCACTTCACCAGTGTATAATCACACTAGTATTCGCTGAGTCCGTTTCCACAATCGCTGATTATTAAGTTTTTTGAAGTATGGCGGGCACAAAGAGGAGTACTTTGATTTGGGTAATCTTTTGTATGCTGAAAGAAAGCATACACAAGATTACCCAAATAAAAGTACACCATCTCCATTTGTGCCCGTCATACTTCAAAAAGCCTTATTGTTGCAGCGTCGAGGTCCGTTCAAACTACGCCGCAATGCAGTGCGATGCGGTACCGATATATCGATTACTTTTTGCCTCAACTCAACGCTACTCGTCGCATTTCCAAGTTAAAATGTATTGAACTTCATTGCAATATCGTAAGTATTCTGCAGTGTGGCACCGCACCGCACCGCACCGCAATTGCGGCAATATGTACGGGCCTTTGGTCAAAGTTGCATTAAAGGCCATGTATGGCTTGCAACTTGACGCTCGAGGGCATGCTATAATCTGAGCCCGAATTAAAAAGACTAATTTGCGTCTGACATCCTGCCAACCAGACCGAAAATGTCGTACCGGTACTCTGACTTTAAAATTCTGCCTCAGATTACAGCGACTTATCGATTATAGTAACTATACCGTGATTTTAATTTGCTATAAAACTTTTGACGAGAGCATACTTCCGCGATGTTCACAATGCGCCTCCGATCCGAAGCGTAGGCCTACTATGTGTGCTTTACACGCCGTACGTGTTGTTATTTCTGTCGCCATACTCGCAAGTTGCGCCTTGTCAACATCGCGCAAGTACGCTCTTGTCAACGGTTTACAGTTAATCGCTCTGCCCATCATCAACGGAAGTGATGATATTATTTGTATGTTGCGTAAACAATGTAAATTAGTGGTTTTACGTTGTATTTGGGGACACTAGTAAAGAGGTAATAATTCAATTTGAGGAGTTTTCACACAGCACTTCAATTGAACTTTATTTTATCTTTGAGACTAGACTGTGCGTATTCAAATTATTTGACGTGTTTAATGACATTAAGGGATCTGGAATGAGCGTTTTGAGCGTTTCGCCAGTATTTTTGTGGGACATGAGAGCACATCAGACATATCGAATTGCATTCTGAATACGAAGAATGTCTTTCTGATATCAAATAATTTTCTTTTTTAAATTAACGGTATAATACACATTTTATGAAAAATTATTAAAATTTGATATTTTTCACATTTTTGATATTAACAGTCCTCGAAGTAAATGTTATAAATCTAATGACATATTCTTAAAGTGTATGTAGCTGGGAGGAAAAGCCGACGATCAATTGAATATTTTGACTTTCCATATTGAAGATATGGAATTTTTCCCCAAAAGACCTAATTTTTTGGGTGTTTGGGAGAAAAAATCCATACCTCCAATACGAAAGGTCAAAATTTTCTAAATTGATCGTCGGCTTTTTATCCTAAATAAATACACTTTAAGTATAAAACATCAAATTTATCAAGTTAACTGCAAGTACTGTTAAATTCAAAAATATCAATTTTTAATCATTTCACATAAAATGTGTATTACATTGTGAATTTTAAAAAAAATCAAAATTATTTGATATCAGAAGGACATTCTTCGTATTCAGAATGCAATTCGATATGTCTGATGTGCTCTCATGTCCCACAATAAATACTGGCGAAACGCTCAAAACGCTCATTCCAGATCCCTTAATGTCATTAAACACGTCAAATAATTTGAATTAATTTTGTCCAAACGTTCATACCCCATCCCTTAAAGGAACAACCAAAAAAGATCGAGGTTTTTGGGAGTGGGTTTCAAATCTCAATGACGTTTGTAAAAATATTTCTTTTAAGAAGATAATTTTCAACATTTGTGGATTTACGTTTCTGGCAGGGAGGAGATGATGGCCGAAAACGAAAGTAGTTTCGTTTAAAGGACTAATTTGCTCGTTAATGCTTTGGGTACCGGTAGTTCCTAGCACTCTGTACTCTGATACCTGTATGATGATTTTCCACTGCGCTCGCTGCTCGCTCCGCTCGCTTTTCGAGAGGCGTCGCGGTTTGAGAACAGGGCTAGTTCCATAAGGGAAATGCAGACTTATCACCTTTATAGGCCTACATTTAATCAATTTAGGTAATGAGCCGTGAAAAGGCTCATGAACTGTACATTTGCCAATATTATGCCAAAAATAAATGCATACATGTTCATGGTACTTTTATTTTACAGAATTCTGCCTTAAAACTTGGTCAATCAAAATACGTGTTGTTAATTCCGTCGCCATATATTCGTTGCGAGTTGCGACTTAGAATTAGAGAGGGGCTAGACATTATAACTCATTACGAACACAGTAGGCCTATGGCAAAATTCTACAAAATTAAAGTAAACCATGAACAATAATTATGACTTAATTTTAGCAAAGTGTTGGCAAAAGTTACGAGCACTTTCAAGTCTAGTCATCATTAACTCTCTAAGAAATAATTGTCCTCTCAGGAGAACCCGCCCTCTTAGATCTTGAACCTCTAAAAGGTTCTTTAGTTTGGGGTCCATTTTCGATAGTCTTGGAACCATATTTGGTTCTTTAGAAAACCTCTAAGGGTTCTCCTGAGAGGACAACATTAGAATCTTTTTAGAACCTTTATTTCTTAGAGTGTTAACTGCGCTTTGTACGTGAGAGTAATCAATTAAGTTTGTCGAATTTAACTGAAGACCGAATTGAAAACATTAGTTTGCGTCTGACGTCAGGGCAAAGGCGCGGTGTGATTGGTTGCTGACCTGCGCAGAACGGCATTTTTGGTCTGGTTGACAGGACATTATACGCAAACTAGTCTTTTGAATATTATTCTGTCTGCAATTATAAATAGTAACTTATATTTGAGAGTTTTCATGTATATAAATCATGTTTTAAAACTTTTTATCCTATAAATGTACAATAATCGGGTTTCATAAGTATTCCATCCATGCATATGTATTAAACAATAATTATTATAAATTATAATGACAATAGTTGACTCGATACATGGTAACACAAGTTCCACATGTTCCATGGGGTGATTTTGCATAGCATGTTTGTATAAAATTAATTTATGTTTCAGCAGTATTTTCAACGAAAATGAATGAAGAATAATATTCATACACAGGAATAAAGTTTAATGAATCACACATCAAATCAACATTAATTGTCTTGTGTGATTTATTATGTGTCGTGTAAGTCGTAAGTATCACTAATTTGCCAAACTAACTTGTTTCATGAATTTTGTATTGGCCTAATTTAATAATATTTGATATTTGTTTTGGACTTTTAACTAATAAAACATAGCACGTTTTCTAAACGTCACTAAAACGTCAAGAAAACGTTCTAAAAACGTAGTAGAAACGTAACATACGTTTTCTGGTGGTGAGTAATGCATCCTCCAATACGTTTTTACGTTGCTATAACGTTTTCAGGACGTTTTGGACGTTTCTGCAACGTTCTTAGAACGTTAGTTGCGTGCTAGAACGTCCAATACGTTTTCTCTAGGTCCTGGATACGTCTTGGGTAACGGAAAAATAGGTCTTAAAAACGTCTTTTACGTTGTGAAAACGTTTTAGAACGTCTTTAATAACGTTTTTAAAACGTCAAAAACCCTCCACAAAATTACGTTTTAAAAACGTTTTATCAAAACGTCTAGAAAACGTCAACGGTACGTTCTCACAACGTTCAGAAAACGTTTTTTGGTTAGCTGGGGTATCACCTTAAAGTGACTAAAAATAAGATACCGTCGATGAAAAATGTTTTCGCCCTCTATTCGTGTCGAACGAGCTCAACAACAGAGGGGGTACTTCTAGGAGTGTATGATTTCACTTAAAACTAAATGGAGAACAGCACGTTCTGAATGCTGATTGGTCACACCCACTTTACTCCCCCTTTGTGCTTGTTTTATACTCCAGTATTTAGCGACGAGCGATAAACACGTACTAATGAGCATGAGTGTTTCTTTGTCCAAGAGAAAGTACGATCAATCTCACTGGATCAAACTATATAGACTTTCACAACAAAAGTTCTTAAGATTGGTGTATTATGCAATAAGCTATCGAATTCCTATCAACAATCACAGTTCATTGAGCCATTCATGAGATTTCATGCATGTACAGTGATGCCAACGCCGCGCCTTAGGCGCACAATTGGGCTACTTGGCGATCACTTGCCGCTACTCAAAAAAGCATGCCGCTACTTGTCTAAAATTGGGCTACTTCTGCCAATCTCAGGCCGCGGCACTAATTTTATGTATTTTCCTTTCAATTTAGCCGATTTATAAAGGTTTTGAGTCTTTGAAGCTCCAAATTGAAATTACAATGGGTTTTGTGACCATTTATTGATCGGTCAGTAACTTCCCAGTAAGTACCGGAAGTTTCAAAGTCAAGTGCTTTTCCGCCCAATTGGGTGTTTTGCGTTCTAAATTCGGGTAAATCCGCCCAAATATCCGATATTGGGCGCTTTGTTGGAAGCTTAAAAAATTGGGCTACTTGAGAATCCTTTACCGCGGCCTGGCGAGTCAATGCGCCGCGCCTTGACGCTGAAAAGTTTTGGCAACACTGTGCATGTATGATGTAAACCTACAATAAGTAAACAATATGGTCTATAAAGATAAAAGTAAATAGAATAATAAAAAAAATAATCATATTCGACCTTTGCTGTGCTCGGGATACTATATCTGAAATTACAGACTCACATTAACTACAATTTTGACATTTTCTTGATGTATCCGGACTATTTCGGACACCCACCAGTTTGCAAAGTTCAATCTGAGGTAATTTTCGTCAAATTGCAAAAAAATCACATGTTTATCACAGAGTCATCTAGGGCTGTTTTTTTTAACTCCATTAAAATGCCCAGGTGTGATTGATTTATATTATAAAATAATTGTCATTTGGCCATCATTACCCGGGGAAAATCCAAACACCTAGCAACGATTGTTGCAAAGGGGGAAAGGATCCAAAGTTTGATTACTTATGCAGCATTGGTTATTTTAGTGATTTGAAAAGAGCTGTTATAAAAGATTCAACTGGGATTCGAGTTGACGAAATTGCCGTTAATATTTTGTGTAAAATTGGAGGGAATTGTTAATGTCTCAGTGTACTCGTGAAGATTTCACATTATAGAGGGTATGCAATACAACGACACTCATGACACTCAAGTCATCTTCATATTAAAATAAAATTATGTCCTTCAGGAGGCCCCCATGGTGAATACAATAAAACAGTATGATATGAATGGTTCTGGAATCGATCATTGCACTTCACACCAGCAATTTATGGTCAGGCATGGGCATCAAATTCAATTGAATTACAGACGGTCCCTGAACAACAACACTTTTGTAGTTGACTTTGCTTGTACAGCAGACCAGGCTCGATAATACCAAACTTGCTTTCAAACATAAAGGCTGGTTCAAAGTGAATATTCGAAGGCGAATATTCGGCTTCGAATACGTTTTGGGCGTCAAAATATATGCGGCTTCGAATATAAAACTATGAACCGGAGAAAGATATATTTCTACAATTCACAGCGTTGCCCGACTGTTAACAAGTATTGCCCGTTGACCAAGGTAAGCAAAATTTAGAGAAATTCTTTAACGAAGTTAATAAAATCATAATAGGTAAACTCCATTGAACTATTGTCATGATTTAATGTCTGTATAATATGGGTCTAAATAGGAGCAGTGGCGTAACCAGTGGGGGCCGGGGGTGCAAGCTGTCCCGGACACAAAAAATCTGGAAGAAGAGTCACAAATTGGGAAGGGGAAAAGGGGGAAAGAGAGAAAAGAGGGAAGAAAAAGAGGAAGAGAAAAAGAAGAGAAAAAGGGGAAGGAGAAGAGAAAAAGGGAAAGAAAGAGGGAAGAGAAAGGGAAAGAAGAAAAGAAAAAGAGGGAAGAAAAGGGGAAGGAGAAGAGAAAGGGAAGGGACTCAAGGGAGAAGAGAAAAGGAAAGAAAGAGAGAAGATCTATAGGCCTACTACTTTCATTGTGAAATTTGTACACTGAAACACTGATATTTTCTAATATGCCAAAACCAGGAGCTTCATGGCGCTCAGCCCCCTTGACCCGCTGGGCTTTGCCCCTGGACCCCACCGACTCCACCCGTTTAACGCTTCGCGGCAAGCGAGCTTTCTCTCGAACATAAATACTAAAACTTTTGATCAGAAATTGGGGAATTTTTCAATCTTGCACCCCCCCCGGAAGGTCAGGTCTGGTTACGCCCCTGAAAGTCAAAAAGATTTGCTTTTCGGGGCATTTACGACCTGCCTGTAACCGGCGCGGAGGTTGACCCATACCTTCTTGCAGGTTTCAACTGCAAAGCAAATCAAGAAATGAATGAGTCAATAGATAGATAAATAAATAAAAAAAAAAATAATAATAAGTAAGTAAGTAAGTAAGTAAGTAAGTAAGTAAGTAAGTAAGTAAGTAAGTAAGTAAGTAAGTAAGTAAGTAAGTAAGTAAGTAAGTAAGTAAGTAAGTAAGTAAGTAAGTAAGTAAGTAAGTAAGTAAGTAAGTAAAGTAAGTAAGTAAGTAAGTAAGTAAAGTAAGTAAGTAAGTAAGTAAATAAATAAATAAATAAATAAATAAATAAATAAATAAATAAATAAATAAATAAATAAATAAATAAATAAATAAATAAATAAATAAATAAATAAATATATCATAAGATATGATTGAAGCGACGACAAATATGACAGCCATCATAAGTGTTATATATGAGACCACCAACGGTGACCCACCAAATATATATCTGTCGAGTTCAACAAAATTCAACTCCCACAAATATATTTCCGGTGAATACTTTTTTCATTGGCTGATATCCACTTGAGATCGGTATCATCAAAGTAGTATTGCTCTCATTTCATGATTCATTGAGCAATCAATTTTGGCATTCGACCGAAATACGCGTCAAAAGATAAAAAGTCTCGTTCCGAACTTGTGTAGGCCTACATTGCTAGGGCCTAAGAGTGTTTTAATGCCTGATTCACAAATTATAGAAATAAACAAGAATTTTTTTTAAAGAACACGCAATGATAGGGTACCAACGCTCGTGGTTTTGGTTGTTCTGCATAGTTTATGAAGATATTTCATTGCAAAGCGCTATATATCCATTCCTACATGTTACTTATTTTGCCCTCTTAATTATTAATTATAATTATGAATTTGACTGAACGCATTACATCTTTATTCCGCCCAAAATAACATCGTTTATAGGTGCCCAAAACGTCAAGAATTTCGCTAGTTTAGTGCGGAAAAGATGACAAAAATGGGTGAGTCTCCGTGGCAAACGCATTTTTATATCAATAACCAATGATTTACCACCCCCAGACCCTCACACATCCTCTGCCAGGGGCAGATGCATATGAGGACCTAGAACTGGGGCCAAATATTATTTATGTAAAACCGGGGTGGAGGCATAAATCTGAATTTGGAGTTAGATTTTTTTCCTGCATCAGTCGATTTAAATGGAGCTACGTTAATATGGAAACATTCACTTGTACATTTAGGTTATGTTTGTAAGCCTAAATATCATAATTTTGCATAAAACATTACTTTATACCATCACTACAGCATTGGAATGCTATTGCCTGCCAGGCATTTTCCTTTTCCTGGACGTCTTAATAGTCCCTTACTTTCATATCATATAAAAATGGGTACGCTTGTCCCGGGGGGGGGGCACTTCAATATGAAATGGATATAGGTGTAGGGCTGGCACTTCCGCACTAAGGGGCATTCGGTGAGAGCAAAATGTAAAAAAATATGGGGTCATTGGGTGAGAACATGACCTTTTTTAAATGGAATCTTTGAGTGAGAGCCGAAACAGCGCCACAGAAACCTCGAAAATCGAATTTTTAGTTCTAAATGGCTTCAAATTTCTTTGTTTTTTCAAAATAAATAACAAAATCAGTGATAAATGAATATTACTGTTCAAATTGAACTTGTAAGGGTCTTTGGGTGACAGGTCAAATGGAAAAATAGGGGGTCTTTGGGTGACAGAGCATCTGTTCGTAAAAAAATATGGGGTCTTTGGGTGACAGCGATGATGAAAAAGGGGGTCTTAACAGCCCTACATACGCGTCACCTCCAAAGTTGGAGTGCCCCCCCCCCGGACGCTTGTACCGCACTAATAAGGGGGCACACCACTAAATCAATGCGCCATTTGTGTAACCCTAATGAGTTCCGGTAAAATACAGAAACTATTTGAGGTATTTTGGGCCGGTCTTTAGACTTATTAATCAGAAAGAGTGGCGAATTATTGCTTAAATAAAAGTGGAAAGCCTATACATAAATTCGTCGCATTTTTACAAAACAAAGTCGCATTTTTATAATTATTGTGAAATTAGGTCCGCGAATTAAAAAAATGGCAGAATCGGGTTTGCAGTCTTGAGAGCATGTCAAAATCATTGGGGATTTTTGAAATCATCGTTCGTCGAACGATATTCAGGTGACCTCGAGCCTTTCATATAAATCAATAGTATCTCGCTATCAGTTGAGCGATATTTAATCCGATCCAACTCATATTTTATTCGTTGCCGTATATATTTTGACGTCACAAAAAGTATTCGAAGCCGAATATTCGCCTTCGAATATTCACTATGAACCGACCCTAAGCAAGCTCAGTCACATTTTATTTCCAAGTATTGCTATTGATTGATCTGATCTGAATGAAGTGTGCCATCGATAGAGAATCATTAAAAGTATCAAACTATTGGCCAAAATTTATTATCAATAAAGAAAGTCCCCACTTACTTTCAGTTAATTGAAAGCAATACAACTGATATGACAGTGTGGATCATTTAGTTCGCTGCGGTATGCCAAACTTGGAATTTCGATTGATCGAGAAATTAAAGGCACTTGGTATTTGCTTGGTTCTCCTCATAAATACTCCAAAAAGAGTTTTAACTGGCGACCATTTTGGTATCAGAAATCGCGCATTTTACGCATTACCCGATATATATATTTTTTTTGTTTAGTGTGCACTAGCCCTAGAACTTTGGCCATAGTAACCGTTTTTACTTCTACTAAAACAACGATTTGTAGTAACCAAACCAGAAACGATTCTATGGGGCACTGTTATACACGTGTTTGCTTCTCATATCAAAACCACTGGAGCAACATATAACTCAAAATTTGAAAACACAGTGTTTTAATTGTAGGCCCCAATCTAAGATAATAGACAGAACCAGCATGGGACCACGCCTCTTTTTCTCGAGAGCTCTCGGATATAACGTTACCACAGTATTTTTGTGGGAGCTGAGAGTACACCAGACATATCGAATTACATTCTGAATATGAGGAATGTCCTTCTGATATAAAATAATTGTAATTTGTTGATTTCTTTTTTAAATTCGTGATATAATACAAATTCTATGACAAATTATTAAAATTTTATATTTTTTAATTTTTTAATATTTAACAGTCCCCGAAGTAAACTTGAATCTACTGATATGTACTTAGGGGCTGTGCAATAATTATGAGCCCGGGGGGGTAAATTTCCAAACGACTCGCCATTGCTTGGACCATATGGGGAGCACCATGGTCCTGCACCATATGGTATAGGAGCATGTTTTACTTTTCAAAATTCCCGGGCGCCGAGTGCAATGACGTCCCAGTAATACAATGAAGGCTGACGACAATTGAACACAAATAACCATTACATCATTGCACTTAGACAATTTCGGCGCGGGAATTTTGAATATCGCGTGTTGAGAGCCGACTGTTTTTATTTCTTTTTTATGGTCAATATAAGTTTGTTTTAAATAAAACAATGTGATTTGTGCTTCATAATTAGTTTTCTAACATATAAGGCATAATGTTGTGATTGCCGGAGTCCCCCTTTAAGTACATCCTAACCAGGACAATATGCATGAAGTTGGAATAGTATAATGAGTCAATCAATATTCAACTGGTGATTTCTTTTTGTGCTTTATTCACGCATCACCGGCTTTCTGGAGGCAGATTTGGTCATTCGTAGAATTCTGCGAATGGTAGTGGAGTGGTAGTGAGCTTTGGCAAAATTGCATTGATCATTTTATAGAGTTCTAGCACGGAAGGTCATTAGTTCAAATCATCCTCCATGCAGACATACTCCAGAAAACATGCAAATGTATGGAGTACAAAAGAATAACTTGGCAGGTATTGTACCCCACGTATTTCCATGTGTTCTAGAGCGTGTCTGGAGGATGGTTGAACTCATGATGACCTTCTCTGCATGCACCCTACAGTGAAGGATTCAACTATCACAGATATACTTTTGTAGGTCATGTGGTTCTCGAGTTATGTTGTAAAGAGGAGCTAAGAGGGATCATGGAAGAAAGAGATAAGAAGGAACCACAACGAACGCATTCACTTTGTCCACTCCCTTTACCGACATTTAGTTGACATTGTTATTCATGAGGATTTACTTTGGTCAATACCCCGCGTTAAATAGGTGATTGGTATTGTATTCCATGTATTTGCATGTCTTCTGGAGCGTGTGTGAAGGATGATTTGAACTAATGACCTTCCGTGCAAGCACCCTATAGGATTTTCTTTGGTGACGTGATCATCGGTCATTGATGGCCTACATCTTTTTTCTTCCATTTTGCCCAATTTTTCCGAACTTTGATGACTTTTTTCTCAGAGTTGGCAGTCTTTGGCACTGAAACGAGTTAGCTAGTTACGATTATACACATATAAACTATTAAATTAAACAGGTTTTATGTACCGGACTCAACCGGAACATTGTGCATTATTTAAGAACATTTTACATCTATTTTTCATCGAAAAAGTCACCAAAATCTCACCTTATTTGCTAAAGATGAAACTCAGCAAAAAAAAACGGCCGATTTTGATTACCTTTTCGATGTTTTATAGGACATTTTCTACACAACACGATCAAGAAAACAGTTTGACTGTAGATCCCAAAACAAAGCTACTATACATGTTCAGAGCATCAGTGAAATTCCATAATCTTACTTCTGGGTAGCGTTTGTTTGTTCGTGGATGGGTTTGTTATAAATTTTTTCCAGTAATGATTTTGCCAAGCATCGATCGCGGTAAATGGATCATACATGAAAGTAAGTACCATTGATAGCTTTCTTTTCATGCGTCAATAGATAAGCGGATTAAAACTTGGCCGATCGAAGTCGTTGTGGTTCCTTCTCATCTCTTTCTTCCATGGAGGGATGCACCCGCATCACCTTTGTAAAACGTATACACAACTCATTGACGACAAGTTTTCAAAGTAGGCCTACATGATTTGTAGAGTGAACTTTTGTAAACATCAAGGTGTTATTTTTCAATAATATATTGATTTAGATAACGAAAATCGATCTTTTGGCTGCCTCGACCAATAATACTTAAAAGTGCATTTCGTGATCCTCAGCCTCAACCCCCCCCCCCCACACACACACTTTTCTAAAAATAAGTCATTTTTAGCCTCACCCCCCCCCCCACACACACACACCCCCACACACTTTTCTAAAAATAAGTCATTTTTTTACCACTGAAAACCAAACCTCTGGCTACATAATATTTATGTACAAAAGATTTCTTGCCGATTAATTCGTTTAGCAAAAATATCGTCAAATTTGAATTGGGCTATTCCAGATAAATCCTGCCCACCCCCCATAGAGGAACTCGGATTTCCAGGTTTTTTTTACATGATTATGGACTGGAATTCCAGGTTTTTTTCCTACTGTACACAGGATTTCTAGGTAATTTTAAGTCATTACACAATTTACCAACCGTGGGACCCATAGAGGATATCGGATTTCCAGGTTTTTTAAACAAAATTATGGACAGGAATTCCAGTCTTTTCCCCTACTGAAGCAGGATTTCCAGCCATTTCAGTCATTACACAATTTACCAAACGTGGGACCCATAGAGGATATCAGAAATCCAGGTTCTTTCACATGATTATGGACTGGAATTCCAGTTTTTTCCCCTACTGTACAACATGATTTTCATGTAATATTAAGCGAAATCCAGATTTTTTTATAACAAAATTGTAGACAGGAATTCCAGTCTTTTCTCTAATACTGTACCAGGATTTCTAGGTACTACTAGTAATTTAAAGTCATTGTACAACTTACCAACTGTGGAACCCATATTCAACCCATATGGAGGAAATAGTGGGAAATCCAGATTTCTCCCTAACTTTAATACCAAACATAAGGCCCATAGAGGAGTAGCAAATCCACCCCGGACTTTCCAGCTTTGACGTTATGAAATCTATATTTTTACACACCTTTTTCAGTACTAAAACATCAAGTTTATTAGAGTTCACTCCGAAATAACTTTTTTTGTAGGCTAATGTTGTCACCCAAAATATTACGGCATTTTTTTTTTCTTTCAAAAACCAAACTTTAAAAAAACCCTGATGTTACCAATATATAAGATTCTTTGCCCTTCTTTAACTCATTTAATTTTCAAAATGATATACTTGTATGTACTTTGGATTACTAGCAGCTGGCTCATGAGGGGGGGGGCAATATGAGACCTTGTACAAGGCGCGAAACGCTAAGGGTGGGTGCTGGAGGGGCGCGGAAGGTTTTGAAATCGGCATGAAGTACGAGGGCCGGTCAAAAAGTTCATAGAACTCGGTATGCTATTTTGTCGCACGGTATTGAATTTGGTCTCATTTGAAAGCTTGTTCCTTCAAAACATTACTGCAAAGATATAACATTTTTGCATCACTGTATATGGGCAGTATACTCTTTAGTGGAAGCCTACCTCCATGAATTCACAGGTACTATCCGAAGTGAATACAGGGTCATTATGGAAATTACTCCCGACGGTGGTGAAAACTCAAATAAACTTTAACAATATACAGTTGTTGTAAATGGTAATGAAGTCCTTGGTATTCAACATCAACAAAATGGTTCTTAGAGTTCAAGAATGGAATGAGCGTCCTTGCAGATCCAATGTCCAAAAGACGTCACGATACACATGTACGCTCTGGTACAGTGGCATTGATAATGTATATATAAAGAGCTAAATAAGAAAGATGAGATAGCCACAAAATATGACAACTCTGATGAATGTGTTTTGAATATTAATCCATTAGCATTTGGGTATTCCAGGGTGTCTTCTAGATGGGGTCCGGAATCTTCATGTACAAAATTGATACCAGTTGACATATTCTGGTCCACACCTTTTATATACTTAGAATGAGGGCCAAGGCAAGTTTAATCTATATGTGGCTAAAGGTGATAAGACATGCATTAATCACTGGAATTATGAGTGAATTTAGTGGAAGCACCTGGATCTCACACCCCTAAGAAGATCATCACTCGGTTACCGTAGTGCAAGGTCTTCATCGCTGTTTCTGAGATCCAGGGATAGTTTTGATGACAGATCATTTGCCAAATGAAAGTACAATCATAGGCATATATTATACAATTTTAATAGCAAAATTGAGGCAAGCCATCATGTGAAGAAGGTTGATGGTAGGAATGTGGCTGTTCTCGGATTGCATAGTTTGTCTAGCTGCCATTCACGACAGAGGGGTCAGTTAATTAAACTAACTATATCGTGGTTCAGGCATGGCCTTCAGTTAGTGAAACCTATTTTGGAATTTTAAGTCCTACCTTCATAATACCAGGTTTGCTGGTGATCAATGCTGGTGAGCCTTCACTGAAGAGTGGCTCAAGGAGTTATCGTAAGACTTCCATTTTGTTGCCATAGAAGGTTTGCAGAAAAATTGCGACGGGTAGGCCTACATTAAGGTATGTAGTGACCATGCTCAAGAGAGATAGAAAGAATTTGGCTAGTACTCTTTCAAGTACCTTGTTCTACGAACTTATTGACTGCTCTAGTATCTTAAATTATGTGAATTATAGGCCTACCTATTAAAATTTTGAATTTAACCTTAAAATTTTGAATTTTACCTTAAAATTTTGAATTTTACCTTAAAATTTTGAATTTTACCTTAAAATTTTGAATTTTAAATACCTTAAAATTTTGAATTTTACCTTAAAATTTTGAATTTTACCTTAAAATTTTGAATTTTACCTTAAAATTTTGAATTTTACCTTAAAAATTTGAATTTTACCTTAAAATTTTGAATTTTACCTTAAAATTTTGAATTTTGCCTTAAAATTGCTTAAAATTAATTTACTTTAAATTGGGGCCCTAATGGTAGGCTACTTTGGGGCTGAGACGAATTCGTTTCGGCTTGGGCCTACCAAAATTCTTCCTGTTCCAGAGGCAGCACTGACTGATCATGTTTAAAAAAGTCTATCATTATTTATGTCACGGCCTATATGTATATCGTAGGCCCTATGCCAAGAAATGTTTTAGAAAAGAGTAGGTCTACCGAATTTTATCGTTTGGTTCAAAGGAGGTTGCTAAACCCGCGATTCAATGGTAGCCCAATAGGGCGATATTAGGATATTTAGGATGACTTTTCGACTTTGGTGCACGCGATCTTCCGTAAGTTAGTTCCCACAGAAACAAATGGCTAAGGGAAATATTAAGTGACTTTTTGATGATTTGACCCGCGATTGGGGCTGAGATTTTTGGCAAGCTGGGTGGAAATGGGCTATTCCAGATAACACATGTACCCCCCATAGTGGGCAAATACAATTTATTCTAAAATGTCTGGAATTCCACAGCATACTTGAGGAAGAAACCTGGATTTCCGACCCTGTTTTGTTCATGAAAAATCTGGAATTTCATGGAGGGGTATAGAGGGTTTTTAAAATACTCAAAAAAAAGTTGGAATTTTTCAATTGACTAACCAATTTTACGGCCCCATTTTGCAAATATAGTTACTTAAATTGAGGAAACGAGGTATAATCATGCTGCTTTCTCAATGCATTGCAATGTTTTGTTAAACCGGGTCTTTAGGTCCATGAACTGTAACGTTTCAAACTGTAAAAGGATTGGGTTGTGAAACTCAGTTTCTTGCTTCAGTTCTTTCAAAAAAATTCATTAGGACAAAATTGCTTAATTAAGTCCTTAACTATTTTCTATTTAATACTGTTCTTTCTTTCTTGAGCCACGATCTTTTTTTTCTACCTTTCATCTCGAATATTGTTTTATTGTCAATGGATAATTTGATATGCATAAGAATTCAAACTTTCTAACTTTGGTTTGAGCTTAGACTAAAATACCTAAAGCCTCAAATCTTGTTTTTATATTAAATATAAAACCGTATTTGAAAGAAATAAATATATTACATAATATATATAGGCGACATGATAAATACATGAAGCCACAGCAAGTAAAACGAGTCCGATCATTTCGGGCCGATGGTGCTTATGCTAATTGCGGCAGTACTTTGTACTACGCAGGTGCTCCTTTGTAAAAAGGGAATTCCCTGATGGGGACGGTCAAAAAGCTTAATATTATATAAATTCTTTGGGGACGTATGAATAAAATACGATACATGATAAGAGTAATAATACTCCGAAAGCCATGAGTGTTTCCACTGAATATTTTGTTGTTTTAAAACTGGATTTACGTTTTCCAAACTAGTTCTCAAGCTTGCTTTTTGGGAGAGTACATGTATTAAATATATCTGAAATAGAAGATGCGAGACTAACTTCTAGTACACATACAAGGGGTGGTCAAAAAGTTCGTAGAACAAGGTACTTGAAAGAGTAGGCCTACTGGCCAAATTCTTTCTATGTCAATCTTAAACGTGGTCATTGCATACCTAAATGCACCTGTCGCAATATTTCTTGAAACCTTCTATATCAACAAACCGGAAGTTTTCCGATTGCTCCATGAACCACTCTTCAGTGAAGGCTCACCAGCATAACCAGCAAACCTGGTATATTGTAGGACTTAAAATGCTAAAATCCCCGGCCTAAAATATGTTTCACTAACTAGAGACCCTGGCTGAACCACAATATGGTTGATTTATAGTTAGTCGTGAATGGCAGATTGGCAAACTGAAAATTGGGTACAGGACACAATAGTCTCATTCCTACCACCAACCTTCTTCACTTGATGGCTTGCCTCAATTTTACTATCAAAATTGTATGATATATATGGCCATTATTGTACTTTCATTTGGCATGACTCTCCCTGAATTTCAGAAAACAGCGATGAAGACTTTCCACTATGTGATTGAGTGATGATCTTCTTAGGGGTGGGAGATCCAGGTGCGTCCACTGAATAGACTCATAATTCCAGTGATTTAATGTCTTTAATCACCTTTAATCTCATATAGACGAAACTTGTCTCGGCCCTCATTCTAAGTGTATAGAAGGCGTTCACCTGATTATGTCAACTGGGTATCAATTTTGTGCATAAAGATACTGGGACTCCATCTATAGAAGACGCCCTGTAATACTTAAATATTAAATTTTATGTGAGTTTTTACCACTGACCGTCGGAACAAATTTCCTGTGTTCACTTCTGGTAGTACCTGTGAATTCAAGGAGGTAGGCTTCCTCAGCAGAATGTCCTGCCCATATACAGTGATGCAAAAATCAAATACTTTTGCAGTAATGTTTTGAAGGATCAAGCTAGCTTTCAAATGAGACCAAATTCATTACCATGCGACAAAGTAGCATACCTTGTTCTACGAACTTTTTAACCGCCCCTCATGCATATAGGCCTTCAATGCAACCCACAGGCTACTAGGACGACCATCAAAATTTCATATTGTTGTTGCAAACGATTGTTGTCTGGATATCATCAACAGAAGTATTTTGGTGGAAATGGTCAAAATCGGACAAAAGCTTTTCGAATTATGAATTTTCAAAGTGTCCCATTCTGACCAGTCATGATTTGAATAAAATAACACAGTCCACAAATACCATTTAGGAGCAAAATTAACACAAGTTTATTATTTGCCTTTTCATACACAGGCTTTTTCATAATATGCATGTTTTTATAGAGTTTCATAATGAACTAATATGCATGTTTTTCATGCTTTAATAAACCACCAAGTCTATTTTAAGTATATTCCAGCTCCCTTCTTGGTTGAGCCCCGGGTTGAGCACTTTACTGTGAGCACTTACTTACCTTTACTTGGATCTATTTACCTTTTCATATATGCATATTGTAAAAGTGTCAAAGGGGTTTCTTATGAAATGGTACTTTATAGGCCAATAACATATATCAATTATTTTTTCAAATCGAGGCACTGAAATCTTGCTTTTTGAATTAAGTTTGCCAAAATTCATGGCCGACATGGCACATGATCAACAGTTCAGGTGAAGTTTTTTCACAATCAAAAGTTTAAACGTATGGGTTTAAAATGCATCCAATAATAAATGAACTGAAAAAATCTGGGAATTTTTTTCTGCAGTCATGGGTGCAGAATTCTGATTTCTTTTTAGGACAAAATCGCCAAAATCAATACAAGCTAAAACTTGATCAATAATTTATATAAATAAATAATTTATATAAATATCATTTTGTGTATATGTTCCAGTCTCCATAATATTTTTCACAAGTACCAGGGATATATAAAATATCCCGTAATTTATCGTAATTCAAATACCAAGAGTATATAATTGCAGCCTTGTCAGCAAAAATCGCCAATTTCCCCCAAAACAGCAAATTAATGTGACTGAATTCAGTATAAATATATGTGCATTGTGCATAGTAAACCTGTGTACAATGCAAACTTTTACTGTTAATTAACTAAAATAATTTAGAACCTATATCAATTATCATTAGTGACATATTAATATTTAAAAAAAATGCCCAAAAGTCTTAAACTAGCAGTGTCTTTCTTCAGAGGCTTGTTTATTGACTAATTAAAAAAAACCAGTTGAGTAGTCTTATTTGCATCACTTGAAGAGTAAAAATCTCTCATCATTCATCATGTTGATTGCCATTAAAAAGATGAAATGAATTAGCACAATTGTACACACTTAAAAAATATTACTAAACCATTGATAAAATCATACTCTTTTGGATGGTAAAAGGGAACGTCCCTTCTAACTGGGTAAAGTTTACTCAACTTGATTATGTAACACGTTTACTCTGGTATTGTGCAAAATTTTACTAAACAGCAGAGCAAAATCTTTTCCCTTTTTACTTTGGGGTAAATTTTATTCAATTCATGTGATTTTTGGTTGACAATGTGATTTTTGGTTCACATTGTGATATTTTGATTTAAAATGTGATTTTTGATCAAAAACCTGATTTTGGTCAATTTTAAAATCAATTGATAATCAAATGATTTAAACAAATCGCTGCTTTAAATCAACTTTTTCAGTTTTTACTATTTTTGATAAATCTAAGTTACCCCGGTAATTAAAAAACTATTCATAGTCCCTCTTTCAAATGTTATCAATTTCAGACAATCCATAGAAGAATTCGTCTGACATTTTAGTTTGTAAATACGTAACATTTTCCAGATACAAAACACGGTCCGGATTTTTTTTTAGGCGAGGAGCATCATTTAAATAATACAGTAAATCAATTTTAATATGTACTTCTTGATTTTTGCTTTTGGATTTTTAAATGTATATTTAAGAGTCCCTCTTTCAAATTTTATATTAATGTGTAATCTTGTCATTTTATCGCTATATGAATTTGCTGATACAATTTGTTCAAAATTTGCATTAAAATGATCAGAAAAAAACTATTATTGTCAAATTTTCTGGGTTTTTTTCTGTCATGTTATTTATTAATCTAACAGTATTTTAGGCGACGAAAAAAACCCACCTTTTCTACGGGCAGATAGACCTTTCAACTTCACGTACGGTCGGGTGTTTTTGTGCTTTTTTTCTAGAGGGAAGCTAAAATTGCCCTAAAATCATTACCAAAATCGGAAAATTTTTGACATATTTTCTAAATTTCAGCCAAAATATGGTATAATTTATTGATTTAAGCAAAATAAACTTTAAATTCTGGGTGAGTTAGAGAAGGGTTTTTTTCGTAGCCATTAATACTATTAAGTATTATTAAATTTATTTTACTTTTTTATTTTGTCACATTTTAATTTTTATAATAAGGCCAAATAAAAAAATAAACATGTTTCACGTCCCTCCCGCTTCCTTTTTTGAGGTTTTCTCAAATAAATTTTTATTTTTGAAATTCAGTTATAACTTTTCAAAAAATATGTCTAGGAAGTTGGGATGCTTTCTATAGCCTTGTTAAGATACAAGAAACATTTTAGGAAGGTTTTGTGATCATTAGAGGGGTGTAACTCTCAGAACAACAAATAAAAAAGGGCCTCCTCCTTTTTCCAGGCATTATTGTATGTACGGATTGTACGCTAAAACAGCTCTAAGTATGGGTATTTACACCAATTTTGTGATAAAAATAGAAAATAAAAAGCCCCTCTTCCTCCTCTTTTTCGAAAACCCGGACGTGAAACATGTTTTATTTTTTACTTAGCCTAATAAAAATTAATGCTTATAAACTTAAAATTTGTATCCATTGTTGAAAATCAATAAATCCCGGAAATCAAGCCTGTTATTAATATTAAAACCCCAAGCCGTGATGGCTACATTTGTTTTTAATACACAGAATTAAGAATGTTTCTCTCATGCAGCTACATGCATCTCAACTAAAATATTCTAAAAGCACCCCAGTAAATAATTTATAAAATAAAACAGATGATAGCCTTGATAGTTAGCATTTAAAAGGGCTACAATGTACTGCGTGAAGATGAGGTTTATGACCAAGAAATACAATATTGATTTTCCCTTTGTGTGTGTGCCATGTACCATGAACAATTACATAATAGTATTGACTTTTAGTTGCAACTCATCATCATCACTCCTACCAGAGATCTTCTTGCCCCTACTTACAGTTAGCAACCTGGACAACGGATTCTTTTGTTCTGCAAGGCTCACTCAGTCATTTAATGAGGCAATACAAACGATCGAATTTGGTGTTGAAATGAGCTAAATTTTGAGTTACACCTTTTCAATGTAAAATTAATTTTCTCGGCCAAATAAAAAGCAATCATTTTCATTTTTTCAGTACATGTCAGGTCAAATTGTAGCGCTTGATACTGTATTTTTTTTTCAAATCCTAGTGTTAAACTTAGGCGTGAAATTCAGTCATTTCGTGTAAGATTTTCGATTTTGATAGGCTTAAACTCTGCCCACGAGCCTTTTTTTGGATCAACCTTTTAGCTTTTCAAAGTAATATAGTTCGCTAATGAAGAATTTTTCCCAACTTTCTAACGCACATCACCGTGAGCGATATATCATAGTTTTGTCAGAATTTCCGTTTTGATTTCACCATCTTTCACTGTCGGCTGAAAAAAATTCAAAATCAACGCTGAAATCTAAGGCTAGTACCAGCATTGTGGATCGATATCCCTGGGTTTAATAGGAATACCGGCATGGCTATAGTGTTGCCAGAACTTCAATATAGCAAAGAAATTCCCAGACCTATAGCGCTCCTACTGATCATGTTTAACCAGAACACCCAATTGGGGATTTAATCGCTGGTCGGGCAATTTGCTTTCAATGAAAAATTGACCTGGATAACAACAAAGGAAATATCGACTATTTCTGTTGGTTGCTCTCGAGATAAAGTACTGATTTGACATTTTCGGAACATGAATGGAAAAAGGGTAAAACAAAAACGGAAATTCTGACAAAACTATAACATATAGACCCACACGATGTGCTTTACAGAGGTGGGAAATATCTTTCTTTAGCAAACTATATTAGTTTGAGACGCTAAAACATGAATTCCGTAAAAAGCTCGCAGGCGAATTCAAGGCCTATAAAAATCAAAAATATCACACTAAAAGACACAATTTGATGCTTAATTTTAACACCAGGATTGTTTAAAAAAATGTATATCCAAGCACCAAGTTTTTAACTGACATTACTGAAGAAAAAAAAATTATTGCTTTATATTTGACCGAGAAAATTAATTTTATAGCAAAAAGGTGTATCTCTGAATTGTGCTGATTTTTACATGTATCGATCGACTTTTAGCGCGACTAAGCATTTCTAAAGAATTGGTTGTCCAGGCGGCTGACTGCTTAGTACTAGTAGTTAGTCGTTTGCCTCTGGTCGTTTGCTTTCAATGAACTTGCTTTCATTTACAAAAGGGATACCATTCAGACTTTGCTCAAAACTGGGAATATATTTTTATGATGCAAAATTAGATAAATTTCAGTCCAAAATTGCTTACATTGAAATCCAGAAAATTGATATTGGTGGCTATTTCGTTAATTTCTTTTATTTTGGGTCAGATCAGATAGTACACATTCATACATGTACGCACTGAAATCAGGACTATTTTTTAACAGTTTTTCAGCTATGCCCTATGGAATTACAGATGTTCTGCCCCCCCCATTTTATAACACTTTCAAAGTTTTCTGGTCATCTTAAACAAAATTCCTCTATGGCTTATATTGGAATTTTGCATTTTACAACAACAGTTTTTTGGTCATACTATTCCTGTATGCCCTTTTGTCTTTCATTTAGGAATTCCAGATTTTTTTAACCTCACTACTGGATTTCCAGAAATTTTTGGCGATGACTAATGGAAATCCAGATTTTTTTTCGATCAAAATCTTATTCCTCAACCCCTTGAACACAATAATGTTACCTGGATTTCCAGGGTTTTTTTGCTCCTCACTCCTGGAATTCCAGAAATTTTTGGGATGGCTAATGGAAATCCAGTTTTTTTCCTGATCAAAATCTTATTCCTCAACCCCCTTGATCACACTTGCTACCTGGATTTCCAGACTTTTCTTGCTCTTAGTATGACGATTTCCAGATTTTTAGAGCATCACGTTTGCATATCCTCTATGGGGGTGTGCATACTTTATCTGGAATAGCCCATTGTGCACTCTGATGTTCCAGAAAGAAATTAAAACAGTGGCATATGGAGCAAAATCGGAATCAACTGAAATTTTGGGAATAACCATTTTTTCGTGGATATCTGCTGAAAATGTCATAAAAGGAGGATGTTACGATCAAATTTAATATGAAAATTGAAGGAAAAAAATTAACTGATCTCAGATGTGAGGAGGGAGTTGGAAAAAGGGAAACTACCGAAAATGTATTGACTAATTTTAGAAATTTTCAGTAATTTTTGTTCTGAAACTGGGACAAAAAAAAAAGGAAAAAGAGAAATGCCCACGTTTCACTTCCCTGCAACCCCTGACTTTTATCATAGGCTTAGGAACCGAGGGCTTGTGGGGGCTCAGTCCCTCAATAATTTTGGTGCGGGGCTGGAATATATTTCAGTCCCCTCCCCAATAATCTTATAGGTGAAGTTAAAAAATTGTGATAAATAGAGGAAAAATGGGTGTTTGTGACCTAACAAAATTTTCTGACTCCGAGGGGGGGGGGGGACCCCAGGGTGCCTCACCATTTTTTTCTTCAATTTTCAGCCCCCCCCCCCCCCCACCATGTTGAAAATCTTGCTAAGCCGCATGCGCGTATTTGGGGGGGGGGCAAAAACGAAGGGGCGGCGGAAGAAGAAGGGGCGGCAAAAATAGGGGCGGCAAAAACAAAGGGGCGGCAAAACGAATTAGCAAATAAAAAAGGGCGCAAAAAATTGAAAAAGCATAAAACAAAAAAAGTTTGCTTTTGGGACGCTAGCGCCTGAAATCCTTTTTTTTTTTGCTCTTCACTTTTTCAAACGACCGTGAAAAAAATTGGGTCAACCTTTTCGGGCTGTTAAAGAAGGGGCGGCAAAATTGTTTCTTCTTCAGCCCCCCGGGGTTGGGGCGGCCACGGTACGCCACTGAAGCCAATGTGTATGATGGCAAATCAGTGATAACAGTGCGGAGTAGGCCCTACGTGTCGGCTTCAAAACATTTTAATCTCCGATCGTCCCTAAAAAATCGTTTATCAGTTTATAGCACCTTATGAAGGTTCAGTAAATCCAATATAATGAGACCTAAGCGTTAGCATATTAAACATCCCCATCTGACAGGGCACAGTTCCTTAACCCCAATATTTCTACATTCATATAATGACCTTCCATGTGTTGGGTACAAAACCTCATCCTCCAAGACTGAGTCTGTAATATCGCTTTAAACTTTCTGATGGGGACTGATGTATTAGAAAGAAAACAATCGCCGCTACATGATGAAGTGAAAATTTAGAGAAAATAATGTAAAATATTACTTCTAGAGTATGCAATGAATCGGGATGAGATTCTAAATCCTATCATCAGTAGATATCGCGAAAAAATCCTAAAACGCGCCCGGCTGCGGTGCGCGAATTAAAAAATCGCCATTCGGCCTAATGCCGTTATTAAAAAAAGGGGGAGAAGAAATGCTAGAATGTCGAAGCTGACCAAAATTTAAAACGGCACTTGTATAGCAGAGATTATCAGGAACACGAAGGAAAAAATAAAACAAAAAAACAAAACAAAAACAAAACAAAATAAAAATTAATAATGATTCAGTGCGCAAGAAATCATAAATCCGCCGTTATTGCTATCTTCAGTAGATAGTCAAAATAAAAATCATTTTAAAAAATCATTTAACATAAAGAAACTTTTATACGAAAAGGTGTTTTTAACAGATTCCGCTGGAGGTATTAATTATTTTCTTCATAGGCCCTAAATGTTGTTTTCAGAAGATAGCAAGCAGAAAACATTTTTTTTAAATAACACTGTTCCAAAAAAAACTTGACTAACAGGCGTTGTAAATGATGATTCAGTACGGCGCGAAAAGCAAAACTGCATTGACCGGATGCATTAGCCCGAATGCAAAGCTATAAAGAAATGCTAGAATGCCGAAGCTGACCAAAATTTAAAACGGCACTTGTATAGCAGAGAGATTATCAGAAACACGAAGGAAAAAATAAGAAACAAGACAAAAAACAAAACAAAAAATAAAAATGATTCAGTACGCAAGAAGTCATAAACCCGCCGTAATTGCTATCTTCAGTAGATAGTCAAAATAATAATCATTAAAAAAACATTAAACATAAAGAAAGAAAAAATTATTATATGAAAAGATGTTTTTAACAGATTCACATGAAGGTATTAATTAATTTCTTCGTAGGCCCTAAATGAACCCCACCCAGGTGCAATGGGAAGCTGTTAGGGGTAGTCACAGTCGTTGTACTGATGGACCCTGCGCCACTTGTAGGCTGCAAACGTGGTTCCGACATATTCTAATGACGGCGGAATAAATGTAAAGCGCTTAGAGGCTGTTTACGGCATAAAGCGCTATATAAATGTCTACATTTATTTATTTAAATGCTGTCTTCAGAAGATAGCAAGCAAAAAACATTTTTTTTTTAAATGTTAAAAAATAAAGACATTTCCTCAAAGCTATAAAGAAATGTTAGAATTACGAAGCTGACCAAAATTTAAAACGGCACTTATATAGCAGAGATTATCAGGAACATGAAGGGAAAAAATAAGAAACAAAACAAAAAACAAAACAAAAACAAAACAAAACAAAAAATAATAGGCCTAATGATTCAGTGCGCAAGAAATAATAAACCCGCCGTAAAAGGGACACAAAAGAGGTAAAAACAGAGAAACACACAGATGCGGAAAGTGATGAGTCTGTAATATCGCTTCATACTTTCTGATGGGGACTGATGTATTAGAATGAAAAAATTCGCCGCTACATGATGAAGTGAAAATGTAGAGAAAATAATGTAAAACATTACTTCTAGAGTAGAAAGATGCAATGAATCGGGATGAGATTCTAAATGCTATCTTCAGTAGATATCGCGAAAAAAATCCTAAAACGCGCCCGGCTGCGCTGCACAAATTAAAAAAACAACCTAAAATGCCGAAACTGACCAAAATTTAAAACAACACTTGTATAGCAGAGATTATCAGGAACACGAAGGAAAAAAATGAGAACTAAAACAACAAACAAAACAAAAACAAAACAAAAAATAATAATGATTCAGTGCGAAAGAAATCATAAACCCGCCGTAATTGCTATAGTCAAAATAATAATCATTAAAAAACATTCAACATAAAGAAAGATAAAAATTTATATGAAAATTTTTTTAACAGATTCCCCTGGAAGTATTAATTATTTCTTCCTAGGCCCTAAATGCTATTTCAGTAGAAAGCAAGAAAAAAACATAAAATATAATAATATTCCAAAAAACCATTGCCTAGGCCTAACACACGCTGTAGATGATGATTCAGTACGGCGCGAAACGCAAAACTGCATTGACCGGGTGCAAAGCTATAAAGAAATGTTAGAATGACGAAGCTGACCACAATTTAAAACGGCACTTATATAGCAGAGGTTATCAGGAACATGAAGGAAAAAAAAAGAAAAAAAAGTGATTCAGTGCGCAAGAAATTAATAATAAACCCGCCGTAAAAGGGACAAGAAAGAGGTTAAAACAGAGAAACACACAGATGCGGAAAGTGATGAGTCTGTAATATCGCTTTTAACTTTCTGATGGGGACTGATGTATTAGAATGAAAAAAATCGCCGCTACATGATGAAGTGAAAATGTAGAGAAAATAATGTAAAACATTACTTCTAGAGTAGAAAGATGCAATGAATCGGGATGAGATTCTAAATGCTATCTTATACATATCGCGAAAAAATCCTAAAACGCGCCCGGCTGCGCTGCACAAATTTAAAAAAAAACTAGAATGGAGAAGCTGACCAAAAATTTAAAACAACACTTGTATAGCAGAGACTATCAGAAACACGAAGGAAAAAATGAGAACTAAAACAAAAAAACAAAAAATAAAATAATAATAATAATGATTCAGTGCGCAAGAAATCATAAACCCGCCGCAATTGCTATATATCTCCAGTAGATAGTCAAATTATTAATAATCATTAAAAAACATTAAACATAAAGAAAGATAAAAAATGTATATGAAAAGATGTTTTGAACAGATTCCCCTGGAAGTATTAATTATTTCTTCGTAGGCCCTAAATGCGGTTTTCAGTAGATAGCAAGCAAAAAAACATAAAATATAATGATGTTCCAAAAAAACATTGCCTAGGCCTAACACACGTTGTAGATGATGATTCGCAAAACTGCATTGACCGGGGCTGCACGCTTAGAAAAAAAATCGGCATTGGGCCGAATGCAAAGCTATAAAGAAATGTTAGAATCACGAAGCTGACCAAAATGTAAAGCGGCATTTATATAGCAGATATTATCAGGAACATGAAGGAAAAAAATAAGAAACAAGACAAAAAACAAAAACAAAAAATAATAATGATTCAGTACGCAAGAAGTCATAAACCGGCCGTAATTGCTATCTTCAGTAGATAGTCAAAATAATAATCATTAAAAAAACATTAAACATAAAGAAAGAAAAAACAATTATATGAAAAGATGTTTTTAACAGATTCATCTGGAGGTATTAATTATTTTCTTCGTAGACCCCAAATGCTGTCTTCAGAAGATAGCAAGCAAAAAACATAAAAATAATAATGTTCCAAAAAAAGACATTTCCTAACACACGTTGTAGATGATGATTCAGTATACGGCGCGAAACGGCAAAACTGCATTGACCGGGGCTGCGCGCTTAGAAAAAAATCGGCATTAGGTCGAATGCAAAGCTATAAAGAAATGTTAGAATTACGAAGCTGACCAAACTTTTAAATGGCACTTATATAGCAGAGATTATCAGGAACATGAAGGGAAAAAATAAGAAACAAAACAAAAAAACAAAACAAAAACAAAACAAAACAAAAATTAATAGTGATTGCGCAAGAAATAATAAACCCGCCGTAAAAGGGACAAAAAAAGAGGTAAAAACAGAGAAACACACAGATGCGGAGAGTGATGAGTCTGTAATATCGCTTTTAACTTTCTGATGGGGACTGATGTATTAGAATGAAAAAATTCGCCGCTACATGATGAAGTGAAAATGTAGAGAAAATAATGTAAAACATTACTTCTAGAGTAGAAAGATGCAATGAATCGGGATGAGATTCTAAATGCTATCTTATACATATCGCGAAAAAATCCTTAAACGCGCCCGGCTGCGCTGCACAAATTTAAAAAAAAACTAGAATGGAGAAGCTGACCAAAAATTTAAAACAACACTTGTATAGCAGAGACTATCAGGAACACGAAAAAAAAATGAGAATTAATAATCATTAATAAACATTAAAATAAAGAAAGATAAAAAAATGTATATGAAAAGATGTTTTGAACAGATTCCCCTGGAAGTATTAATTATTTCTTCGTAGGCCCTAAATGCGGTTTTCAGTAGATAGCAAGCAAAAAAACATTCATTCATTCATTCATATTTTATTTTCATCAATCATCAAAATGCATGTAATACATAAAAGCCAACAAAGTAATACAAAATATATAAAGCTAGAATATTAAATACAATCAGGAATCAATAGTATAATCAAGCTTACGATTAAATCAATATAATGTAAGTCAATACAGTAATATAATAATGCATGCTTAAGCAGACTACATTTTAAATGACAGTAATGATAATAATAATAATAATGATAATAATAATAATAACACAAATAATAATAATAATGATAATACAATATAGTACTGCATGATTAATTATCAAGCAAGATTAAGCAAGGATTAGATTATACAAAATATATGAATGATCATTGATATAATGAATGGTCAAAATTAATACGAAATATGAGGCAAGAATTAATGGTATAATTATATATCGATACAATCAATTAGTAACAATTATATCAGTATAATATAAATAAATACAACAACATAATAATGCATGCTTATCAGAATACATTTTAAATGGTCATTGATACAATAAATACAAAGTATAGTAATATTCTAAACTAGGTTGTTGAGCAAAGGAAATTGAGAGGGAAAAGAGATGATTGACGAGGACTCTGCTAAACGCGGGGCGTGAGGTGCAGAGACCTCATGGACACACAAACATACACATACACATATCCGACAGAAAGAAAAGAAGAGAAAAGGATATGAAAGGGAAGAAAAAGAAAAGAGAAAGAGAAGAATAGTGAAGGTCATAGCTACTAATTACGTCAAGAGCATAATGGAGACAAACGCCTACGGTTTCTGATGATGATTCTGATGATGCAGTATTAATGTGAAGTTCGGTGGCTACTATTGTAGGAATGCAAGCAGTAGAAGATAATTAAAGCACACAAAGGAACACATGGGGAACACAATACAAAGATTGGATAGCAGCTAAGTAGAATGAGAAAATCAAGCACAACTACCGTAAAGCTTCGAGGGTAAACATGTAGTGTCTATGCCAAATCATATTCACCGATGAAACGTTTTTTCAGCCTGCTTTTAAAGGCAACATGTGATACAGAGTGTTTGATGTTAAGCGGGAGAGAGTTCCAGAGAAGCGGTCCTCTGGTTTTAGAAGTGTTACCAGCAAGAACAGATTTAGTAGGAATGATGAATGGCTCATTAGCATGTCTGGTGTTATAGGGGTGAGCAAATACATCAAAAAAAAAAAAATTGTCATGAAGAAGATCAGGAGGGAGTAGACCATTATAAAACTGAAACATAAAAGAACCAAGTTGAAGCTTATAGATATCATAGAGTTTTAGAGTTTGAAGGAAGGAAAATAGAGGATCAGTGTGAGCAAGCCACAGGGAGTAGGTACAAGTTCTAATAACTCTCTTTTGAAGAAGGAACAGTGAATGTAGGTTAGAGTTGTTGGGGTCAGCCCATACCAGGGCACCATAGGAAAGATATGGGAGGACAAGGGAGTTATAGAGAGTAAGAATAGAAGATGAAGGGATGAATTGCCTGACCTTACGGATGATGCCGTTGTATTTAGAAACTATTTTGAAATGTGTTGTGTGTGGGAGTTCCAGGAAAGGTTGTGATCTATAAGCAGGCCTAAGAATTTGGTAGTGTTTACTTTTTTCAATAGGTGTGCTATCTATTTTAATATCATAAGAAATATCAGGTTTATTGTTATGTTTATTTTTGAATACAATATAGTTCGTTTTCTTTATATTTAGTGACAATTTATTTAATTTAAACCAGTTAGATATTATTTTAAGTTCTCTATTTACAGTTAATTCAAGTAATTTAGGGTCACGGTGTGAAAAAAGTATATTGGTATCATCAGCAAACAATATGAAATGTGGAGTAGATGTTGTGCAGGGAAGATCATTGATGTAGAGTAGAAAAGAAGAGGACCCAAGATAGATCCTTGGGGACACCGCAGGTTACATCAGAAGAATGAGAACAAGAGCCATTAATCATGACTTTTGGCTTCTTCCGGAAAGGTAGTTTTTGACCCAATCATTAGCAAGACCTCGAATACCATAATGATACAGTTTGTCAAGAAGGATTGTGTGGTTTATGGTATCGAAGGCCTTGCTAAGATCCAAAAAGATACCAATTGTGTGGAGTCTCTGATCTAGATTATCAGCAATCCTACAATAAAGATCATTCACTGCCATGTTGGTGGACCTTCCTGGTCTAAAACCAAACTGATGTTTAGTTAGTATATTGTTGCGGGTGATAAAATCTTCGATCCTAATATATACAATTCTTTCAAGAAGTTTGGAGATAGTTGGAAGAATGGAAATGGGCCTGTAGTTGGTAAAGTCATGTTTGTTACCAGACTTGAAGATGGGGGTAACGTTGGCTTGCTTCAGTGTTGATGGTATGATGCCTGTGGAGAGGGATAGATTAAAGATAACATAAAATATAATGATGATATAATGTTAGAATCACGAAGCTGACCAAAATGTAAAGCGGCATTTATATAGCAGATATTATCAGGAACATGAAGGAAAAAAATAAGAAACAAGACAAAAAACAAAACAAAAAATAATAATGATTCAGTGCGCAAGAAGTCATAAACCGGCCGTAATTGCTATCTTCAGTAGATAGTCAAAATAATAATCATTAAAAAAAACATTAAACATAAAGAAAGAAAAAACAATTATATGAAAAGATGTTTTTAACAGATTCACCTGGCGGTATTAATTATTTTCTCCGTAGGCCCTAAATGCTGTCCAGAAGCTATAGCAAGCAAAAAACATAAAAAATAATAATGATCCAAAAAAGACATTTCCTAACACACGTTGTAGATGATGATTCAGTACGGCGCGAAACGGCAAAACTGCATTGACCGGGGCTGCCCGCTTAGAAAAAAAATCGGCATTAGGTCGAATGCATAGCTATAAAGAAATGTTAGAATTACGAAGCTGACCAAAATTTAAAACGGCACTTATATAGCAGAGATTATCAGGAACATGTAGGGAAAAAATAAGAAACAAAACAAAAAACAAAACAAAAACAAAACAAAACTTAATAGTGATTCAGTGCGCAAGAAATAATAAACCCGCCGTAAAAGGGACAAAAAAGAGGTAAAAACAGAGAAACACACAGATGCGGAAAGTGATGAGTCTGTAATATCGCTTTAAACTTTCTGATCGGGACTAATGTATTAGAATGAAAAAATTCGCCGCTACATGATGAAGTGAAAATGTAGAGAAAACAATGTGAAACATTACTTCTAGAGTAGAAAGATGCAATGAATCGGGATGAGATTCTAAATGCTATCTTCAGTATAGATATCGCGAAAAAAATCCTAAAACGCGCCCGGCTGCGCTGCACAAATTAAAAAAACAACCTAAAATGCCGAAACTGACCAAAATTTAAAACAACACTTGTATAGCAGAGATTATCAGGAACACGAAGGAAAAAAATGAGAACTAAAACAAAAAACAAAACAAAAACAAAACAAAAAATAATAATGATTCAGTGCGAAAGAAATCATAAACCCGCCGTAATTGCTATAGTCAAAATAATAATCATTAAAAAACATTAAACATAAAGAAAGATAAAAATTTATATGAAAAATGTTTTTTACAGATTCCCCTGGAAGTATTAATTATTTCTTCCTAGGCCCTAAATTCTATTTCAGTAGATAGCAAGCAAAAAACATAAAATATAATAATATTCCAAAAAACCATTGCCTAGGCCTAACACACGCTGTAGATGATGATTCAGTACGGCGCGAAACGCAAAACTGCATTGACCGGGGCTGCACGCTTAGAAAAAAAAATCGGCATTTGGCCGAATGCAAAGCTATAAAGAAATGTTAGAATTACGAAGCTGACCACAATTTAAAACGGCACTTATATAGCAGATATTATCAGGAACATGAAGGGAAAAAATAAGAAACAAGACCAAAAAAAATAATAATAATGATTCAGTGCGCAAGAAGTCATAAACCCGCCGTAATTGCTGTCTTCAGTAGATAGTCAAAATAATAATCATAAAAAAACATTAAACATAAAGAAAGATAAAAAAATATATGAAAAGATGTTTTTAACAGATTCACCTGGCGGTATTAATTATTTTCTTCGTAGGCCCTAAATGTTGTTTCAGTAGATAGCAAGCAAAAAAACATAAAATATAATGTTCCAAAAAACACTGCCTAGGCCTAACCCACGTTGTAGATGATGATTCAGTACGGCGCGAAACGCAAAACTGCATTGACCGGGGCTGGACGCTTAGAATAAAAAATTGGTGTTAGGCCGAATGCAAAGCTATAAAGAAATGTTAGAATGACGAAGCTGACCACAATTTAAAACGGCACTTATATAGCAGAGGTTATCAGGAACATGAAGGAAAAAATAAGAAAAAAAAAAGTGATTCAGTGCGCAAGAAATTAATAATAAACCCGCCGTAAAAGGGACAAGAAAGAGGTAAAAACAGAGAAACACACAGATGCGGAAAGTGATGAGTCTGTAATATCGCATTAAACTTTCTGATGGTGACTGATGTATTAGAATGAAAAAATTCGCCGCTACATGATGAAGTGAAAATGTAGAGAAAATAATGTAAAACATTACTTCTAGAGTAGAAAGATGCAATGAATCGGGATGAGATTCTAAATGCTATCTTATACATATCTCGAAAAAATCCTAAAACGCGCCCGGCTGCGCTGCACAAATTTAAAAAAAAACTAGAATGCCGAAGCTGACCAAAAATTTAAAACAACACTTGTATAGCAGAGATTATCAGGAACACGAAGGAAAAAATGAGAACTAAAACAAAAAAACAAAACAAAAACAAAACAAAAAATAATAATGATTCAGTGCGCAAGAAATCATAAACCCGCCGTAATTGCTATCTTCAGTAGAAAGTCAAAATAATAATTATTAAAAAGATCATTAAACATAAAGAAACAAAAATTATATTAAAAGATGTTTTAACAGATTCCGCTGGAAGTATTCATTATTTTCTTCATATTAGGCCCTAAATGCTGTTTTCAGAAGATAGCAAGCAGAAAACATTAAAAAAAAAATAGGCCTACTATTAATATACGGTATTCCAAAAAAGACCGTGACTATATAACAGGCGTTGTAGATGATGATTCAGTACGGCGCGAAAATGCAAAACTGCATGCATTGACCAGGGCTGCGGGCTTATGAAAAAAAATCGGCATTAGGTCGAATGCAGAGCTATAAAGAAATGCTAGAATGCCGAAGCTGACCAAAATTTAAAACGGCACTTGTATAGCAGATATTATCAGGAACACGAAGGAAAAATTAAGAAACAAAACAAAACAAAACAAACAAAAAATAATAATGATTCATTCAGTGCGCAAGAAATCATAAACCCCGCCGTAATTGCTATCTTCAGTAGATAGTAAAAATAATAATCATTAAAAAATCATTAAACATAAAGAAACAAAAATTATATTAAAAGATGTTTTTAACATATTCCGCTGTAAGTATTCATTATTTTCTTCGTAGGCCCCAAATGCTGTTTTCAGAAGATAGCAAGCAGAAAACATTTAAAAAAAATAATACTGTTCCAAAAAAGACCTTGACTAACAAGCGTTGTAGATGATGATTCAGTACGGCGCGAAAAAGCAAAACTGCATTGACCAGGGCCGGCTGCGGGCTTAGGAAAAAAATCGGCATTAGGTCGAATGCAAAGCTATAAAGAAATGTTAGAATGACGAAACTGACCAAAATTTAAAACGGCACTTATATTGCAGAGATTATCAGGAACATGAATGGAAAAAAATAGTGATTCAGTGCGCAAGAAATTAAAAATAACCCCGCCGTAAAAGGGATAAAAAAAAAGAGGTAAAAACAGAGAAACACACAGATGCGGAAAGTGATGAGTCTGTAATATCGCTTTAAACTTTCTGATGGGGACTGATGTATTGGAAAGAAAAAATCGCCGCTACATTATGAAGTAAAGATTTAGAAAAATAATGTAAAACATTAGGAGAAGAAAGATGCAATGAATCGCGTCGGGATGAGATTCGGGATGCTATCTTCAGTAGATATCGCGAAAAAATCCTAAAACGCGCCCGGCTGCTCTGCGCGAATTTTAAAAAAAATCGGCATTCGGCCTAATTCCGCGCTACGAAAAAAAGGAAAGTGACGAGTCTACTGTAATATCGCTTTAAACTTTAATGTCGATTTGTCCTTGCTTAATATAAAATAATTATTTTTTATTTGGTTGTTTGTTTCTTGTTTTTGTTTTTTGTTGTTGTTGTTGTTTTCTTCCTCAGTATAGCCTATATTATTAATTAGGCCTATAGTTTGTCTTTTTTTCTTCTTTTTTAAATCATTTTCCGTCTTCTCTCATTGCACCTTTAGGCCTATTTAACTTCATTTTAATGCACCTTCCTAACTTTATGTTAGTACTATACAAATTCAGCCTCTTGTATGATTTATTTTTATAGGCCCCTATTTCTTTTTTCTTCTCCCGTATTCGCGATACTATTTTACAGGCATCGGAGAATGATCATCCATGAAAAAACCTGAAATGTTTCAAAAATCTGAAAAAGCGCTGGAAATTAGGCTAAAAAGGCCAAACAATGACTGAAATTAAATGTAAGGGCGGAAAAACGGGACAAAAAAGCCACATAAATTCAGGTTTAAATTTGAAAATTGTCATGCCATGTTTCTTTCTCATATTTTATTTTTACTTATTTTTACTTCCGCTTTTTTGCATGCCATGCCATCTTTATTTCATCTTTCCCCTTAATTCATAATCCAAGGAAATTTACTCTTAATGTAGGCCTATTATAAAGGCTTACTCCCAAATAGCACCCGTTGATTGGAATGAGACTTTTTTTTAGTGAATAGGCCTATAATCGGTCGGCACAACATTGAAAAATCAATATTCAATATTTCAATTGGACAATTTTAAACACCTAGGCCTACCTACATGTTTTTTTTTTTTCTCCCGACATATATATACATTGGGGTCAAAGTGATTTGTTTATAGGGCTAGAAGGAAATGGCTATTAAATTTACAACCTTTCGTGATCATACAGTAGGCCTACATCATGCTACAAAGAGTGTTTCAAAATATCACACGAAAAATGCTTTAAAACAATTAATTCATATCTATTCAAGTTCGTGAAAAGGTTATAAATGTAAAAAATCGAGACTTGTTTCTAAAATGGAGGGGTGGGGGGGGGCATTATGTGTATACTTGGCCCCGCCTACGCCACTGGCAAACAAAGGGCGGGTCCAAATTGACTTTAGAGTGGGGTTATTTAGGGACAACCTATAATATGCCTACATATTCAATATAGAAAATGAAACACTTTATAATTTAAATAGTAATGTTGAAATAGTTGATTCTATGACATTTAGAGTTGCTATTGTGGCTGGAATCGCGTATTTTTAGGTAATTGTACCATTTGAGTTATGCCTTGGGCCGGGGCCTTGTGTCTGCTTTATTTGATCGAGATAATTAAAATGAGTTTGTTTCTGTTTGTTTGTTGTTGTTTTTTTGTACATCGTTTTTGTAATTTTGCTTTATTCCGTTTTTACATAATTTAACACGGAATGAAGCAAAATGAACTAGAACATGATTGTTCTCAAAATCAACAGATTTGATCAAAATCATGAACGAAAAAAATGATTGCAGACCAGCCGTTAAAACGAAATCTGGCGAATGGGGCTGTATGGCGGGTATCTTCATATATCAGTCTTTTATGAGTCATCTGCTGTAGATATCAAAACAATAATGGTCTTCTATTGGAGGATTTTGTGATCCTAGCATCCTCTTTATATGACATTTTTCAGTACATATCCACGGAAAAAGCTTATTCCCAAATGTTCAGTTGATTCCGATTTTGTGTTTGCGAGTTATGCATGATTATGTGATACACTGTTCCATAGACCAGTGTTGTAATTTCGTTCTGGTATACCAGAATGAAATTCAAATTCACGATATTTTTGCTGAATGAATTAATCTGCAAGAAATATTTGGTACATAAACAAGGGGTCCTCTCGCTATTCCGAAGGTCCGCCATTCCGAAGGTTCGCTATTCCGGAGGTTCGCTTTTCCGAACGTGTAATTTTACCATTCGCTATTCCGAATGTAATTAAAGGTTCGCTATTCCGAAAAAACGGTTCTCTATTACGAAGGTTCTCTATTCCGAAAATTCCCAAAACACAAACAGGTTCTCTATTCCGAATATGAAAAAAGGTTCTCTATTTCGAATATTCAAATATGGGTTATCTATTCCGAAAACGAATAAAGATTCTTTATTCCGAAACAAGTCACTGTGTTCTTTACTCCGAATATGAAAAAAAGGTTCTCTATTCCGAATATGTTATATGCAGAGGAATTCGTAACATCGTGGCTAACCGAAAAAACTTTACTTGGTTTCTTTTAGGGCCTTTTCCTCCGTCATCAAACACATCATTCTGTCAAGGCTAGCGCTAATACTACAAAGGCCCCAGGGCCCATATGTGGTCATTAATGGACCCTACCCCGTAGATTTATTCTTTGCTCATCTTGGCCCCAGAGGTCAAAGGTCACGGGCCCCAGATTTTGGAATGAAGAATCTTTTTTTCATATTCGGAATAGAGAACCTTTTTTTTCATTTACGGAGTAGAGAACACGGTGGCTTATATCGGAATAAAGAACCTTCTTTCGTTTTCGGAATAGAGAACCCATTTTTCATATTCGGAATAGAGAGACTTTTTCATATTCGAATAGAGAACCTTCGTAATAGAGAACCTTTTTAATTTTCGGAATAGTGAACCTTCGGAATAGCGAATCTTCGGAATAGCGAACCTTCGGAATAGCAAAATTCGCCCTGTGCTGTAAAAAAGTGTGGGGGGATGAGGCTGGGGATCACAAAATGCCCTTTTAAGTAAATAGCAAAATGAATATGCTCTGGTAAGTATTATCGCTGCACTGCGAAAACCAGGGCGAAAAACAGTGTTTAGAAAGTGAAGGCAAGAATGACTGTGTTTAGAAACGTTGAGTTTAGAATATGGATGTTAGATATTTAGAAATTGAACACCATCACTGACCAATCAATGTTCAGAAATATGACACATGATGTTTACCTTCTAAACGTGTTTACAAAGTGAAGACAAAATTGTGTTTAGAAAAGTGTTTAATTTCTAAACACTGTTTTTGCAGTGTAGTTATCACGAATAAAAACAGCTATGAGAGGCAGAGAAAATCAACCAAGCAGACTTTGATCGTGCCCAGAAGAGGTATAAAGATATGTTCAGCAAAATCAGCTTTACATTCATGATTTACAGCTTACTGCATTTGCACTGTACTTTTGCTACATATTTCAAAAGGATTCAACCATAAAGATATGAAAAAAGTATTTGGCGATTTGCACTGAGCCTTTTATAACTTATGCTATTGGCGAATTAAAAAAAAACCCTATTCTTTTAGTGCAAATGGGGTTTAAACCAAGATGCGAACTTAATATTGCATTTGGATGTTGATTAGATTAGTAATGAAAGTACTTGCTCTTTTATTCGGTGATATTTAAAGCTGTTTGCCCCAAATCAATTCATCAATAAATGCATGCATCATTGCATGCAAAGCTCTCTTCATCAGTAGATAGAAAAATTATATATAGAGGGCGACATTCACCGACCGTATTTAACTAGTAACAAACGCACGGCGCATGCGCGAGCCAGGAAATTCAGTTTTGGTTTTGAAACGTAAACAAAGCCGAATATCAAAACAACTCCATGCAGAAAATCACTTCTTTTTATAAAACTAAGCAAAATTACAACAATTACTTCAGGGAATATAAACACCAAAGTCATATCTACCACATATGTCAAAAAGAAGTTGAAAATTCATCAGATAAGCGAGAAAGGGTCGAATTTTCGGTCAAAAATTTTTTCGAAAAAAATCATATTTTTTTTGGCCTAAAACTTGGCCATAACAAAATTCCCGTACACCACCAATTTCATGATTTTTGTCCTCAAAAATTAACTGAGTAATCCTCATAGTGTTTTTAAGTCAATTCCCCGGGAGACGGAGAAACGGACATATAGAAAAAAAGATATTTAATTTTATTTAATTTTATCCACAAATTGACACCTGAGTTAGGGCGTTGCAAACGTGCCATATATGTGTAGGGACCGAGCCTACAGCAAGCTTGAACTTGGGAACTTCCCGGCTCGTGCATGCGCCGTTCGTTTGTTACTAGTTAACGACCGTAAAATGCAGGCCTGATAGCAACTGAACTTACTTATTAATGTCCAAAAAGTTGATTCTGGCCTTGGTTATGTTGAGTGCGAAAGAAAGTGTGAAAGAATGAAAGTGTGAAAGTGCGAAAGAAAGTGTGAAAGAAAGTGTGAAAGAAAGAAAGAAAGAAAGAAAGAAAGAAAGAAAGAAAGAAAGAAAGAAAGAAAGTGTGAAAGAAAGAAAGAAAGAAAGAAAGTGTGAAAAAGAAAGAAAGAAAGAAAGAGGAAAGAAAGAAAGAGAAAGAAGGAAAGAAAGAAAGAAAGAAAGAAAGAAAGAAAGAAAGAAAGAAAGAAAGAAAGAAAGAAAGAAAGAAAGAGAGAAAGAAAGAAAGAGAGTGCGAAAGAGAGTACGAAAGAGAAAGAAAGTGCGAAAGAAAGAAAGAATGCCTGAAAGAAAGAAAGCCTGAAAGAAAGAAAGAAAAAGCATATCAATTTGTAAACGCTATTTAGGAAAGTTATAGTCCCATTGAATTTACAACCGTGAGACAACCTGTGTAACTTACTGTCCTTCTGTACGAGTCATGGGTAATCACCAAGGACATGGAAAACAAGATCAATGCCTTTGCAACATCTTGCTACAGAATCATGTTAAACATCAAGCGTGTGGATCGGATTCCAAATGAAACCATCTACAATCTGACCAACACCACTCCACTGGTAGACTGGCCCCAGTCTCGGTTCGGTTCCATCTCTGGATAATGTAACAATAAATAATTACGTAATGCCCTATGAAAAAAAATGGCAACTCCCCCCCCCCCTTATTTTCTTCAATGCCAAAAACCCATTCTAGTGTATGTAATTGGTGCAATATATTGCCATAATTGCTCAGAATGTGGTAAAAGCACCAAACTTGGCACAGTTGTTCTTTGGGCTCTACTAACCATTTCTAGGGGTAGTGCCAAAAATAGCAACGTGTTACTTAGCAACCGTTGCTAGGGAAGGGAATTACCTTAGTAACCAGCTAATTGGACCTTTTTAGTCCCTTTTAAATGATTTAGATAGGTTGATGATACTGTTTCAGGACATCAAAACTATCAGCAGACTATTCTAAGGTCATTAAAAACCTAAAGAAGCCCTAGCAACAGTTGCTAGGCAACAAATTACCTAGCAACAATTGTTTACAGTTATATTAGTCTACATAATAAGGCAAATCTATGTAACTGGCTAGGAACTATACTTTTGAGCAAAATATTAATAACTTTCAGTCAGTTAGCTGGTTAGTTGGAATAATAGCGTGAAATTTACTATATTCATATTACATATTCTGCTGATACTTGAAGGCATCAGCACATTCAAAGTTAGTATCCAGTCATTTTCAAGTTCATATGACCTTAAGACTGTTTGCGGACCTTGCCACAGTTAGGCATTGTCACAATCGCCCTTGCATGTGCAATATACAGTGCATTTTAAGAGTGCCGTTATACATTTACAGTCTCTACATCTGCTCCTACATGCACATTTCAGCAACTCTGGTCAAGACACTCTAGTATCTGGTAAATGTGTCCACAAGGGCATCCACTGTTCTGGACAAGTACAACCCCAGTCAGCAGGCGATGGCATTTGACGATATGGTACCGTAGTACTAGCCCAGATATGTCCACCTTGCAAGACTGCTCTTCTAATATGTTGCTGTATAGCAGCCCTGGTGGGAGGAAGAGATGACATCTGATGGCCTTTGTGTGTGAACAGAAGCTTTCGAACTTTCATTGATAGAGGTGCATATTGCTGTCCTGTCATAGAGAAGTATAGTGAAATACTCCAATGAAGCTCCTGTCTCTTCAGATATTTGCTCAATGCAAAGTTCTGCTCTTCCTAGCTGTGGCAGAGCAGCTACTGCAAGCACAACTATACGTCAGTATCTACTGTTCGAACGAGGGTCCTTTGAAAGCCCAGCATGATTCTGGAATCTGCTTCCTCATGGTTGCCAGGAGCTAAGTTGGTCATGTCTCGAGAGAGGGGTCGAGCAGAGTGCAGTGTCGCCATTGGTAAAAACGAGAGACTTTTCTGCAGTTGCACTTGTGATAAATTCACTGTTAAAGAGTTTGAACAACTCTGTCTTGTTCTCGTACAAGCGGAGGAACGGTTTCCAGTTCCTTGGTACTGGACTAGACAACTCCACACATCTTCCTTGAGTTGGTCCTGTACTACGCTTTTCTCTTGTTTGTGTTTTTAGACTGTTGTCGAAGTACTGGTCCCACACAATGTCTACTCTTTGAGCCTGATTTTGTTCCCTCTGGATGTAAGGAACAAACACCTTTGCATTGTAGTCACCAAATACCTTGCATCTGACAGGTTTCAGAATGCTGACGAGTACCGCACCGTCCATTATGCTCACATCAGGTCTCTGCCCTGCATTATATGTAGTCTCCACATATTGCTCAAGACAATGCATAAGGTTAAACTTCTGCAACGGCAAACGATACTGCCCATAAGAAGATAGAGATGATGGAAATGGGTGGTTCTCGTGGCTGAAAAAGTAGTCCAGGTCACCATCTCTTGTCTGGCATGCAATATACTGCCTTGAGAAGAGAGTAGATTCACTTTGGAGAAGGTTGGCCTTTGAACCTGCCTTATTAGATCGTTGTGCTTGCTTGTATCTGGTGATGGGAGCTGTTATTGGCTTGCTATTTGTCTCAAGACGCTCCTCCACATAGGTTGCATACTGCTCTTGTGTGGATGTGAGGCACTCAATTGATTCCTTATCCATTATGTCCCTTGAGTGTAGCCTGAGAATGTCTGAACTCTCCTCCTCAAAGGGTTTTCCATGTCATCGATTACATCCACCAGTAAAGTAAGATGTTTGCTCATGGTGGTTTGTTTGACTGACATTCTCTCTCTTTCCGACAATGGATGCTTCAAACTCAGAAATGACGTGAATGAGTTCTGGCCCTGCTACAGCCCATCGCAAAAGAGCGTCTTCATCCTGTGTCAGTCCAATTATTCCACCTTCATCTTTCATCGCTCTCATTATTTTGCTGATTTCCATGATCAATGGCGATCAAGGAGAATTTTCTCTGAGACTTGGCCAGAACGAACTTGCCATTCCGGAACTCTTGAGCAACATCAGGATGGGTTGCATCGAGGATACACATATCTCTTATGAACAGACATCTATCGGACATAGTGTGTGTGGTTTAGACTGAAGAACCAAGGTGTCAGCTTGGTTAGTGTGTCTACGTACAGATCAAAGTCTACTATCCGTAAAGAACGCACAAATGCCAACATTAGCAGCTGCAACTCAAGTGCTGTGTACCAGTATAGGAACTGAGGATGCTTATCCCTCCGTCGTGTACACCAGCAGCTGAAACTCTCTGGGGGACCTTGGGGATGTTGTCCAAATACACATCGTATGCTTTCCTCATGAGGATATGTAATGCACAACCAGTAACGTGATGGGCATGTGGGTGACAAGGGATGCTTGCAGGAACGATTCAGCAATTCCTGGAGTTGCAATTTCTGCCTGTTGTAAAGCTTCCCCCAACCACTACCTTCCAACCAGTGGCCCAAGACTTTGTTGGCGGTCATCTCTGTGTGCAGCCCCCCCAAAGCAGTACAAACTTGTCTTCGCCATACAGATTGTCCATGGACCATTGTAGCCTGCTTCATTTTGGCAAAGAGAGGTTGGTCAACTGTTATCACTGGAGTCTGACCAGGGTTGGTATATTGTACAGCGGCATAAATTACGTCAAAGCAGTGACGCAACATTGAAGGAGAACTTACTTCTTCAGCAAAGAGGGGCAGCATTGCATTTATAGAAGGCAAGATATTTGGTTCTAGTAGATGACTGGCATGATATACTGCCTAAGATATGTTGGACTCAGAGGATATTACTTATTCCCGCAGGATGAGGTCATGTTACCAGCAGTAACTTGCCAGTAAGAGGAACGTATAGACATCTCTTCAAGGTAGACCTGCAGGCTTTATTTCACTATAAGAAAGAGGCAAGTCCTTCAAGTCCTTCACCTTTCTCTGCCCCTTCTGAGGTGTAATATGATGGCTACGGATGCTAGTATCACAATATAAATGGAGATACATAATATACACATTAAAAACAATCGGAGACCATGCTGTTGTACTGGTTGCTAGGGAAATATGTTAATTTGTAATGGTTTCTAGGGAAAATAGTGTCTAGTAACTGTAAAAACCTTGAATGCATGTAAACATGCAGATTGATATGTTAGACATAAGAATACAGGAGTATCTGCCATATAATGTGGTCTCTGACCACCGTATATGCTGGTTTCTATGCAAAATATGTTGCCTAGCAACCGTTGCTAAGGAACACAGAATTCAAATTGGCACTACCCCTGAAAATGTTTGTAATGTTGTTACAAGTACTTGTGCCAAGTTTCATGCTTTTACCACATTCTGAGCAATTTTTACACCAATTACATACACTATTCCTCTTCATCCACAAATCGACGCCACTAATTACACCCACCACAGTCAACCATGCAGCAATATAGAAATATACTCGTATTATAAGTGAACGCGAAAGTCCATTGAGCGCTGATTCCGAGACTGGTCCAATCTGTTAGAGATCTCACTTCCGTCCAAATATTCGTTCAACGAAGCACGGTGATTCCGATGTCAATTACGAAAGCCCCGCCCCAGTTTCAATTCAAATATGGTAGCACAAAGCTATGCCGCGGGATGTGACGCAAGATCGGATGGGACACTTGTCAACAACTGAGAGGTATTGAGCTCAAGTGGCACGCGTCTGATAGACCCATGGTACGCGCAATAATAAAAGGCAACCACTCGACTCGGACTTAGGCCTATTGTCCATATTGTGTATATTATCGCGTGCGGTTTGCAAATGTTTGCACATTATTTAGCTAGGGAAGCCTTTTCAAATATCCCCGCGCTGCCAAGCTGCGTTGATTGGTCGGATACAATATCGTTGTTTAGTCGCTTACACAAACGTTAATGTAGTGAAAACATGGACGTATATATAGAAAGATTGCGTGACTCCAAATCCGTAAAAGTGAACTCCCAGCATTTTGTGGGAACTGGAAGTCAAATTGCTTACAGACTGGGAGGGTCCATGTATTGGGTTGATTTTTAATGCTATGTAATCTACATTACCAGTCGTTCTCCATGGACCCGAGGGAGGGTCTACTCCACTGGTAGACTGGCCCCAGTCTCGGTTCGGTTCCATCGCTGGATCATGTAACAATAAATAATTACGTAATGCCCTATGAAAAAAAATGGCAACTCCCCCTTATTTTCTTCAATGCCAAAAACCCATTCCTCTTCATCCACAAATCGACGCCACTAATTACACCCACCACAGTCAACCATGCAGCAATATAGAAATATACTCGTATTATAAGTGAACGCGAAAGTCCATTGAGCGCTGATTCCGAGACTGGTCCAATCTGTTAGAGATCTCACTTCCGTCCAAATATTCGTTCAACGAAGCACGGTGATTCCGATGTCAATTACGAAAGCCCCGCCCCAGTTTCAATTCAAATATGGTAGCACAAAGCTATGCCGCGGGATGTGACGCAAGATCGGATGGGACACTTGTCAACAACTGAGAGGTATTGAGCTCAAGTGGCACGCGTCTGATAGACCCATGGTACGCGCAATAATAAAAGGCAACCACTCGACTCGGACTTAGGCCTATTGTCCATATTGTGTATATTATCGCGTGCGGTTTGCAAATGTTTGCACATTATTTAGCTAGGGAAGCCTTTTCAAATATCCCCGCGCTGCCAAGCTGCGTTGATTGGTCGGATACAATATCGTTGTTTAGTCGCTTACACAAACGTTAATGTAGTGAAAACATGGACGTATATATAGAAAGATTGCGTGACTCCAAATCCGTAAAAGTGAACTCCCAGCATTTTGTGGGAACTGGAAGTCAAATTGCTTACAGACTGGGAGGGTCCATGTATTGGGTTGATTTTTAATGCTATGTAATCTACATTACCAGTCGTTCTCCATGGACCCGAGGGAGGGTCTACTCCACTACTGGTTGCCAGAGTCAAGATTCATCAACTCAAATTTCTCGGCCATTTACTGCGTCTTGAAGACAACGAGCCTGTGAAAGAATATGCCCTTTATATTCCACCACATGGGAAGAGGAAACCGGGACGGCCACGCACACTGTACTTACAGTACGTACAGCACCTCCTGGCTCCTGGGAGATACTGAAGGGATGCTGCAGCCAAACAAAATTGTTTCGCTTGCCCAAGATCGCAATAGTTGGAGAAAGCTTGTAGTCGCCTGCTCCGCAGCCGACTGATGATGATGAACAAAACAGGCGAAAATAGTTATTATATTGGCCATTGCTCATTAAAATGATGCTAGTACTAGTATATGGACAATAATATATAAGCGTGCTCTTTTGTTTAATGACATAAAATTTGAAAAAAATATTGCAAGGAACACTTCAGGTTTTGACTTTTACAATGTACATTTTAGTCAAAAAAATGGGCTTGGATAGGCCTAGGTAGTTTTCAACAGATTTAGCTAGATTTACAACATTCACCTTGCTATAATATTGAATTGCGTTATCTGTTAACTAATGGTAAAAGTGTTTTTAGGGGGAAATGTTAGCTTTCGTTTGATATTAAAAATTCTGATTGGATGAAGGGAACACTTTAGGTTTTGACAAAAACCAATCACAAAATCCTATTTTCCACTAGATCTCACACAGTTCTTATGATGCTATGCACTCAACCGTGTAGGCCATAGTATAACACAGACCGTGTAGGCTAGACTCGCCTGGAAATATGTGTGTGCTCGGGTGTATCTGGGTAGAAACTAGGTGGTACATGTAGTACTCCCTATTCGTGAGTATTCCTGAAAAATATAGCACTAAATTTTTGGAATTCAAAAATATTTTGCCAAATGAAACATAGCTAAATCATAAATGTCAAATTTTAATATTTTGTCAATTTTTGGAAATAAGGACCAAAACATGCATTTTTAGATTGTTTTTCGTATGCTGTGACCCGGGGGGGAGGTACTCCCACTTTGGATGTGACGCGTAGGGCTGTTAAGACCTCCTTTTCAGCGTCGCTGTCACCCAAAGACCCCATAATTTTTTACGAACACATGTTCTGTCACCCAAAGACCCCCTATTTTTCCAATTGATCTGTCACACAAAGACCCTTACAAGTTCAAATTGGACAGTAACTTTCATTTATCACTGATTTTGTTACTTATTTTGAAAAAACAAAGAAATTTGAAGCCATTTAGAACTAGAAATTCGATTTTCGAGGGTTTTGTGGCGCTGTTTCGGCTCTCACCCAAAGATTCCATTTAAAAAAGGTCATGTTCTTATCCAATGACCCCATATTTTTTACATTTTGCTCTCACCGAATGTCAAAAATCATGCTCTCACCCATAGGCCCAATGACCCCATATTTTTTAGATTTTGCTCTCACCGAATGCCCCTTAGTGCGAAAGTGCCAGCCCTACACCTATATCCATTTCATATTGAAGGGCCCCCCCCCCCCGGGCTGTGACAATCAAGCCCAAAGACTTGTACTAAGACTAATTTATCAGTTTATGCATTCTATTTTTAGGAAAAGACGTGTTTCATTCTTATAACCAACCATTTAATTAAAGTAACACACAAAAAGTGAATAATTAGAGCAAAAATTCGGCATATGCTCAAGATTTTGAATACTTAGACAAGTTAGACTTGTTCGAAGTCTGTGATTTTTGTGACTCGATTGTTAGAAAATGCCAAAAATTAATGTTTTTGGCTTTTTTTCCTGAGAAATTAGTAAAATAGTGAACTATTTCTTTTAGGCGACGAAAAAAGAAAACCCTGTTCTACGGGCCCGACCGACCCAGATTTTGAACAAATTGGGAAAAAAGAACAGGGTTTCTTTTTTTCGTCGCCTTATCTCCAATTAGGACTAAATGAATACCGGTAATTAGGATTGAGCTATGTTTCACTTGGCATAAATTTATATTTTTTAATCCCAAAAAATTAGTGCTGTATTTTTCTTGAATGGGGAGTATAGATGCATTAAAGAAAGAAAGAAAGAAAGAAAGAAAGAAAGAAAGAAAGAAAGAAAGAAAGAAAGAAAGAAAGAAAGAAAGAAAGAAAGAATGAATTAGAAAGAAAGAAAGAAAGAAAGAAAGAAAGAATGAATGAATGAATGAAAGAAAGAAAGAAAGAAAGAAAGAAAGAAAGAAAAAAAAAAGAAAGAAAGAAAGAAAGAAAAAAGTAAGAAAAAGAAAGAAAGAAAGAAAGAAAGAAAGAAAGAAAGAAAGAAAAAAGAAAGAAAGAAAGAAAGAAAAAAGAAAGAAAAAAGAAAGAATGAAAGAAAGAAAAAGAAAGAAAGAAAGAAAGAAAGAAAGAAAGAAAGAAAGAAAGAAAGAAAAGAAATAAGAGAAAGGAAGAAAGAAAGTGCAAAAGAAAGAAATCATCACAACTGACAACTGGCTACTTGTGGAAATTGCCCATTTTAAAATCTGAAATATATTCATTAATACATTAATAAATAATAATAATAAAAGAGGACAGGAAAAAATTGTATTTATTTGTGAATTAGGCCAAGTAAAATACCGTAAATAACATTTATTGTCCCCGCCCTCACTGATTTTTGGAGATTTTCAAATATGTTATTTTTCTTCTTTGCTCCCTCACTTTGTTTCTTGTTGTAATGAAATGAGTCAAATCATGTCAGGAAGTTCTTGGTTATCATTAATAAACACATTGCAAACACTCTCTTCAAGCTAAGGGTAGGGCTTTGGGGGAAATAACAAAGTCGCCCTCGATTTTTTAATGTTATTATTTTTTTACTTGGCCATAAAATTGCAAGTATAGACCTAGCCTATGCTTACTGGGGGAAGTTACTGACCTTTAGTATGCTACCATTCCTTTTAAAGGAGTATTTCGTGATCCTAGCATCCTCTTTTTATGACATTTTCAGTACATATCCACGAAAAAAGCATATTCCCAAAATTTCAGTTGATTCCGATTTTGCGTTTGCGAGTTATGCATGATTATGTGTCATTTGGTCCATAGACAACGTTGTAATTTCGTTCTGGTGCACCAGAACGAAATTCAAATTTCGCGATATCTTTGCTAAACGAATTAATCTGCAAGAAATATTTTGTACATAAACATTATGTAGCCAGAGTATTCCAGTGATATAAAAATCTCAACTTTTTTTGAGAAAAGTGGGGGGATGACTGATAGCTACTGATGAGGCTGTGGATCACGAAATGCCCTTTTAAAGGGATTTTTATACTGTTTACCTGGTATACACGGGTCAAAGGTCACTCCAATCATTCATTTCCCGATCAGGTTGCTGAACTGAAAGTCGTGTTGCTATCAATAGGCGTGGTGCTTTATCAGGTAAATTAACACATAAAATCATTAATAAAATGAAGTTTAATACACGTATGAGCTATTTTGATGTATCAATGAAACATGGAATTTCATGAAATGTCTAGGTACTAGTCCAGCGGCAGTGTGAATGTTCAATCATGTGTAATTGGAATGATCTGTAATTTCCATGTCAACATACATACCGGTACTGAAATTTCAACACTGCCAACAGTAAACACAATACAAATTTTTATGAATGTTTCTGATGTTTGTCACTCAGGCTATTTCATCTATTCTAAGACTTAGGCGAATTCAAATTTGTCATGAAACCAAATCATTTTATATACACTGTATCAGATTAAAAATTAAGAAAGGCAAATATAACTGAAAACCATTTGTCACAGACACAGACAGACGTCAGACACAGCGCTTTCTGTAGGCTCTAGTCTTGTCAAACTCAAAGGCTAAAGCGTCAAAAATGTTACAAATCTGTGCACTGGCCAACAACCACTTGTCCTTATCATAAACATTTAAAAAAAAATAGGTTGTATTAAATGCATCACATGATGCTACGCAGGTAGTTCGGCGAATCCGATGTGATGATGTTTGATGACAATCATTTCCTGTTTACCATGTTCACTCTGTAAAATAGGTATGAGAGGCAAACCTCAGTTAACACATTTGCTAGTCAGCCAAATTGGCCTAAACCAGGGCCGAAACACAAAATTACGTATTACATTGAAATTTAAAAGAAAAGGGTTGTCAAGGAAACCTACATAAATATGTTGTCTGTACTTCACATGACCCAAATATATGATTAATTATGTGATGGAATTTTAGAGGGATTGTGATAGCAGTTCCACATAGAAAAGCTGCACTATCATGAGACTATATGCTGTTTTGTTTTTTAATTGACCAGTCAATGCAATAAATGTTGGCTGAATATTTTTGATGAAAGTCAATCTTTGACAAGATGTAACTTTGCTACGGAAAGTCAGTGCTATGACAAAACGGTTTTCAGTTTTGGCTTTCTTTACTCAAGGGCTTTAATTTGATATATAAAATGATGTAGTAATGATGGCAAATTTGAATTCATCTTTCATACCTTTAAAATGGCATCAAATCGGGTGTTGCAAAATATTGTAGTGATACATGCTATACCATTTTGAATTGACAGTCTGTCATGTTTGTTTGATTGTCTAACAATGTCTGTGTCATACTCATAAAGGGTCTGTATTCTTTATAATTTATCATGTGATCATCAGATCATATTGACATGATGAAACTATAACATTAACAATAAAACATGTTTGCCATTGTGTGTAGAAAATACAAATATGTGTAACTTATCATGAGGGTTCATACATGTACTTAAACTTTGAACAATAATGTTCATGACTAAAATGGTTGTTTTATGCCTGAGGACATAAAACAAATTTGTTTAGTCATGAAAATATATGAATGAACCCTGATGATACATAATGCAACATTATCCATATGCCGTACAATTATTTTTCTTCACAATTAAAAATAAAATCATTACACTAAAAACTACCATTTTCTTGATCCTTAAAATGTTTTTCCATATCACCAATGAAAGTGTTACTTGCTCAGTGCTCATCATTAATTATGTTTGGAACTTGCTCTTTACGCAAATAGCTGTGAGCATAAATTGTTTGCATGTCCTACTCAGTAAGCATCCATGGGTTCTGCACAACGGCTCATTTTGAAACTAGACAAACAGGACCTCTTGCATGGCCAAATCATGTAAATGAAATAACATCACAATTATTCTTTACTTCATTGATTGATTCATTCAGGCTTAAAGGCCCTTTCAGTGATTTCACAGGAACATTAAAAAAAATGGAAATTTGTCAGAGTTGCTTAGAAATAAAGAATAAGTCTACAGAATTTCATTAAACCACTTTTTTCCTGAATACATCGACAAATTAGTCAAAAAACAGAAGTTTTAGAAAGGTTTTCTACTTCAACTCGGATCGACTCGAGAAAATCGAGATTTTCAGTACAGTGCGCCACCAATCGACTGGAAAAACTTCCTAGTCCAGTGTTTCTAACACGGGGAAGTAGAGTCTAAATTGATTTAAAACAGACGCTTAATTTTTGTAGTAGAAAACAAAATAAGCAATTAAAGGTCACCGAGGCAAACTAACGGTCAATTCAAATATGAAAAACAGTTAAAATTGTGTATTTTGTTTAAAATAGTAGCTACTGATGTAATAAGTAGTAGAAACAATACGCAACGCGTGTTGGTACGTGGACAGTGAGCTTCTTTCGATCTCGAGTCGGACTTTTTGTACTGTCAGTATCAAAAGTCCAGAATCATGCAAATGCTTTATTTTGTCTAAAATACACGACTTTCGACCGAACCACTAGCAGGCTATGTTAGCACATCTATGCCAATTACAAAGGTACCAAAATCTGAATTTTGATGATTTTTACGATCGTCCGGATGAGCAAATCACTGAATGGGCCTTTAAGGTGGTACTACACCCCTTGATAAATTTGTGACTATTTTTGAATTTTTCTCAAAAAAAATAACACATGTCACTGGTAACAAAAGAAATATTATAGGGGCAAGGAATCCAGTTACTACATTGGAATTTCAGTGGTTCAAGACAAGCGGTATGTTATTTATGATAAGAAAAGAGGTACCGCTAGAATGTACCTCATTTCTATTTTCTTAACATACAGTCATATAATGAACCACTTGTCTTGAATCACTGAAATGCGAAGTAATTGGATTCCTTGCCCCTATACATAACATTTGTTACCAGTGTAGTTATTTTTTGAGGAAAATGCAAAATTAGTCACAAAATTTATCAGGGGGGTAAGTAAAATAAATAAATGTAGTGATTCATGTGACTGGCTGACTTACAGAATGTTCCTCATTTTAAAATCACTCTATCACTTTCACTTTGCATTTAAAATATCCTTGCCCTGTCTCTGTTGCATCCAAAAAACATACAGCTCATGGAACTGAGAAACTGTACCATTCTCATTGTCATTTGAGGGTTGAAAAACATAACTCATACTCATAACATGGCATTTTGAGTAATGGGAGTTCAAAAAATCTTTGAAAGCAGTAACTCATGAGTTGGCACCCTCTAGCAGGTAACAATGATGCTGTATTGCTGTCCTATAGCCAGTTAGCGCAAGCCCTCACTCAGTGGCGTAGCGTCATAGGGGCACCGGGGGGCACGTGCCCCCCCCTCATCGATTGCAAAATTTAGAAAATCCCATAGGAAAATGGTCAAAAAATGGCTTGTGCCCCACCCAATCAGACCCGGTGCCCCCCAATCATGGTCGGTGTCCCCCCATATGATGACCCAGGCTGCGCCATTGCCTTCACTCATGAGATAAGGCTTTGTGGTTCTAACTATGAGATGCAGCCATAATGGAATTAGTGCTATAGTTTCCATAGGTGTGTGCTTCAGGTAAGACTTTATGGTTCTACAAATTAATATATGAGTTGTAAGGGAAGGATCATACTAAAATCTCATAATCCCCATAATGTGAGTTAAGGGATCGGATAGTCAACGTTTGCACAGTATTTTTATTTTGTGGGATATAAGAGCACATCAGACATCTGATGTGCTCTCAGATCCCACAAAAATAATGTGCGAACATCGCTACCTGATCCTTAAGGCTTTTCTGGTTTGCAACCCTTGAATATCTAAGATTTAAACTTACAATCCAATAATGCCAAAACAAGGTTAAAGATTTGGCTGTTGGCCAGACAAACCTGAAATCTCTACCATCATGGCTGTGGGAACCGTACACCACGAATGAGCTGACCCGAAATATTTGGAGGCCTGTGAAAAATTAAAAGTCGTAGAGACTCTGTTACAAAAAGCTACAAATGTTCACATCTTCTACTATATAAAACTGCAATTTTGCAGTGAAATTGACTGACCCATTGATTTCTTGGTCACTATTTTCGCGGAAGATAACACAATTTCATCAAGTGGTAGTGCAGTAACGCCAATGACGGTGTCCCAAACAGTGATGGAAAAGGGCGTTGCATTGTTTATCATGCAAAATAAATTCAATAAATTATTGACACTCAAGTTTTGTTTTCTTTCTTTGCATACAGATATACCAAGCTAACCAATCATAATGAGTTATCCACCTCCAGGCGGCTACCCTCCGGCCGGTGGTTATCCCCCTGCACCAGGGGGCTACCCTCCACCAGGTGGACAACCTGGTGGTTACCCTCCAGCACCAGGAGGTTACCCTCCTGCTGTAAGTACTAACATAGACAACAGACTAAAGATAGGAGAAATCATAAAATATGTGACCGTACGTAGTGCTGTAATCGATTGTCGTAAGTATCGATAGTCGGAAAATACATAGACTTCCGACATGTCGAAACACTCAATGTCAGTATCGATACACAAACGACATGGCACACATTGCCAAAGTCATGTAAAATTGCGGATTTGCAATACCACTTTCGTTTGTTTGATGCATGATCCATGTAGTTTTAGCTGTTAGGCTTCAATACACTTGTTGTTAACTTGTTTCTGGAACTTACTGATAATAAAATTGGTAAACTCAAATCCGTGTGTTTCAAACTGCGTGAGTATCGATAATAGTATCGACATGTGGGATGTTTGCCTCCCGACATATCGATACCCAGAAAGCTTATCGATTACAGCACTAACCGTACGCCACTAATCATGCTAATGGATATTAGTGTCGGCATTTTCAATTTTTGAGACATTGGACAATCAACGTTTCCTTAAGCTTAACATTGATTGATAGGACATTGTCTCTGTTGCTTGTTTGCAAGTTAGAAAAAATCAGTAATATAACGGAACTGGGTGTATAAAGGATATCCATTTGTCTTACACCTGATTAGATTTTCGGTTGAAAGTATACAAATCAGAGTGTCTACAATGCAGGGGGTAATTTGCATAATTTATGTGAACATTCTTAAAAATGGCCTATTACATTTAAATTCTATAGACCCCTTATAGATAAGACACAACCTTAATCTACCACACGAGTGTGAATTTCAAGTGGGGTTACCTGGATGGATGACTCCATTTGAAATCTATACCCCTTGTTAATGAGATTAAGGTCATGTCTTCCATAGGGGTGTATGGATTTCAACTGGAATAACCCAATTAGGAAGGAAATGAGTCGCGTGTAATGGTATCCTATTGAAATGAAACATGGTTAGATTTATTCATCCTTTATATATATTTCAACAGTCATTTCAAAGTTGTCATGGTTTATCAGTGCTTGAATGAGGGCAAGTAAGATTTTCTATAAATTAGGCCATCTTAATTTTAATAGTTCGTCTCAAAGCCCTGCTCGCGGTAGTAAAATGATCTAAAATTGCCTGGTTTTTTTCCCGCTGTTTTACTTTTTTCCCAAATCCACCTCACAAAAATCTCACGTCTGATATCGCCAGACGTCAAAATAGCCTAAATCATAAATCTCAATTACCGTATTCGTTCCAATAAGCGCCCGTGCCCCAATAAGCGCCCACCCAGGAAATTTCCAATTTGGTAAAGGGTACCATCAATGTTGAAGTGACAGATAGCCGATAGGGTTAAATAGCTGGAGGACTACAAGTCCTGTGTAAACTTGCAATACATTTTCTACATCAGAAAACCTAGAACGTCTCAGGACCCTTTTATAACATACATAATTTTGTCTCGAATCAACTCGACTTACAAAAAATTAGGTAAACCAGGTAAAAAATAAGCGCCCACCAAAAATGACTTTGTTAAGCGCCCTGGGCGCTTATTGGAATAAATACGGTAAATTCTTTATCTTGTCAACAGTGAAGGTTGGTCTGAACCCTGGAATTATGGAAAATGAATTGATCAAGTCTTTGCCATTCTAAATATGTATACTTTTATATACATTACACCAACAATTTAGCAGCTATGAGGCCCGAAAGTTTCCATAATTCCAGGGTTCAGACCAACCTTAAGAGATGAAAAGGTTGTCTTTTTTTTGTCAAAAAGCTCGTCCACAGACAAAAAAAAATAAGTAAGAAAAAACTTGGAAAAAAAACCCCTGCATTCTGCATTAGGTTTATAACTTGGGAAGGGCTTTGAGATGAACTATTAAATTACGATAGCCCTATAATGGACACTTTGCTCTTTTCAGTACTGGTCAATAAAACTTGGATTGCCCAAGGTAGTCAGAGAAGCAGGCAAGACTTGTGGTTCAAAAATGACTTTGTTTAATTACTAATATGACTTATCACAACTTTGTCAGACTAAACAACAAAAAAAAAAGAAGAAACAAACAAAAACAAAACTAAAAAGTACCAAAAACTTGAGCAAAGTTCAGCAAACAAAAAATGTTCCAACCAAAATTTGTCAGTTGGATACAAGCAGGGACTGTCTTTTGGAATTTGCAGGAGAGCATTAATTATTGCTCTTCTGGAGCCTTCAAGGAGAGCTGTTTAGAGCATTTGCAATAGTAATGTAAGGTGAGAATGGTAAACTAAGGAGAGCTAGAAATCACTCGATTGCTCTCGCTCTCCTCAAAAGGCAGTCCCTGTTGTTACATGTTAAATACAGACTGCCCAAACAAATCAATCAAGAAAGGGTGGAATGTAAATTTTGATACCAAGTTTGTTAAAAGAAGTGCAGAAAAACAAACAAGGTTTCTGATTTTCCATATCCATATCTTGAAAGCCATATGGACATGAAATTTCTTGACACATGTGATTCAAATGCATAATGCCCTTATCTCAATATCAGCCATTAATGCTCTGCATGCTGACCATAGGCTTCAACATAAGAAGTCCAAGTTTTGAGATATTTTCTCAAAATATCAAGAGCTATCTTAAGTACCACTGAACCAATACTAGGCTTATTTGTACTCATTTTTATGCATTTTTCATGCTGATTCCAAATATGGTAATGACAAATTACAATTCCGAAATTTTTGAAATTTTGAATTTTTCTTTAATTTGTCGTCTGCAGTCGACACCCGCGTGGAGAGAGTTAAGCTTGATTTCTTTGTGCCATATCCTGCTAAGTGATGTATTTGCACCATTCATTCACCATATCCTGTTTATTTGCTTACAGCCACAAGCAGGAGGATATCCACCACAACCAGGCTTCAATGCTGGAGGCGGAGGCTATCCACCAGCACCAGGAGGTCAGCCTTATGCACCACCTGGAGGTAATGTTACAAGGCTGACATTGTTATATATTAGCATGAAATATTATACAATATTAAGAATTGATATGAAACCAATATCTAAAATAAAAGTCATGGAATAATGTTTTTTTAAGCCTATTGGGAAACTATGCGAGCATGAACATTATGTGAATTCATGATTCTTGTGAAATTTATGAAATTTGTCCTACACACACAACCATTTCATGTTTTACAGTTTCCCAATTGATTTGATATCAAGTTGGGCTAGTTGGCACAAAGCTACACCCTAACCTACACATACAGGTTCCAGTGCTGTATGGTGCTACCAAACTGCCTAGCATGTATGGTTAATATTTGGCTGAAACTTTTGAAATGTAACATGATATGTCCTGTCTGATATCAGCAACTTGATGAAATTGAGATACATGTTAAAACGATGTGGTCAAAAAAGAAAAAAACTAAATAAATTTTCAAAAACATAAAATTCTATGGCTATAATGATAAGAATGGCTCAACTTATAGAATTGTTAGAATTTGACGGATTGGATCACATGAAGGCACAAGTTATAATATAAATATCAATGATGAATTAACCATGAGATCGTATCCTTTGTTTTTCCAGCTTCCGTCGGAGGCTATCCTCGTAAGTAAAAATATTCTAAGTGTTGTTTTTTTCTTTTTTTCTTTTGATTGCGTTGCTTGTCAACATGTGAAAGCAGTAACTGGCAGTATAATAACTGGCAGTTTGTTACTCCACTACTTTGTTAAGTGATTTAAGGCATGAATCCATGTTGCTCACAGGGATTTCAAGACCTAGACTTGCTACAGACTGTGTCAAATAATTGTTTTTCATCCGCTTTTTGGTGTCTGCCTCTTCCAAAACCACCTCTGGGTCCACTTAGAAATTACTAGACTTGATACCTTACACATTATTTATATTTATATTTAGATTTAAAATTCTGGTCATTTTAAGTTAATCCAATGGTATATGTTTGGAAGATATAGTCGGACAGTCATTTCCAAAACACCAAAACAGACAGAGAACACAGATGAAGAACACCAATTTTGATACAGCCTGTATGCTCAGTGATAACAGTTAACACTCAGTTCTTTTGTACATTGTGTATTATAATATGATATTGACAACACTGCTCAACACTCAGAATTTGCTGTCTATAGCTACATGTATATGCATGTGGTTGTTCCATGTATTCATAAATCAGTATTATCTGTCTGGAATAGACCTTTTTCCATACTTCCCATCATGCACTATTCCAGGGGGTACTTCCTCTGTATTCCACCTTTTGAGTGTCACAACACACATCCTCTCCCTGAGCTGTAGAGTTCTGTTTATTACATTGATAGAATACGGACATTTTGGCTGGTGCTTTCATTGGAAAAATGTATCACAAATAATAAATGCACTATGACTAATACCTTTTTTGGGGCAATAAACAACCTTTCTAGGCGTTATTTGTTTACCCAGGTTGATCCGTGAGGGACACATGCTAATCCATGGGAAATCCATGGACCGTTCCAAGCTCATACAATAAAAATGCACAAGCCTGGATAACCAGTGTAGGCTAAGTTATTGACATGGGGTCATCAAGAAAAAAGTGTCCTGTACTTATAAACCTAACTTTTCATATAGTTTACAGATCTGAAGGTGCAAAACTAATGACAGGACATGCAGTGATATACTTCCAGCATCCGTTTCAAATATGTAAATACTAATCTTGTACACAGAAGTTCTACATCACTCTACGATAATCCACATTATGGAATCACTGTGCCCATATTAATACAAAATACTGCACACAATCTATGATCATACCAGGGTTTACTTTAACGCACAAATCACTTGTATTTACGCGTTCACACACTCTCTGCACCCCTTCAAATGCAAAGTGAAAAGTACAGCATGTACAAATCTTGAAAACATATGCAAGGGGGGGTCTAAACTTGTCTGACGGCGAACCCACTAAAAAACTCACTAATTAAACATATGCAAATTCACAATTGAAAGGGTAAAAAAATGGAATATACCCCTTCAGCAAAATGCTTAAAGAAAACACTGGATCATGCACCCAGGAATAGTATATGATGGGAAGAAGGGAAGGGTCTATTGCAAATTTTATGTATGCATCTATACATCTGTCTAGAATTTCCAGTTTTATGTATTCATTTATAATTTTATATCTGTCTGGAATTCCAATTTTATGTATTCATTTTATATCTGTCTAGTATTGTAAGTTTTATTTATTACTTTCACTTTCACAGCTGCTGGCGCACCCGGTGGTTACCCTCCTCGTAAGTTATTCTTTCTCTATCATTATGTTTGCTATATACTGATTAAGCCAAAGTAACAAAAAAGTTTGTTTCTATATCATTATGTTTGGTATGCACTGAATAAGCCAAAGTAACGAAATAGTTTGTCTCAAGCTTACAGGCCAAAAAAATAAATAAATAGAAGGTCTGTTTGCCCTTTCAGCTCAAAATTTATTTGAATCATAGATGAGTTTTTTTTAAAGATCCCAAAGTATTCTGTAGTATCTACAGCTTGCCATGGACAATTTGGTCAATGAGAAACACTTACAGTTATTAATTCTAGCTCATTTGCAGGCACAGGCTGTTCTGGATAAGGAATAGAAATATACAATGTATTATTGATAAAATGTTCACAACCTCTCAGGGGCTTTGAAAAAAAATCTTGATATTGCATCATTTTGGCCTTATCAGTAGAATTCGTCATAGTTTCATTTAGTTTGCACTTTGAGCCCGGAAATATATTAGTAAAAGCATTAAGGGGGTACTACACCCCTGCCCAATTTTGTGCCTATTAAATAATAAAAAATTTTCCAGTGCAGTAGTTGTAGTCATTGCCCCTATAATATCTTACTTGTCACCAATGCGCTATAATTTTTGAGAAAAATGCAAAAATAGGCACAAAATTGGCCAGGGGTGTAGTACCCCCTTAAATAATAGCATAATGACAGGTAGGTGCAATATAAAGGAATGCTAATATTTTAAATAATCAATAGAGGTTATGAATTCATGTGACCCCGCATGTCGGCCATCTTGTTGGTAAACATGGTTATTTGGGTGCCTCCAGCATTCGATCCTTCACGTGCAAACATCAAAACATGGTACCAATACATGATAATAGTTGGGCAATGCGTGTAGTGTCCAACGCATGCATACATACATGCAAATCAATTTGTATGCACAAAATGGCAGAAGGAGGAATAACCTCTATTAAAGGAGTATTTTGTGATCCTAGCATCCTCAATTTATGACATTTTTCAGAAGATATCCACGAAAAAAGCTTATTCCCAAACTTTCAGTTGATTCCAATTTTGCGTTTGCGAGTTATGCATGATTATGTGTATTACGCTGCTCCATAGACAATTTCGTTCTGGTGTACCAGAACGTAATTCAAATTTCACAATATTTTTGCTAAACGAAATAATCAGCAAGATATTTGTTGTACATAAACATTATGTAGCCAGACCTTTCTCAATTTTTTTTATAGAAAAGTGGGGGATGATGCTGTGGATCATGAAAGGCCCTAAAAAAAAAAAAAAAACGTTAATGATGGCTTGGCTGGTCCTAATCCTTTAGGCGACAAAAAACATACCCCTGTTCTACAGGCCCGACTGACCCAGATTTTCTGTTTTTAAGAATGTTTTATATTTTTTTTTCATTTGCTATATGCATGTAAAATCAGCAGTGTTTTAGCCAAAAATGGACTGAGTTTGATGGAAATTGCTGTACGCATGCAAAATCAGCTGTTGTGTGCAAGAATTAGATTTATTTTGACTGAATGAAATGTGTGTGAAATAGGGAAAAAATCGCAAATAAATGCAATTTATCAACAGATTTTAGTGATTACTTCAGACATTAATTTTGCTAAAACAAAACACCCTAGTGATCGACCCTATTGAAGATATATCTGCCTGTAGAAGAAAGGTTTCTTTTGTTGCTTTATGCTTTATAATTTTAATGCAACTTATTCACCTTTCAACTTATCAAATTCGACCTATCAACCACCTTTATCTCAGGTGGTGGGCGCCGTTCATACTCTAAATTCAGTAAATTTCCATCGTCAACCGTGTAATTGAATGGGATTATTTTGAAATTTTAAAACGCTTGAAATATCACAAACAAATAGGCCGAGCAGTTTTGCCAGCTCTCTCCGACCATCATGCCACTCGCCGCCTTCTTTATCCCATTCATAATACGCCCTCTATGGAATTGTTGAATATCTTAATAAGAGCACTGTACCTGTACAATATAACTGTACAACTAAATTCGGTCAAATGTCTGAATAAAATTACCAGCTAATTATTTTGGCTTTGGATTATGATGTTGAAGACTTTCGATACAATTTTAGTTACATGTTTAATATTATGTTTATATGTCAATCATTGCATTTTGATTTAATAAGTGTCCCTTCCATAAAGCGTGCTAATTAGGTCGAATTTGGTGTTCTTACAAATGTAGTTGATTGGCAAAATTGTCTTGCTTGTCTTGGCAAATTACTGCTATTGATATCCAATAATTTGTATGCTGCACTGCATTATTGTATGCTTTCTATAATTTTCTTTCTGTCTTTGTATATATTTAGCTATTGGTATGCCTGGTGCCTATCCTCGTAAGTCATGCATGTTTATTTTAAATATTTTTGTTAATATTTTTTATTTTAAATTTGAAATACCGCTTTGTTCTTTTTGTACTAAAATTTAATTTGTCCCATTGGTTTGCATGTGAAATCTGGTTATTCTAGTTGAACTCCATTCACCCCCACCCTATGGAAGACATGACCTTAATCACTAACACAGGGAGTGTAGATTTTAAATGGAGTCACCCATTCAGGTAACCCCATTTGCATTCCCTTCCCTGTGTGGAAGATTAAGGTCATGTCTTCCGTATGGGTTTCAACTGGAAAAGCTCATTAGGTAAACATGATAATAGTCAATCGTACGTGGAGGAAAATATTATGTGTTCACAATAATGACAATAATGTGTTACCTAAATAGATAACTGCTGTTATTGTTTAGCTTAGCCTTGACATTATATTTTTTTCAATCAACAAGTTCCTTTAAATGGCATGATATCTAGTATATTTATGGGGAAATAGGAAACTTGCTATGAAGTCAAGGAATGTTAAAATTAAAAATGGTGGCATGTAGATCTAAAATAATTTAGATTTTATTATGCCATATGTATCTGGATGTGTGTGGCACTTTATATGATTTGTCTTAGAGCAATTATTGCAACATTTGCAGAGGAGAATGCCCACTCCATTTTTTCTTCTTCAAAATTCTGAATTTCAGGCAAATCTAATATAGTATTCATGAACTAAAATACCCTGACAAAAACAATAAAGGTGCTCTATTTGTAACAAAAGATCCTGAGAGTAAATTCATTTCATCAAATATTACTTGAACTTACATAATGCTTATGTCTTGTGCGTATAAATCTACTAGATCATAGATGTCCATGTATCCGCATTGAGCCGATCGAGCACATAATCCACATAATGATCACCTGACTGATACACTTGATTCAAGATTTAGGCGCTGGGATGAAATAGGCCTACCAATTATTCTTTAATATAGTCTTATTAGTCAGCTCAAAATTAAAAGGTGTCATAATATGATAGTCAACACTAACATTTTGGCAAAAGAAAAAAATCTAATTTTGTTTTCAGCAATGTTACAATATTAAGTAAAATGAATTTGGTACTGATGAATCATGAATCAATGCACAATGTATTGTGTACATGCATGGGTTAATAAACTCAATATGTCACAGTGAATGTCACCCAATACTACCTGCCTATGTAAAACTAGCAAAGGTCAGACAGTATATAAAGTAGAAGGAATTTCATGTATACTTTCTTTTTTAAATGAAAGAAAAAAAATGGAATAAGCTGGGTCAATCAAAAGGTTGTTCACTTTGAACAGTAGACAAATGTTTAAAAATAGAATTTGGCTGTTCCGGTTGAAATTCATATGCTCCTTAAATGGAAAGCATCTCCCACACATATGGAGTGTGAATTTCAAGTAGGGTTACCTGAATCGATGACTCCATTTGCAATCTGCACCCCTTGTAGGATATTAGGTAATGTCTTCCATAGGTAGACATGATCACATTTTGAACATGTGAGGGCGGGCTTCATTAAGCTTACTTGTGCACCAAGATCCTGTCTTAACTGTGTAATCCAATAGGAAAATGAAGAAAATTTGGATTTTAACCCTCAAAACTCCAATGTAGCATGAATTTTAGAAAATCTGCATTTGAATAATATTTGATACTATCAAGTAATGAAAGCCACATTTCATGAAACGTTTATGAACGTTTTGTAAAATGGCCCTTCGTGCTCAAAAATTTAGCCATAAAATACATACACACATGTTATGACATAGGAAGCCATTGATAATGCTGGGACACACAATTTGGCCCATTTTGGGACATTCAGGCGAGCATACTTTTCCTCATAACATTGCCAATTATAGGCCTACATACATGATTGACCCCTCATTTTTTAAGTTAAATGATTCTCTTTTTAATGAAAGCAATTTTAGATGAATTTATTAAATTTAAAAATTTTATGAACATGCCTACCATAGGGGTGGATGATTTCAACTAGAATAATCCAATGTGCATAACCCATGCAGTTTTCCATCAAGTCTTGTACGCTTCCCGTTTAATGAATTAGTAAAATGCATAACATTGAATATTGCATGTACATGTATTGAAGCTTAGCTGCTCTGCTCTTACTATAGCTTATTTAAATTATATTTTATTACATTCTACACTAGTAGTAGTATGCATATGCATCATGCCTTCTGTTTTTAGGTGTAGAACAAAAGAAAAACAGCAACATTATAACATAATAGCTAAAAATAACATATCAGCTTTTTTTTTCTGTGCAAATTTTGTGAAACTAGTATAGGAAAGGCCAGACAAGGGGATTTGTTGCTAGAAATTGAATTTTGTATGAAGTGTATATGTGACACATCACATTAAAATCAACCACTGGCTCCATTGGCGGATAACAATGAAAAAAGATGAGAAAATATGAAGAAAATAAAAGACATTTGAGCTTATTTTGCCTCATAAAACATTTTTACTGTATCTAATTTCAACAAGTAATGTGTCATTTTAAAGCTAAAACACAGCAGTTTATCCCAGTGTTCAAATCTCCATTTTCATTTTTGAAGCCAAATGGTTGATGTGATGGGTCACATATTTGAAGTTATTCACCATCCAACCCAAAAATAATGTGACAAATCATTATAAGGCTTGCCATCACAGTTTACTTGTCAGCAAAACACCATAGAAACCCATGGATCAAAGATACATGTATATCTGGCAGCACATTATAATTTTGGCCTTGCCACAACATTATTTTTCATGTTTCATTCCCTTAGGAATAGTGTCACTAGATTATTATAATTGTCTTAAGATTGCTATGGTTCATAGATTAATGAAACCTTAAAGCCAGCGTTGTGTGTAATAATGCAGAAACCATGGTAACATCTTCGCATCATGGTGATACTACTATAATAGCCAGCCTGTTTATATTCAACACGTTTTACTTGCAGCACTTTATTATAGCTAGTCAAGATGCCTTTCCATTAAAGATTCTTAGCCAACACTTAATAGGGCCCTTTTACCCTATGTTATAGCAAGTGAAGCAGACATGTATTGGATCTGTAAATGGTTCAACATGTGCTTATCATGTCTACGGTTGCAAATGTGGGCTGTTCCATATAAAATCCATACACCCCCTATGTAAGGCATGATCTTAATCATCCACACAGGGAGTGTGAATTTCAAATAGGGTTACTTGAATGGATGACTCTATTTGAAATCTACACTTGCTGTATGGGAGGTTAAGGTCATGTCTTTCATAGGGGTGTATGGATTTCAACTGGAATAACCTATAATATTTTGCTTTAGACCTTCATTCATACATTTCCACTCAGCAACAGTAGATCGCCTCAGCAACCAATCAAAGACAAGTGTGTGTCAACACAGTAACTATGTGATATACGCTTAAAATATGCTATCGTCAAAAGTTTACTGGAAAAGATACATCCATTGATCATCACATGAAGCTTTAATTTCAGAATATGATTTTGTACTGGTTCCAATTGATAATTGGCATCTCTATTCCAAAGTAACACTTTGAAAATGCAAATAATTGCATTGCCATAATTGTTTAACTGCATTCATTATATAAAATTTCTTCATCAATTTCTCTATCTTTTGTTTACCCATATAGCTGCTGGTGCGCCTGGTGGCTACCCTCCACGTAAGTGATATTTCATTGTTTAAATTTGTTTTCTTTTAGATGTTCATTTTGTAATTGAATACCCAGGTTGAATGCTGAGGACCAATTCGATTTTCAGGAAATTTAGCAATTTCTCACTTGCATTCCAGACACAATATTTTACTCTGTGTTTTTAATTTGGCATATGTTAGAGACCAGTGTACAAAATTAGATAAATTTGGGTAAAAGTTAATATTTCTGCAACTGTATTAATATTGTTCCTTGTGTTTATTGCTTTGTTTTTTATGCTTTTTGAAGGCTCTGTACATGCTCCGTCCAGCGCCTTATAAAATATTAAATAATAATAATAATGATAATAATAATACAATAATGATGATGAGGATAAAAATATTGTGTAATAATAATAATAAAAAAATTAAAAAAAAGCGAAGTGATTTATAGTGCGCTACGCACAGGCACAACGCCTAGACGTTGATCCACAAGCCTCAGCACACTTTACAGGTATATTGTGTAATGTGTAATAATAATAATGATGATGATAATGATAATAAGTAAAACAATTAAGAATTGATGATGGTGACAATGCTGACAACAAATATGATAAAGTTTTATGCTAATTTTTTCCTAATTCTTTGTTTGCTGTAGCGGCTGGTGCACCTGGAGGCTATCCTCGTGAGTATTAATGGACATTGTTTGCATTGATTTCTATTATAGATTACTGTAAAAGTGGAAATTTTCATGCCATTAATTTTTCACTTTTGAAATTTTTGAACTGATTAACTTATATTTATTTAGATTCAGAATTCTAAGCCTTTATATTAATTACATTGACCTCTACACAAAAGGAATATGTTTGCATTGTTATTTTTGTAGGAGTTACTTAAAACGAGAAAAGCACGAAAATAAATATAGCGTGAAAATTTCCGTTTTTACAGCACACGATCATGAATGACTAATTATCATGATTATACATATTATCATAGTTGCATGTTAGTGTGGTTTAGTATATGTGTTATGTAAATTTTGGATTATTACTGTGGTGTAAATTTTGAAAGGATACTGTATACGCCAAAATTTTCACAGACGGATATTTTTAATAGACGGATATTTTCACGGTTTCAAGTATCGCTGACAATTTCGCTAGGTGTTAAATTCGCAATGTTGGCATCTAATTTAATAAAATACATCAGAAATGTCTTAATGTAACAAATTTGTGTTTTGTTTCACAGGCATATATTGATCAGCGAAATTCACAAAAAAACAAAAACACAAAAGCTATACAGTATGTCGTGTGTTGCATGTTACATACTTTAAGGGGGTACTACACCCCTGGCCAATTTTGTACCAATTTTTGCATTTTTCTCAAAAAATATAGCCCATTGGTGACAAGTAAGATATGTATATTATAGGGGCAAGGACTACAACTACTGTACTAAATTCAGCAACTCAAGGCAAGTGGTTATTGATTTATAAAATCAAATATTGGTTTTCCTTATTTTTGACTGTAACTCCACAACTGTTGTCTGTGCTGAAATAAAATTTCCAGTGCAGTAGTTGTAGTCCTTGCCCCTATAATATACATATCTTACTTGTCACCAATGCGCTATAATTTTTGAGAAAATGCAAAAATAGGCACAAAATTGGGCAGGGTGTAGTACCCCTCAAAGCAATGTCATTCTGGTTTTATTCTGTAATCAATTTGATAAACATGTAAATTAAAATTTGCTGATAAAAATGATATTATAAATTAATTGCAGTCTATCGAACTGCTTTCAAATCTTATCATGATATATATGCTATTATCTTTTAAATAAATTTGAATTCATGTAATTAATCAACTGGACTCATGTTTTATTAATCGCACCTTATCCTTGGTGCATCTTCAGGCTGACTGATGATCTGGCGGCAATAGAGGTTATCCACTTCACTCATGTGTGACTTCTAACAAAAGGCACTGATTCCCGTAGTATTCCTCATTCAAACTAATTCAATGCACGACCTCGGAGTTACCTGCATGACTTTGACGGGCTATTTTGAAACAGTCATGGTTGCACATGCAGGTAATTCTTTAGAATGTCCTAAACAAGGTATAGCAGTCGTTGATAGGATATGCAGCTTATAGAACATGGATAACCTCTATTGGTCATGCACATAGCAATACCATAGTCACTCAAGTAAAACGCTTGTCTAGTTGATCAGTTTCATCAATTCCAATTAATTTATTATTATACCTGCATGAATGACCAGCTACACAAGACATGACCTTAATCTTACACACAGGAGGTGTAGATTTCATATGGAGTCATCCATTCAGGTAACACTATTTGAATACTCACTCCCTGTGTAGAAGATTAAGGGCATGTCTTAATAGCTTATTGCATCACATGTATAACATTATAAGTGTGATGTTGTATTCTTCATTCTGTATTGTTCATGTACAACTTCATTCCACATATCTTGTATCACTTCAATATGTGATGTATACATAATATTATTTTGTAAAGGCTTATTCATAAATATGGAAATACTATACTGTGTCTACGCTGGCAAAAGTTGTTGACTACATATATTAAAAAATGTGCACCGAATTTGATTCTGAATTTGCATTTAGGAAATTAAATATCATGATGATAACGAGAAGTACAGCAGCCATGGGCCACTTGTTACGATTCATGAGTAAACAGTAAACACAAATTCAGCAATATTTTCGGTTACATATAAAAGTAGTTTACGAGTCATCATTGGATAATCAATGTGAATTATAAATGGTTACGACTCTACCTGTTTACACTCATAATACGAAAATATGTGGATTGGGTTTCTCAACCAGAAGTCGGTTTGACCGAACTTCTTTCCCAAAATACAACATTCACGTTAGCATCCCACACACATGTTTTGCGGAGTTTACAGTACATGTTCCCTTGCAATGTATACTACAGGTTGTTCCTGATGAATACATAATGACACCAATTTCGATCAACTGATTTCCAGTAGAGAAACTCAGAATCAAAGTATTAATTTGACTTTCCTGAAATAGATAATGACTTTTGCCCAGTGTAAACGAGATAATTGTTTCACCTCGAGTTTGGTAGTGATGTATTTCGCTGGTGGTAGTATCGACTTGCACATGCTAACCTAATCCTGTAGAGTGTGTTCACACATTTACAAGGAAAATTTGTTGATACACTTGCAGCACAATGACGCAAAAGCACTTATGTCACTATCGAACTTGAGCTGGAGTAATTTGTGGTAAAGATTTTCAACTATCATGCATTCAGGGTGAGACTCTGACTTTGGGGCACTTTTTCACGCTCACATGCCAAGGTAGCATAATCTCACGCAGAGCTGGCAATTCTCTCAAATTGGCACGCCAAGGTAGTAAAATCTCACACATCCGTCACAATTTTCTCCCTACCATCCCCTGCCCACTTTCGTGGCAAAAAAGTTTTAAAGATTCTAGAGTGCCATGGTGAAAAAAGTTATGAAATTTTGGTTGGGAAACAATATTTCTGTCCTGGTATGCCTCTCACATCATGGTATAGTAGCGTAGTCACAATATAATTCTTTGTGTTATCATATAGTGATATAGATGTTGTTATCATTTTTTTATATCATCTTTTGTATTACTCAGCTCCTGGAGGCGCTCCTGGGGGCTATCCTCGTAAGTGCATGGCTTTCCTGTATTTCTGTGTAGTGACTTCAATATTACCCAATCATTTTGTTTGATACCATATATCGTAGATAAATGACACCCATATTGGTAAATGGTAATGATGAAATTAAGATATAGTCAAAAATGATCAGCAAAAAACAAACGAACATAAAAAATGAACAAATAAAAATAGGGGTGGGTTAAAGAATTGTGATGTTCCACATTTCTTAGGGAACCAGCTTATTTGATGCAGTATGATCTCCTGAGCATTTTGACACCTTTTTCATCCAAATCAGGCAAAAAATGAGTAGGTGCTGGCCAAAACAAGTATTTGGACAGGGGGTCTGTTAGTGGTCTGAAAATCAATATTTTCATCAACAATCATTATTTTATGCCTGATTCTGTTAAAGTTGGTATTGATTTGTATGTAATTGATGTCTAGATTTCCATTTTTGAAAGTTGCATAAAAATTGGAGTTGTCGTTTTCTTAAAATGGTAATTTTATGCCCAATAATAAGGATGTTAGGGCGCTTTGCATTGAACATGCACATGCTCTTTTCACAGGTAATTTTAACTAAATCTTGACCGTCATTGTACGAAAGTGTTTTAATTATAGGATAATAATTGTGTATCACATGTTGAGAGAGAAATTGGACAACAACGGTGGAATTGAATTAGACAAGCAACAAGTAATACGCAGTTTTTAACCTATTGCATAGGCCTACATAGGTAAAAAACAATTGTGCTTTTTGGTATTTTCAAAATATGATCAAATGTAAATGCATCCACCTCCACCAAGAAAAACAAATTTATCCTACACGCTGCGAACACATTTGAAAGTACTGCACATAGTATGTAATAAATTACACTCCGTATATTTTTCTAACCACTTTTCTGATTCACATAGGATTGGATGAATTTATAACAATAAAAGTATAACATTTGTATCATTAGAATGAGCTTTGCAATATATGATATATTTTAATCAAATTTGTAACAGCAGTCTGCAAGTTCAGCAACTTTGCATTTGATCCTCTGATTACCGGTACAATGAATCGCGGGGTTGGTGCAAGGTGTTGTTAAATATCTATGGGGCAGCTATTGCAGATACTAACCTTTTGAATTTATGCAAAAGCAGGAAGCGATCTATAACTTTGGAAAAATGTCAGTGACTTGGCGTAATATTAATAAAAAATTTGACAAATTCTTGATGATTTGCATTCTGGTTTGGTTTTTGCCTTGCAAGTTTTTCACAGTGGGCTATTGCGGTTGAAATCCATACACCCCTAGACTATGGAAGACATGACCTTAATATCTCACACAGGGAGAGTGAATTTCAAATGGGGTTACCTGAATCATAGATTACTCCATTTGAAATCTACATGTGTACACCTCCTGCATGGGAGATTAAGGTAATATCTTCCATAGGGGGTGTTTTTTTATGGATTTCAACTGGAATAGCCCAATATGGGAACACTGGTGCTAAAAAGAGAGACAATAAATATTTAAATCCAGCAATGCTAGAACTGATGAGACTGCAGCATTGTTGAATTCTGATGTTTGTTGCTGACATTGTTTCACAGTGGTCCAACAAGGTGTAATATTTCATAACATAATGGCATTATCCCCAAAGCTTAGAGCCTAACTTATGTTATTCACTTTGTGCCAATGTAACAGCTCGGAATTTTTATATCTTGTATATCAAAACAATTTATTTGCATGTAGTGTGCAGAAGACCTATAGTTTGGGCCATATGTCACAATAACGCCTCCTGTGCCCATTTATTTTTTTGTTCCTTATAATTAGAAGGTAAATTTTAGGTATTTTCTAACTTGATCGAATCATGTTGATTTTTTAAATTTAACTCAGCTGCCATCTTGGAATTGACCCCCTTAACCCAATCAGAAAAATGACAAGCATGTTTCATTTGCTTCAGTGGTAGATTGGATTTCAGAAAACAATATGAACATGAAATGCACATGAAATAACACATGGCCCCAGACGATTAGGATTTGTCTAAATGAATTAAGAATAATAATAATTTGGCCTGCGTCAACTATTAAAAATGCATTTTTGTTTTAAATTAATTTATTCCAACACAGCTCAAGCAGCTCCCGGTTACACTGCACCTCCAGCTGGTTATGGAGCAGCACCACCCGCTGGTTATCCTGCTGCTGGGGGTTATGGACAACCTCCAGCTCCAGCAGGGTATCCTGGACAACCCCCAGCTGAACCGGGTTATGGACAACCTCCAGCTCAAGCGGGATACCCTGGACAGGCCCAGGCTCCACCTCCAGGGGCGGGTTATGGAACTGCTCCTCCTGGATATCCACAACAGGGTCAACCACAACAACAAGGTAGGTTATGATTGAAAGATTTATTGATTGATTTATATCACCCGGTTACCTGTGCATAGTACCATCAAGTAGCTTCTGTCTGCTGGTGTCTGATGCATGACATCTTTTATGGTTCTCTTCGCATGTGGAATGATCTAGATGTTTTTAGAAATGAGACAGCCTATTCGCCCATTGCATAGTTTTGCCATATGCAAGGAGAGCCTAGACATGAAAGGAAGTATTACATAACTTTACACAATGTTACATGACTGGTTCAATTCCCATTCATGTATGCTACCAGATAGAAGCTCTTATTGCATATGGCGGAATGATATAAAACAAGCTCAGGCAAACTGTACTTATCATATTTTGCCAGTTTGTCTGAGCTTGTTTACCTATGATCTGGATGTAGCAGCACTCATGGGCTATTCCAGTTGAAATCCATATACCTCATGGAAGATGTGTCCTTAATCTTTCATACAGGGAGTGTGAATTTCAAATGGGGTTACCTGAATAGGCAATTCCATTTAAAATCTACACCCCTTGTACGGAAGATTTTGGTCATGTCTTCCATAGGGGGTGAATATTGTATGTATTTCATTTGTAATTGCCCAATATATATATATAAATGTATTGATTGTGTGTGTGAGTAAGTGACTGTTTAAGTTACTGACTGATTGACTGAATAAGAGTAAGTGAATGTGTGATTTTTATTAAGCCTGCACAAAAAGTAACTCAGCTGTTATAAATATGCCTAGATTCAGAACTACTAATTGTTTTCACAATATTTCAACATAAAGAAGGATGATTTATTTACCGCATTTTGATACCCCATTTGTTCAATTTTGTTCAATATTGACAATACAGCAGTGTTTTGAAAGAAAAATACCCCAATTTAAAAGTTGCAGTTATTTGTATTGATTTGAAGTAAGCGCGAAGATGCTGGCGGGCCTTACGTGTTTACAGTGCTGGCATTATAACCATTGATCGCTGTAAACTGCAACTTTTAAATTCGGGTATTTTTCTGTAAAAGCACTACTGTGTTGTTAATATTGAAGCGACATTTGATTTAATGGGGTATCAAATGTGTGTAAATAAATCATCCTTCTCTCTATGTTGAAATATTGTGAAAATGATTATTAGTTCTGAATCTATAGGCATATTTATAACAGCTGAGTTACTTTTTGTGCAGACTTCATATCAAGCAAACAGTTTATCTTTAAGCAAGAAAGCTAACTGATGCTCATGAGTGTAAAACTGATGTGAACTGAGCTGGCACAATTTTGTACTATCCATAAACCATTAATACAAGGACTTGCCTGCTATATTGCTTTCCTTATGCATGCTAAATGTGACACTATGTAGCACCTGCACCCAAAGCATCTGATCTGTATGGACAACCCAAAGCGGAATCCAAAGCGGAACCCAAAGCAGAACCCAAAGCGGCACCCAAAGGTATTCAATGAGCAACCACTTCATACACAGCCATCGTCCTTGTGCTCAAAGTGGTGCCCCATGTAGAAATCACAATTTTGTATCCACAATCCATTAATGCAAGCATGCTACATTGTTTTCCCCCCTGTTTATTGTGTAACAATGTAGTACCCCAAACATCTGCCTTGTATGGACAACCCAGAGGTATTCCCTGAACAATCACTAGAACACAGCCATCTTCCTCATGCGCGAAATGGTGCCCCTTGTTCATATAGAAATCACAGTTTTGTATCCACAATCCATTAATGCAAGCAGTTGCTTGTTATGTTGTTTTCCCTCCTGTATCATGTATATGGCACTATGTAGTACCCCAGCATCTGCCGTGTATGGACAACCCAAAGGTATTCAATGAGCAACCACTTGTTACACAATCATCTTCCTCATATGGTGCCCCATTTGTATATACATGTAGATATCACAATATATATTGTTATCCTTCTTGCATGATCTATGTGACACCATGTGATACCCTCAGCATCTGCCATGTATGGACAACACAAAGGTATTCAATGATTAACCCACAGACTACTACAGACCAATCGCAACCAGTCAAAGTCCCAGTATTTTGTATGCTGTGAATTCTCACATATTCATGAGGGCCGATTGTTTGATCTTGTGTGTCTAACAGTCACACGAAAAACCGTAACAATATGCAGTATCAGTTTCGCCTGTTTTTCATGGACCAAGCGGCCCTTATTATCGGGTGATGCTGAGACTTTGACTAGTTGGGATTGCTCTGTTCTCTTTCGTCCATGGATTAACCACTTATTACACAACCATCTTCCTCCTGCTCACTTTTAGTTCCTCTGGGTACCTGTGAAATACATAATTGTGTATGAACCATCTCTGGTATGGGGACAGTGCTAAAAATTAACCAACATTTATATTTTAAAGGACTATTTGGGCCCTTGCATCTCTGAAATATATATGGCCCTTGTCATATTTTCAGTTTGTAGCGGGGGGGTGGTGGAACCAAAAATCACAGTTGAGATATTGAAGATTTCAAATCAACAACAGGTAATTTAGGACATTTCTACCAAGTATTGATATATATGTCAAACATGAGGTTGAAGAAATCTATGGCGGAATCAGTATGTGCTTGTGAAGTAGCTGTACCCTGTGAAAGAGGAAAATGGTTGTGTTTATTGCATTTTGTTTTTGTTTGTTTAGTTGATTTAGTTTTTAATCCCTTGATTGTACTAAGCTCAATGCAACAGTTATAGGCTAGTAACTGCATTTCACACATTGAGTGTGAAAGTGGACATAACAATGCATACATACTGAGATTTTGATGTCTAATGCAAGAGCCCCGCAGGGGGAGTGCATTATAGACACATCAACATCTCAGTAAAATTGACCCAATTTCAAACACATATGGGTACAAACATTGTTGTTGACGATTTCCGACCAGGAGTCACCATATTACCCACAATACTCAGGGGACACACCACCCTTACACTGACTTCCAGAAAAGAATGGTTCTCTCTTGCTTGTGTTGAGCATACACAGCATAAACAGGAAAGTGTGATTCAATTGTCTGACAATCATAATAACGGATGCAGTAATCTGAGTATGCACCAGAGAAGCGGTCGGCGCAGAGCAGCGCTCATCAAAGCCCAGCATATGTCGTTCATTAACAGGGCGTGCGTCAATCAGCACAAAAGAGTGCCATACTTCTCTGGAAACTAGTGTAATTAATGTTGAGCTTAGTACAATTAGAGCCTAACTGCCTAACTAGATTCTTTTCGTTTTCACCTATAGATATTCCTTTGTAGTATTCCTATTAACACATTTTGTAGGCTGTTTTACCTTTCCTTTTCCTCTGTTTTTATGCATGTGATTAACACTAATTATAGCACCTGCTGCACCAGTTGCTGCTGCTGCAGTTGCACATCATGAACAGCACCACCAAGATGAGACAGGTATGCATGTCTGTTTCATCCAATGTATACATGAAGTATGTTGTAAGGCAACATTTTGTTTGGGAGACTTAACAAAAAATATTTTACTCATATTGATTAATCTTTTTTGTCCCACTGTAAGTACTTATTTTTTCCTGAAAAGTTTGATACAAAAATCTAGTTCCACCAAAAATGGAGATGAGACAGTGTTGTGCGGAACCCTGTTGTATGATTACTCTTGTTGCGTTGTGTGTCTGTCATCCAACAGATTAGGGATGAAATCAAAACTTGACCGACGGTTGACTGGCGGTTCCGTCCGGTTACGTGCGGTTGCCATTGTTTAGAACAATAGCACCAGGACGGAACCGGTTGACTGGTCGAGTTTTGATTTCATCCCTTTAGTTCAACACAGAATTACTATAGTCTTGTCAAGTATAAGGTGGAACATGCCCTACATCAAAATGCAATGATCTTACACAAATGAGCCAATGCCATGGGGCCAAATTTGATTAGAGCATAGTCTGAGAAGATTTGTAAGCAGTCCCATGGTACTACTGATGAAACATCCAGGTACTTGAGAATCAGTCTAGTAATCACACCATTCTTTACTCTTGATTCCTATTCCAAAGTTGAAATTTCAAATGCTCAAAATATGTCCAAAACTTGGGTCGATAAGCATTTTGAGATGATCTCTGAACATTACATCGGTACCCTGTTCAAATGAGCTTATTTTGTTACTATCGACCCACTTTTGAATGAGAAATAAAGGTTGAAATGTTCAAGAAATAGAAATAAAAATTACAATTGAATGAACACATCTGCCAACAGCTGTGCGGGATCGGACCGCGATTGTTTGTTGGGTATTTCAAAGTACAACGGGAACGCACGACCATGGATACAATAATGAAAATGCCAACCAATCGCATGGTTGGATTCACTTCCGCGTTAAACACACACGAGCGTTCGTTCACGCAGTGTACGTGGAGAATCATCACGCTTGTATTCACTCAATTGAAATTTCTATGGACTGGTTCTCAAGTACCCGGATGTTTCACTAGTATTATGGGACCGCCTGTAAATCTTCTCTGGAACATAGTATAGTTGTAAGAGATCATTTTAGAGAAAGATGGAACATGATTTTGGACAGGGTGTATCTTGTGTCTTTAATTATACCCATATAATTCTTTGCCACTTGTAGAATTATGCAATAGAAACCTTATCATCTTCTAACACATGTAGTTTGGATGAATCATTAATGCACAGTTTAATTTTTGTCAAAGAGATTAGACCCAAGGAGAACCTACTCAGAATTACCCTGTGCATAACGCTATGGTAACTCTGCCATATTGGTTTGTCACACATGGAAACCCAAATAGTGTACCTCTGGCAAGAGCCCAAAATTGAATGATAATTTGCTTCTTTGAGCTTGAGCATCACAAAGATTTGCACATTGTAGCATGTAGAGTGCACTGTTGGCATGCCATTTTGCAAGCAGAACACACACAAGCACACATGTTAAATCAAGGTTTGCCGGCCGCCTGGTGAAATGATCCAGTGGTACACTATTTTGCCTTCCATGATTGCGAAGTCGGTTCTCTTTGATTTTTGTACACACAGCTGGCAACACAAACCACTTCAAAATCAGTTGACTTTGGTTTAACCAAGAATAAAATGTTGGTGAAATTTGTCCTACATGTACTTATGTCATAATGACATACATTATCACTAATGTCATATGTGTATATTCTGACTAAGTTAATTGGTTATATAAAGAAGGCTATATCATATAGTGAGCCCATCAGTGATATGGTAAGAAAAGTCAGTCTGGCTGATGGGGATAAAGGTTAAAATTGCGAAGATATCTCATAGCTCTATTTTGATTGGTTACTCAGATGTTTGTATCATGTAATTAACCAATCAGATGCACTGTAAGACAGGCAGTACTACCCATGGATATAGAAGAATTGTTTGAAGGAAACTTTAAGCTTGAGTCAGACTTCTCAAGAATAGTAATTTCATTGAAAATGACATGAGGTCGTGAGTTTTCTGACTTTTAAGAAATGGTTCTCTTTCCAATAGTAGTTTACCCCTGGTTTAGAGAAATTTTATTGTGATTATGAATGTGATATGATTTCAGATTTCTGTCATTCAAATAAAATAATATTTTGTAATAAAACTTCATCACATTATGATACAAAATACTAACATTTCTTTCTTTTTCTCATTCTACCCATTTCTGAACACGTTGGGCTCCTAGCTGCACAAAAGGTTAGTCTGATAATTTTAATAAAGCCATTTCCATATGTGATACAATTTGATCCACTCAGACCAAAGTCAGTGATGGAAATAGCTGAAAAATTCTAAGCTTATGCTGAAATCCCTGGGATACTTAGTTGCAAAGCTGTAAACTTTTTATAATCATTTTTTACTTCTTATTTTTGCCTATATTTCAGTTTCATGATACATATATGATTTGTAGCCGACTTTTGGTTTGAGTGGACCAGATCAGATCTTGTCACATATGAGTTTATGATTTGTTGCTTATGTTCAAAAAACCTTTGGACAATAAATATTTTTACCGTCAGTCCTGTTTGATCAATTTCAAAATATTGGTCCAATAGGTGAGGATGATTATATCATGATATTACCAAATCATGGACTCTTACACCAAGGCCGTAGTGCCCATGGGATACTATAAGGGCTCATATTGAAATTCCCTTACACAGGAAGGTGTGCGCCATCCTGCAGCTTTCCTATGCTAGCCTTCTTTTGTTAAAATCCTGTGTGATTATAACACTGCAATTAGCCACTTTAGGAGCGCGCTTTCCTGGGTTGTGCGATGAGCCATAGTCAGTTTGTTTTCTTCCCATTCATCATGGACCACTTCAAAAGGCAGGGTGTATCTCTGATGCATATAATCCATCTTTATAATCCGTTTTATGACCGAGCTTTCCTGAGGCGTGGGCTTAGCGAGGGGAATCCTGCCTTCTTTCTGTGTGAAAGCGTGGTAGGGTATTTCAATATGAGCCCTAACCTCAATGCTGCAATATTAGTCCTGTCCACATGGAGAGCTCTTTGCTTTTAAAAGGACTCTGGTGCTCAAGCACACAGTTATCCTGATCCCAAAGTTTGTCTCCAAATTCATCCCCAAATTTATCCCCAAGAAATTTCAGGGATTTTGCTATTGCTCAAGTGAAGCCCAAGGATGCATATAATGACTTGAGTGCTACAGCCCATGTAAACAAGTCATTTTCCAATTCTCGAGCACTGAGTATAGCCTATGACTATGGTATGATGGAATGTTTACATTTTTTAAAGAGTTTAATTCAGTGTGCCACTTAAGAGGTCACTGGTTGCAATTCCGGTTGCAATTCCAAAGCTCTCTTGGGCGAAATTTGAGGATTTCTACAATTTGTCCACTCTGAAGTACAAAGTGACAACACACGCGTATATACAGCGTGTAAACAGTGCACATTGTTGCGTCTCTGATGCAGGTACCTTCAAAGTTGGCACAATGTTTGCGTCCACGTCGGTACTTTGTACTTCAGAGTAGACTGACTGTAGTAGTGTGGACATGCACTTTGGGATTGACATAGGAATCACAATTGTCGAGTACCCTGATGCTCGAGGATTCTATCCCATCTGAACAAGGCTATTATTAATCTTTTATTTTGCATAAATCTTTCAGGCTCCACCACCTGTTGCTGAGCCAGCCACGGCAGCCATGGCAAAAATGTCTCTACATGATCAGCCATTTGAGACCCATGGTACCATCAAACCAATGCATCCGTTTGATGCAGAAGATGCTGCTGAGAAGCTTCGTAAAGCCATGAAAGGAATTGGTAAGTTGCCATGGGAACCGGTCAAACTATATATGAAGTCATCACTTAGTACAATAGAAAACTGTGAGAGTATTGGATCTTATTCTTAAACTTTTATAAGTCTATCATATTTACTCTATTAAATGCCCTTTCCATAATAAATGCGCCCATATAATTTTTCTATAACAAAGTGTCCGAAATGTAGAAATTTCCATGCCATATCATTTGAGTAAGCTTAAAAGTGACATGTGCCATGTTTGCTGGATGCAAAACCTATTGTAAACTTCAACTTTCGTTCTGTTCATTGCCAAATTATAGTTGAAGTTTCATTTATTGTTGCATGAAAATGCACTCACCAATGATAAAATCATGGCGAATGATTGCCCAATTTTCAAAATGGCCGACCTGGAATTAATGGTCTGGAATTCCTACATATTGCATTGTCATGGTGTCTATAAAATATTGTACTACAAATTAAGGGTTCATTTATAGAATTAAGGTGATCACGCTCTTAATTCTATAGAACCCTGTTCATATGTTCCCCAACATTTGGTAATTGTATTTTGTAAAATAATATTAAAAAATAATATACAACATCCTTAAAAATGTTGAACAAAGTTTATGCCTGGCTGTGTGAAATCTTGGTTACTTCTGATTGCTGGCTTTTGTTTCTTTGTAGGTACTGATGAGAAGGCAATCATTGAAGTGATTCGAAATCATAGCAATGAACAGAGACAGCAGATCAAAATTATGTTCAAGACCATGTATGGAAAGGTTAGTAATATTACCATGTTGTTCTTTTCTGTCACAGCCCTAATATGTAATAGTTAGAAGGGTGTATCAAGGATTCCGGAATAATAATATACTATTTTCTCTCCAATTGGAAGCATTCCCACTAATAATCGCCCCTACCATTTTCAACCAAATTCTTCCATAAATGCATGTCAAAATACCATACAGTGCCTGTATTTACGACTATTGATTACTGATTTCATGATATCCATGTGACGGCAATCATTGTTATCAAAAGTGTTTACAGTATTTGTAGAAATTCAGAATTGTTTGTGGAGCACCGCGACACTGCCAGATGATACTAGCGATGTGTTTAATAGGAATTATCATTGTAAAGACCTCTAATTAACGCCCCCTTTTGAAATATGCAATGCCCCAGGGGCATTAATTTAGAGAGAAGACGGTACTATAGGATAAGCCACTCATTTGCACAAATGGAAGTTGGTGGCCAATATGCTCCGCAATTGAATGAAATGAATGAATGATATATTTCTGCTAACTAAAGCAATTGCTGGATCTAAAAGGGTGTCATGCATTTCAGTCATTAATATCTGCATGTACTGTGCAATAAATTATTTGTTTTTTGATGGTACATGACATTGATCTTAATTCAATTAATTTATCAAAAGTATGTGTATGGCTGAAGAAATAGATTGGGTGTGTGGTGCATAGGTAGGAAAGGAGACCGGGTTTCAGGGTGTGTGGTGGGGGTGTGAAGGTATAGAGTGCGAGCTAGTGGATGGAGGTGTAAAGTCAGTGTATGTGATCTTCTGGGAGTGTTGTGAGTATGCATTGTTGCATGCATGTACAACTAACATAAATCATGAAATGGCTCAACTATGATGCTTTATCTGAATCAAATTACACATCTTCCTCTGTCCTTTTTATTGCAGGATCTCATCAAAGATCTCAAATCTGAACTGAGTGGTAATCTGGAAGAGATGATCTTAGCTCTGTTTGTCGGCATCCCTGAATATGATGCCCATCAATGTCACAAGGCTATCAAGGTATAGTTTATCATAAATTAATGCTGTGGTTAGAAGTGTTTTGTGATCAAGCAAAATGAATTGAATTTCATGTTGGATTTGCATTTTATCCTTAAAGTGAAAGCCCCACTTTTGGTTCAAGTTCCTTGGGTATTTAGTCGAAGTTAAAATCTATCCATGTAAATTCTGTTCTGTCTGTCATCAAAGTAACAGGTGTATTGGCAGTTCTTCTGTGGAGAACTAGCCAGACGGGGCTACCTGTTTAAGTTAACAGTGATTATGTACTATTATTGGTCATACACCAGTGCCAATCTTAAGATAGGCTTGAAAGATGTATGGGTGAGAAGACCTAGGCCTAGGCCCAGAGAAACCCTACAGATTATCATAATATTCCTTTGCTTCAAAAAGTCAAATAAATTCTAAAGTTTACCAATAATATGTGACATGATCAAGAGGAATGAGTCGGATGTCGCTAATATTGAGATATTGGCAAAAACAGTGTTCAAATTCTTTTGTTTTATATTGTTTTCAGCCATTGATAAATTGCTCATAACTTGGTAACCAGATGTCCGATTTTGACGGGGTTTGCATCAAAATGTAGCATTTATAAACTGCCAGAAAATGATGTAAAAAACTTCTAATTGAAAATTGCCGACATGTGACTCATTCCCTTTGATCATGTCACATATTACCAAATTCTTGTCCACTACAGGGTGCATTTGTTACCTTACTGCCTGTCCTCACAAAATAATATTAGAATAGTTACCCCTTCTTTTTAATGAAATAGGGAAAATATGTACAATTTGGTTCCCACATTCTGTTCAGCCTTTGGCTTGATGGAATATGGAACCAGGCCTTAGATATTTAATGAACAAGTAGGCGATAATTTTAATTATTATTTTTATCAGGCTTTTGAGGGTACATCAAATCTGTATATTGTACCGTATTTGCAAAACAAACAAGGGCCAAGTTTAAAAGCTAAATCATTCTCCAAGAGTTTGAGCTTTCATGGAATGGAATTAAAATCTGAAAAGTAACAAGAGTTTTGGAATATACTGTTGTTACACATAGGTGGTTCTTATATGTGCATCAAAATGAAAAATAAAATAACCAGTTCATTTGCTGAAGGTATAATTTGATTTGATTTTACAGGGCGTAGGTACTGATGAAGAACTTATAATTGAGATTTTGTGTACCAGGACAAATAAGCAGATTCAAGAAATGACGGCAATATATAAGAAACGTAAGTGTCACCATGGGCACTAGCGGCTGAATTATTTGCCCCTAAAAACTATTTTGATTGGTTCCAAAGAGGGCTATATTATGTATTGAGTGGGTTACGCTTAAAATTGCTGAGAGATCTAAAAGCTCTGTTTTGATTGGTTAATAAGATGATTATATCATGTAATTAACTAATCAGGGGGTCTATAAGAAAGGCAGTAGTGCCCATTGAGTTGAGAATCATGGAAATCAAAGAGATTAGACCCAAAGAGTACCAGCTCTGCCATGTTTGCATGTTGCTCATGAGGGGCAAAATATTGTACCCCGGGATTATTTTATGCGCCGGTGAACTTTTGATGTACAAACCCTGAAGATGCAAATTACCATTTTGTATTAGGTTTTTGCCAATAAATGACACAGGGAGGGTACACTATTTTGGTCTCTGTGCATGACAAACCAATATGGCAGATATCCATAGTGTCACATGGGGCAGCTATGAGTTTTGGAAATATATCTTGTCCAAATTCTCGTCACAGTAAAAACCAATGTTAGGTGTGATAGGCAGTCAAATCAGAAGCCATAAACATATAGTTTGATCAGCTTGTAATAGGCGGGAATTGTTAGGCTTTTACCACTACGACGAAAAAAAGTAGGACCAACGTTAAAAGTGATATAAACTCCTCAACAAAAGTTTGGAAAGATTTTTCAAGCGTCTGTATCTCCAATTATTTGTGACATATTCATATCGTGTTGCATATCACTGGATAGCTACAATACTCCCTTTACAATGACACCCCATTTGAAACAATAACATTTTTCACGGTTGAGTACTGGCGCCTTGTGAATGTAGTGGGGTCTCAAACAGAATTTGCCAAATTGACCATTATTCTGTGCCCAAACAACGCTAGCCACTAACCTCAATAGCGGTGGAAAAACCACAGGCAGCCACAATAGTCAGGCACCTTCTCCTCATGCTGCTCACCGACCTGATTACACGTTACTGTGGGATGGAATTCCATTCTTCAACAAGGATTAAATCGTAAGTCATTCAATGCGGTTGCATGTGGGCTTCTCTGGCACGCACAGCACGTTCAAGCTGGTCCCACAAGTGTTCAGTCGGGTTGAGGTCTGGCCCCCGGGTCTGGCCTGATGGCAGGCCATTTTGACTCTACTCCCATATTCTGTGGGTAGTCGTTGACTACTGTGGCTATGTGGGGCAAGCGGTGTCATCTTGGAGGATTGCATTAGTCCCAGATTGTGAAGTTATGGGATTGCAGCTTGCTACACAGAATAATGATCAATTTGGCAAATTCTTTTTGAGACCCCGCTACATTCACTAGGCGTGTACTCGGCCGTGAAAAATGTTATTGTTTCAAATGGGGTGTCATTGTAAAGGGGAGTATTGTAGCTATCCAGCGATATGCAACATGATATGAATATGTCACAAATAATTGGAGATACAGACAGGGCCGTTCCGACCATTAGGCCAGGTAAGGCGGTCGCCTAGGGCGGCAAACGCATAGAAAAAAAAAAAAGGGCGAAAAAAGAAAAAACGGGAATGGAGAAAGAAAACGGAAGAAAAAATGACAACACCTCCCTTAGGGGCGCCGAATTGACCGGATCGATTCTGCGCCCCTCCAAGTGGTAAAAGTCAAAATTTTCGCGTGCTTCACACGCTTTTCCTCAAAATCATTTGCAATATAAATTTGAGACCGATATTCAATATCATTATAGCAAAATTAATTAGTGGTAAGCCCTATTTGTGCACATTTTTGCTCGCTCTGCGCGCAATTGTTTCAAGAATTAGGGGGGTGTCCTTATCCTTAGCCCAGGGCACCACAAACCCTAGCTCCGCCACTGCAAAACAACTGATGAGTTTTCAAGGGGGTAACCCCCCTTAACACTTTTTTTGTATGCTTTGGTGGGGCGGCAGGGAGAGGCTTTGCCTAGGGCGGCAAAATCCCTAGGAACGGCCCTGGATACAGATGCTTGAAAAACTTTCCAAACTTTTGTTCAGGAGTTTAGTTGACCTGCATGTCTATATTTTGTGTGTTAAAGAAAGTAGACAAAGTACTATGACTTCAATGAATAACTTGTGATGCTTCTGGCGAGATATCATACGACAATCCTTAAAATAAAAGATATTGATATCAATTCGCGAATTTATAAGGCCCGCCGATTATGAGCTGATCAAACTATAGGTGCATAATTACATGGACTTCCACAGATTTTATGGAGTTAATGGACTGGCATTTTTATAATATCTGGATTTTGACTTCATTATGGGGTATTTTCATAATTTAACATGAAATACCAAAAAAGTTGCCACATCATGAAAAGCAAGAGGAAACAGGTAAAACACAAACAGTATGCAGAAGGGGACAATCAATTCTAAAGCCCGCACCCCACAGAAGTTTAAAACCAGAAAAAAAGAACAAGTACCACCAGGGATCAAGTGAACAATACAAAAATGTACTGCAGCAAGGGATTTTGAAAGTCGCTGTGCAAATGAGAGATACAGTGACGTACGACCAGGAGGGGGAGAAAGCTGCCCCAGTGGCTCAAAATAGCACGACAAAATTGACACAAATTTACGATGCGCATCTTCCTTGTGGCATGTTTTGGGCCAAAGTTATCCTCATTTTGGCCCATTTCAGTACCAAAATTGCAAATAATTTGGAAATATTTCCTGGTATGCCATGGGAGAGATGGGATTAAAAGCCACAAAATTCCACACCTGAAGTTCCTCTCTTGAAGCATGGAGGAGGCAGGCAACATATAGATCACCTTAAACCATACCACCCCTGGGGGTGTTAAAAAGTGGAAGAAATATATTATTGATATGTATGCAACACTGTATTCTTTGTCATCAGAATATGGTAAGACCCTGGAAAAAGACTGCATTGGGGACACCAGTGGGCATTTCAAGAGATTGTTGGTATCTATGTGTCAGGTAAGGAGAACCTTGTGGAAAATAATATGCACTGGACTGTTAGTAGAATACTTATTTTGTAAAAGGAAATCTGCAGAATATTATATCTATTGTGTTCTCATAAAGCCTTATTTATGGAAATACTTTCAGGAAAAATGTATCAAAATTTAAACTACAAATTGGTTTACGTCCATGTAAATTTTGTTATGTCTAAGTTTATTTAAGAGCAGAATTTAACAATATTTTTGGTTTTGGCTGTTTCTGTAATTGCTTGCAGCATTTGCAGTGGCGGCTGGTCCATTAGGGCACTTGGGGCTGTGACCCTGTGGCCTTATCCCATCAAAAATAAAATTTAAGTAGTTGTAATAATGTTCCATACATCACCTGTTTTATTTCATAAATAACAGTATGTTTTAATACACATCACACCACACTTCACAATGCATTAAAACCATCTGTAGCAGTGATTTTCTATTCAATAAGGCAACAGTAGCTGTTTTAAAATATGGCAACTCCAAGACAGGGCATGCCCCAAATGTACTTTATTTATACCATTAAAATAGCCT